>NC_054056.1:39541273-39849064 GCF_017639655.2 Falco naumanni
GTGTAAGAAGAATACTGCACTATATTAGTATGGCATTATATCTGTCCCCACACTATTGTGAAAGGTCTCCTCTATTAGATTTTTTTTTTTTAAAGCATAGTTGTAAATCAAAACTGGTAAAATTAAGTGGCAACTTAAGAGTACAGTGCTTGTACTACACATGAATTCCATGAAAAGTGTAATTACTAGAAAATGTTAAGGCTTCCATTCATTGCATTTTGTTCTATGACATTTTCCATTATAGTTTTCACTTTAAATGTATTACATTATATTACCTAAAAATATTATTTAAAGTGACTGTTAAGCTATATTAAAGTCATTTAAATAACTGGCCTCATGTGCATGTGCACAGGAAATACATATGCCAAAACAATTCACAAAGTGATTTTTCACCCTCCTTCTCCAAAAGAAATATGAAGAAATTTGATACCATACAAATTATGATGATTCATGTGAAATAGTTTGAATAGTTTGAATACCCCCAGATCCCTGTAGTAATACATATTGATCCTAGCCACGTGTTATGTAATTTTCCCCTTGACAGCAGGTGGCAATGCCCAACTATAAATGGAGAAAATAAAGACGAAGCAGCATTTCATTACTACATTCTTTCTCACACCTCAGAAAGGGAGAAAGATAATCAGGTTTCCACTGGGACCACACCATAGCACAGCAGCCTTCTATACAGAAAAAGCTGAGGGGTAAACTGCCAACATAATAGCCAGGGGATTACCAATAGACTTCAAACAGGAGTCATCTTGGGAGGATGTATAAGAAAGCATTAAAATTTGCAGAAGTAGTGGGAGAGGAGAGGAAATAGAAAGAAAAGTAGTCACAGTGTGGTTTGACATGGACAGGTGTTGCCCTAGCAACATAATGACCTTTGCCCAAGCCAGGGAGAGCAGCCTCCCCATAAGACAGTGAGCTGCTTCTACTCCAGCTAGTGCAGTAACAGTAAAGGGTGCAAAAAGTAGCTACCCATATTGTGGGTATACATATGACCTTGCCAGGGGGCTTTCTTACTGGCGTGTGGACTAGTAGACTGCATAAAGACACAAAAGTCAGAGCAACCACGTCTCCCACAGCAGGCATGTGTAAACAAGAGAATTCACCTGGCTAGAAGAGAGGATTAGTGCTTGAGATGCATGAGATCCTCTCCTGAGGGAAAGGACTGTGTGTTTATGTAACAGTGCAAATGTGTGCTTGTGGAATGGGCAGAGGACACAATTAGATAAATCCTTGCAATTTGATCTAGGAGGCTGTTTAAATATCTGTAGACATTTAGTAACAATTTGTAAGTGCCTAGTATTGTATCTGTTGCATTGATGTTGATCTTGAAAATATAGTTCAATTAACTGATTAATCAGCAGTTAAATTACCTGCCTGACAGTTAATTACCTGCCTGACAGTTAATTTTCTCATTAATAGATCAATAAAATATTTTGATCCTTATTCATTCCAAACTACACAAGTTGAGGAGTTTCTCCCTGCGAGAGAATCTTCTCTTTGTCATCAACCAGAAGAGTTTCACACAGAAACTGATCAAGAAAGGAAAAGTACTCATGCCTACCTGCAGGTGAATGTAATCATAAAGCAGGAACGCACTTGCATTCAGATGAACATACTGCTGCTCACGCTGCTCTTGCTTTCCTGCACTATACACTCTTCACAAACTATATGCCACTTCCACATATGTGATGAGAGTTCAGCTGGAATAAAGAGTGGAAAAAATGATAATTCTTGACTATCAAGCTTTCTAGAGATCTACATTTAATATAGTACCACACCAGCAGCATTTAACACGTTGATGTGTTGGTAATCACATGTCAAAAACCAAAACAATGTTTAAGCTGCGAAAACAGTCCAGGATTTGCTGGCTCAAACCAGAGCTTAACATGAAACTACGGATGAAATTCCAAATTATAGCTCATCTGCTCCAGTACTTGGAAGTCAGAAAACTAACGGTCTGCAAAAGAACAACATGGAGTCCATCAGCTCCATAAGTGAACACACTGTAGGAGGAAACAAGCCACCTGTGAACGTTCCCTGAGCCAGCCGCGCTGGCCCCAGCAATGACACAGCCGTACTGTAAGGCCAGGCTATGTACCTCGTGTGCCTGGTCCACCACAAATGTCAAACTGCGTGGCCACAGACAGGATAAAAACGCAAGAAACTTCCGCAGCAGCTTTGCACACTTCACAGCGTGGCTCTAAACCAGGCTGCAAGACCCTGCTGTCACAGCCACGAAGGCATTCCCATGCCATTTTTGTTAACAGTGAGCGACTTACTGAGAATCGCTTTCACTCTATGATCAAAACAAATACAAAACCCACAAGAACTTCAATGAAACCTGCTTGTAAAACCCTCCACGGCCCAGGGCTGAACCTTCGTCCAGAAAAATTTGTTTGGACCAACCTGCACGGCGCTGGGAAGGGAGGGAGCTGTCCCCGAGGAGGACGGCGACTTTAGGGAGCTGCAGGCAGGCCGCCAGCAGAGGCCCGAACGCCGCTGCAGCAGCAGGAGCCCCCCGAGAGCCGGCGCCGCCGGGCCGGCCCCCTCGCCTCCCGCCCGGCCCCCGGCTACCCCTCAGAGCGCCCGCCCGCCGCCGGCCCGCGGGGACGCGGTCACTTGCGCTGAAGGACGCGCTTCAGAGCCATACGTACGCAGGCGCCAATCTGACTCCCGAGGCAAAGCGCCGGCGGCACCCTGCGCTCCGCAACCGCCCGCGCAGCACAGCGCCGCGCCGGTCCGGGGCGGCAGCGAGGAGGCGGCCGGGGCGGGCCGGGCCGGGCGGGGTGAGGCGAGCCGGGTCCCGCAGGAGCAGGCGGCGGGGCGCCCCGAGGCTGCCGCCGGGAGAGCGACGGAAGCTCCCGGCAGCCCCCGCGCTGCCCGTCATGGCGGCGGAGGTGAGACTGCCCGCGCTCTCGCGGCTCGACTCCCGCCACCGCCGGGTGCCCGCAGCGGCGCAGGAAGGAGGAGGACGGAGGGGGGGCGACGGCCCGGGCCCGGCGGGCAGCAGTAGGCGCCGCGGTGGGAGGGACGCGCCTCGGCCCACGGCAGCGCTTTCGGGGCCGTGCCCTAGGCGTGGGGCCTGTGAGGCGGAGGGGGTGGGAGAGGCCCCGCCGGAGCCGCCTGGCCCCTCAGGCTCGCCCGTCACCCCCGGCTGCGAGGCCCCCTCGGCCCGCCCCAGCCTCGGGGGCAGCGGGGACGCATGGCTGTGCGCCTCCTGCTCGGGAGAACGCGTGTGTGTGCGACCCCCGGCTGCGGAGGGGGCTCTGCATTGCCTGGTGCTGGTGGTCGTGGGCGAGGGATCATCCCCGTCGTGTCCAGCCGCTAAAATGTTGCAGGGTGGTGGTGGTGTTTGCTGCTTTTTAAAGACACCGGTGCTGTTTTCCAAACAATGTATTTATATGTATTTTTCTTCTTCTAGGTATCTTTTGAGAACCCATTTGATCCAATATGGCTTTGATTAGCCGAAAGAGTTTCCAGTTTTATTCATCCAGCACACCAGCAAGCAGGTCCATTTTGATAACTCTAAGCAAAAGGTTGAGCTTTATCAGTGGGCAGCGAAAGCCCCAGAGCTGTAGCTCTGTAGCCATGAGGACACTGCGTTTCAAAGACAAATCTCAGTATATGCTTTGTAGAAAAAACCACGTACAACTGTGGCTACAGTCTCTCAATGAAACTGTGTGTCTTTGTGGGGACACTGGGAGCTGTACTAAATCTAAGAATGTGTGGATGGATGAACAACTATTTTTCAAGAAGTTGAACAGCCTTTGTACATCGAAAGAGATTTTTGATTTCCTTAGCTCTCTGGAAGTCATGTCTGATACTATGGCATCAGGAGCCCTGCAGAGAATTTCTGAAGTTGAGGTGGATGACAATGGTCTGAAAAACCCTGAAGGAGTGTTAGACAACAAAGTTTTCAGGGCATTATGCTTCCAGTTTGAATTAGAATCCTCAAAACTGTCAAACACGGGGCTGCTGAATGCATTGCAAGCTTTGATAAAACTACGTATAGATCCACAGAGTACACTGATGGCAAGGTTGCTTTCAGAGGGTGAGGAACGGCTTGGTAAAGGACAGTTGACTGTTAAAAATCTATGTGCTCTTGGAGAGAGTTTGCTGGAGTTGGAGGGCCCAAGTTGTGCGACACTGCAACAAATCATGAACCACATCCAAGAAAAAGACATTGAGAAGTGGAGCCCTAGGGAAATTGTGATGGTTTATAAGATGCTGCAGGTGATTGTTAGGGAAGGGAAACAATACCAAGACTTGCTAAACAGACTGAACAGTGTCACTTTAACCACAGTTTCCCAGCTAAGCCCAGAGTCCACAAGCATAATACTGAATTCACTGGTGGTTCTTCATCAGACTCGGGCAGTTCCCTTAGTCACAGCACTGTGTAAACATTCGGTTAAGCATATTCCATATTTCACAGATGATGAACTGGTAAATGTACTGGAAGCCTTCCTATACTTCGGACACGGTGAACAAATTTTCACAGAGGCACTGGAAACACATGTTCCCAAGTCCATCTTTACCTTGCATCCTCAAACAGTCAGTAAAGTCATGCAGTATTGCTGCCGAAAGATGATCCTTTCTAAGCCCATCTTTGATGCAGTCGCAGAAAGTTTCATTGCTGATGCTGACAGATTTACCACTGACCAGATTGCTGGGTACATTATACCATTTGGGACTCTTAACTATCAGCCTCCAAGTGCTTCTTCCCTGTTTAGGAAGCTTGAAACCATACTGCATACTCACCTTAATCACTTTCAGCCTCACACCTTGGTGAACCTGCTGCACTCATGTGTCCTTATTCAACGTTATCCAGTAAATTTTCTGCCAAAAATATTTAGTCCCTATTTTCTGCAACAGCTTCAAGGTAAGGAGCAGTGTTTCTCTTGTGATGTTCTACATTTTGTTCTGTTATGTGGCGTGTCTTTTGTCAAGTGCCCATTCCTTACCATTTTCATCTGTCACATCAACAGTGACCTGATGAAGGTGACTGGAGAATAGTGATCAGGAGGCCAAAGACTGTTGCCTAATTGTCACAGTTGCAGTTATCTTTCAGTTTAATCATTTAGAGGAGTTTGAAAATAGTCTAAATAACCTTATAAACTTTGGTCAAGGTTAGTACAAGTTCTAGAGAGAAGTGGGTTTAGAGAGGTGTAGCATTGGGATAAAAGTAATTTAAATTACAATTATTGATAAGAACATGTTACAATTATATACACAGCATCTCTAAATCTCAGGCAGTACAAAATGTGTTTTTCAAATACTGTTTTGCCTTATGATTCAATTAAGGAATCCCTTACAGGCAATGGACTAGTACTTGATTCCTTACTTTCCACTAGCCTGTGACAGGTCCGGCGGTTGGTGGGGGTAAGGTAGAACCATGTATGACCTTGTGCTGTCCTCTTGACTTTTCTGTTCTTTCAGGATAAGGACTGTTTTGTTATATTCTTGCATCCAACTTGGTTGTATTTCTCTTTCATATTGTATTATGATCAGCTTGTGAAAGCTGGAAAGGCTAAATGGATAAAGCTAAAAAAAATAACTTGCAGTGCATAATTGTTGGCTTAATTAAAATAGAAGCAAGATCTGAACCAGTAAAACTTAACAGCATCATAAATGTGAGCAGTTAAGGATAGGCTGGTATGGTTTTTTTAATTATCTAGGTAAAATTGTAAATTGAATTCTAAGGCACACATATGTTTTAACAAAGCATGAAGACTGGCGCTTCATCGTGGCTTTTAAATTACTTCTAATCTAGAATCTGTTATGGTTATGTGATGCTTCTTTCCACTGGCATCCTGTCTGCCAGCTGCACTCTTCTGGTGGAGGCTTCCTGTGCCCATCTTTGTTCCCTGCCCTGAGCTCCTTTCCCTGCTACCTCTGAGCAAGCACTACAGTCCCATCCTTGGCCTTGTACCATACTGAGGAAAATGTAACAAAATGTAACAAAATCTACCTCATGTTTTATCCCATCTTAGGAGATCTCAGAGTCTGCTCACCCACTGCTTCTAAGACTGTCTTGTTTGCAAGGGCTGCCTCCACCTAATTGTTTTTTTAACCCAGACTAGTAAGCTTCTAGAACATCCTCCATGTGATAGCCTATCCTTAGCTCTAACTATTGCATAATCCAGCATTTTATGGACACAAATGTATTATGAACAACACAGTTGTAAGCTACAGATTTTAAATAATTCTGTATTAGCTGGTAAAGGATATCTAGCAGCATTATAGAGATATGTAAGCTATGCCAGAAAGATGAGTGACTTCTCAAGATCTCAGCTAAGATTGCTCTGTTAATAAAACTGTATATAAGATCAAATTTTCAAAGTGATTAGAAACTTAGGTCATTCAATTTTTAGCTGTTCAGCATGAAATACCTTAAGGGCTTGATTTTTAGGAAGCAGACATCACTCATGTCCTAAAAACCAGAATGTCTTTTAAAGTTCTCACAGCACCCGGTTACTGTGGATACGTTCTTTTAAATCAATAAAGGCATCTCAGTAGAGTGGTCAAATTTCAGAACAGGAACTTGAAAAGATGGACCCGCACGATCAGCACTTTACACTACATTCTATAATAGTACTTTGTGTATAACATGAAAGATACTTCAAGTGTACACTTGTAGACAAATCTCCAGAAATTAGTCCGTTTTAATCCACTACTTTTCAGGTTAAAAAAACCCAAAAAACAACACCCCAAACCTGAGCAAAACAATGAGATCCTGGGATTATAACTTGGGGAGAAGGGGTTGTGGGAATAAGGGTATGGGATATTTTTCCAAGACCTCAACTCAAACATATTCTTTCCTGTAGAACGTCCTGCATCTCTCAGAACTCTTTTTTTTTTTTTTTTTTTTTTTTTTGGGTGCATGTGTGTGTGAAAGAATATGACAGTCTTAACTAAGATCTTGCTACTTGTATGGAGTTTTTTGTTGATATTTCTATAAATCATTTCCTCATTTTAATAACTATGTTATTTCACAACTGATTTTTCTGTTAATTCAACGATGATCAAAAATGATAATGATCAAATTGCTTCCCTGTGTGTTAAACTGAACAGCTTTTCCTAACATCTGCATGATGGTTTGTGTAAAGATACTTTGTTGAAGGTGCACCTGAAAACCTGAATATTGTTGTTTCAGCTCAGCCACCTGGTTTGGACAGAATTGTTATGTCCCAGCTAACGCAGCTTTTTCTGACTGTTACCCTGGAGTGTCCATTTTATGAGGTATGGTACATATGAAAATAGAACTAATGTTAACAAGAGGTGATAAGGTCATTAGGGCAGTGCAGATAATTAGTTCAGGACAGTCTTCCCCATAAAAACACTGGAATTGGATGGAACAGCTTCCCGCCCCTCCCCCCGCCCCCCCCCCCCCCCAGTAAAAACATGAAGCATTGCTACTTGTTTGATTGACGTGATACATTTGTATGTTTGATGGAACTGAATAGCTCCAAGATCAAGTGCTTTTTGTGTATTTCCAAGTACTTTTCCAACAGCTGTTCTGGTTTTTATGTTTCATTTGTGGAGTCTTGGAGCACAAAAGAGATCAGGCACTTTGATGTTGGCCCCTGAATGTAGAGGAATGGGAGCAGTTGTGCATTTCTCATGAACGATATGTTCAAGGCGATAGCATGGAAGCTTGCTGATGTTGTTCTGGTGGTTGTTTTGGGTTTGGTTTGGTTTGGTTTTGCAAGTTTCCAGCAGATCAGACCTCAGACTGTAAGTTTCTCAATAAACATGGCTTTGAAATGCACAGAATACATTTTGCTACATTAATGTGAGGTAATTACGAACATGTTATCTCCCTTTTTTCTTTTGTTTGATTTGTTTTTCTGTCATTACGTAGGGTCCCAAACTCCTTCCAAAGTATCAAGTAAAGGCCTTTCCCGTGCCTCACAGTTCTCTGGATGTTCACCTTCTGAGAAGGGTGAAGACTGGATTACTTTATTTGCTGAAAAAAAGAATATATTTTGCATCAGAGGTATCAACATCATATTTCTATACAGTTGGTAAGCAACATTTCTTTAGATTAATAATGAAAAATGTGCTTATGCTGTCAGAACTTTAGGCTCTGTTGTGTTCCAGAAATAAAGTAGTTGATTTTATTCCCTTTGTGGGCCTTCTACATTGTGCAAATAGAGAAAAAGTAAACTGGAATACAAAACTCTGTAGGTCTGCAATGAGGAGATGTCATAGGAACTTTTAAGTAAATGCATTTTGAAAATCAGGAAGAACAGGGAGGGAAAAGAACTGCAGTATTACTTGGAATTTACACAGCCAGTTTGCACTGAAAATAGCTACTAACTTTTATGTTCTGTATTTTTACTATCAGCTCCTCTTTTACTTATCCTACCAACAATTTGTATAATGTAAATCAAAATGAGGCAATACCACTTGCCTGATCTCTGCTTTGGTGGTGAGTAGAGAAAGGGAGAGCTGGAAGGCTGTCAGCCCTCTCTCTGCCCTGCTCAGCTGGCCTCTCTCCCCTTAGCAAGAACTACTGATTATGTGTGGTCACTGGGGGTTTGTGGACTGAAAGAGTGAGTAAAACAGTGTTTCATGTGCCAGCAAACGAAACTGGGAAGGTAATGATGGAGAAAGATGTGTGTCCAGTAGGAGTGCATGATCAACAAGGTGTTGAGGGAAGGGTCTCTTGGACTCCATGGACATTGGAGAGATTTAAAAAAAAATAGGAACTGAGAGTGATGATTCCAGAATTATTCTGCATTTTAGCTTCCACATGGGGTTGAAGTTGTCAGGGTTTAGGTCCAAATCTCTACATGAAAATCGGCATAATCTATAAAATTAGGGAGTTAGTGAGAAAAAATAAGGGTGTAGCAGGGGTGGCATTGAGAGAGAGAGAGATATTCCCTCCTTAAACCCTCAAAGTTCAGAGGTCTTGCCAACCCAGCAAAGTGCCATTTAACTATGTTATGGGTTTTAGTGGACTTGGAATACTGTTTTGCTGTTAGCATTATGAAAGGCTGAAGTGTTATTTATCATCACTCATTTATTAAATAGCCTATACACATGTTTACAAGCCTCTGTGATTCAGAAAAAAGTATTGTGGTAGTATTTTACTTATTTTGTAAAACAATGAACTGTAAGAGGATGAGAATTACAGTAAACTTTTTAATATGAATTGAGTTTTAATGTCAGTTCTCTTTTCATTTATATTAGATATTGAGATTAAATTAGATGAAGAAGGTTTTGTATTGCCTGCTGCCCAATGTGAAGAGGTACACAGACGGTAAGTGATGAAAAGAAACCGCTGGTAAAATGTTGGTTAGCACTGATAAGGAACATCCAGGGTCATCCAGGGTGAAACTGATGACACTTAAGCTAATTGGCATTTTGCCATTGACCTCAAAAAAGTTCAGGTTTCACATTGAAACCACTGGCAAAAGCAAAAAGTTGGCAAAATTTAAGATCTCTACTTTTTCATCGTTGTTTTGCCCCCTGACTATGCAGTGTCAGACAATTAGTCTCTCTATCCAGTGACAGTCAGGATCAAAGTGATCCTGATTTGGCTTATAGTAATGTATTTTGATCTTCTGTAATTCATTTTCAAACTAAAACCAAATTAATTCTAATTGAGCATGTCTGCATAGATTTAAGACAGTTTAAGCTGGTTTGAGTTCACAGATTTACTTCTGTAAGGAATCCTGTGCAATGAGGATATTTGCTACAGATGCTGGTTTTTATTGAAAAAGGCATAGGTGTTTAAAAAATGTGTTAACAATTACTTTGAGAAACCTTGGATACAAAGTTAAGCAACCTGCCTGCACAGTATTTGCAATGGCCCTTCTGTGGATAAAGCAAAAGTCTTTGAAAAGGTTACATTTTCTCCAGTTTAACCTTCACAAGACTAATGCAGGTTCTTTAAAAAATCCCTTGCTTAAATGTTTAAGAATGGGCTTTGATTTTTTTAAAATTGTAGCTGTTGTGTAAATAAGGTCACAATATATTTAACATACTGAAAATATAAGCAGGTTTTTTTACAGTGCATGTACAAATTTTGGTTTAAGTTGATGTGATATTTATCACCAAGGAGAAAAAAATATAGTTCTAATCCATGATGCTGCCATCCATATGTACAGGTTTAACTTAAACTTACCTTTAACTGGAACTCTGACAGGATTAACAGGTACACTAATAAGTTTAATTTAGCTGCTGAAATGTTTTCAAGCTGAGACATGTATTTGTATGTTTTTTACTAGAAGAATTCAAAATAGCTTACCAATAGTAGCATTAAAAATGTCAAGCTCTCATTAACTTGTATAGTAATTTTTGTTCAGAGCATATAAATAAGCTTTACAGATCAGTTTCACTAAGCTTCAGGCTTTTCCCCTCTCACCCTTTAAACTGAGTGATTTAAATTGACCTGAACTAGGTAACTTCCATCATCTAATTCTGAGAGGTATTGGGGACTAAGATGGGAGGTATTGTCTCATGTTTCTTAAGAACTGCAGTAGCTGTGGGGGTTAAAATAACTGATTTTTTTTTTTTTTTTTTATACTACACTTGTGCTTGATTTTAGAATTGCCCTCTGTGTTGATGGTCAAAATAGATTTTGCGTTAATAGCCACAATCTGTTGGGAAAAGAAGCTATTAAACAGAGACATCTTCAGTTACTTGGTTATGAAGTTGTACAGGTAAAGTCCAAAGACAGAGGTTTGCTTTTGCTCTGGCTAACAAAACAAGTGAAAAATGAATATTTTATGCTTAAAACTATAGTTGCAATTACTTCCCAAAGCAGATGTACTCTTGTCCTTTCTGTGTTATGTTCTCTCTGTCTAGCTTTTGCCTTTCTGAGGGTGTTACAGAAATTCCTTTTTCTTCCTCGGATATGTATTCTGCCTGTGTTTTCCACCAAATAGTGGCTGCTTGAAAGAGTACTTCTCTGCAGTGATTAAGGTCCAAATCTTGACTTAAAGGAAAATGTCTAAGAGTTCAGTAGAATTGGGATTTTTAATTAAATACTTTTTCAAAAAGGTCTGAATTCGAAGTTTTTTTAAAAAGAGTAGTTAAAAAAACAGAACTACTTTATATTATAAATAACATTTTCACACCAGAGTATATCCTTTATTTTACCTGTTGAATTAATAGGGCTATTTTTAAACATACTTTGGACCAAACCAGTTACTTTTAGATTTTTGACATTTTCATATATAATCACTTACCGCATAAGCCTAATTCAGTTATGTTTAACCTAGTTTAACCTATAATGGATATGACTCTTTGTTTTACAGTAATCTCTATTCAGATGATTTACAGATCAATTATATGCTTAGAATTAAATGTTTAATTTCAAAATGGACAAATCTTTGATGTGTAGTTTTACTTCTGCTTAACGAACATCAACCTTACCCAGTTGTTTATTAACATGTAAGTTCAGCAATCTTTGTTTTGTTTCCAGATTCCATTTTTTGAGATAGAGAGTCTACAGAATTCCAAGAAAATGGCAGAATACCTACACAAAAAAATCTTTCCTCATAACACGGACTCAGCTGCTGACACTGAAGAATAATATTAAATGACAGGTTGGCCTCCTGTACTATAAAATGTGAATACTGTGCTTGGAAAAACAATTCAATTCTGTTTTCTAAATAACACCACCTAAGATCATTTGACCTTCCGAATGTGAGACCTTCCAATATTTGGAACAATTGACATGTAAAGAGTAATAAAGAGCAACATATTTTCTTAAGTTTTGTGTTGGTATTTACTATAAGTTAACAGATGTTAACTGCCAGACAGTCAATGCTGCATTTCCTTTGTATTTTCACTGGTTCTAACTCACAACTGCAAATGGACAGGTGTGACTATTCAAGGATACTGGCTGGTCTGAATGTACAGAATGTGCCATGCTACCTACCAATCAGGGCTTTTCTTGACAGTATAAGAAGAAATTGTCCAATTTACTTGTAGCTGTTCATGTAGCAAACTAAACTTTACAGTAGTTGCACAAGCAGTATTGGCTTATTGCTCATACTTAACAGTGCTATTCAATAAACAGCAATGCCTTACAGAAAATGAGAGATTTTTTATTAAAAAGATTTGCTTTACTTTGTAGAAGAACAGCTGCCACAGGGTAGTGGACTTGCACAGCTATCTGTGTGGGAGCCACCTGATGTTTGGGTATGTGCTATATGTAATTTTGTGTTTGGAGGCAGTTTTAGGTAAAGTGTCTAAATGTATGCACTCTAGAGCTCCTTCAGTTTACTGCCTGTTGTTGAAGCCTAAACTGAAACTCATTACGCTCTAAAGTGCATAGGACATAGTTCTTCTGACATCTTTTTTTATGTATGGGTATAAATTCTGGCAGAAGGGTAGAACTGAGAACTGAAACCAGTAACCACTTCAGCTAGAACAGGTGACCTTAACTTGGGTCAGCGTGTTGCTTTACAAATGGACAAAAGGAAAATAACATAGCCTTAATTCCAATCACATAATGTATACTTGATGAATGGGCATGTAACACACATTTTCAGGTTAGCTTGTGCTTCCTGTCCTGTGTGGAATTATTATTTATGAGTAGAAAAGCAGAATTCCCAGCATCACCTAGTTTGATTTTAACTGTTATGATTTGATTAAAAAAAAAGGTGAAACTTTACATCCTTGAAGTCGGTATATTTCACCAGTGGATACAAAGCATGGCTATTTTTTCTCCTCCAAGGCTACTGTTAATAATTTGTAAGTTGCAGATGTCTGTTAATTGTCCCAGCAATCCCTGGAGATTTTTGGATACAAAATCAAGATCCAAGATATTATTTACATTGTACCATACCATGCATTCTGTTAGTGTTAATTTGTTGCATGTGTGAAAACCCTTACTCACAGTAATATGACACTGTACTCACTGACAGGTGAGGGAGCACCAAGAGGTAATGAGGTACTTTCCAACAGTGTAACAGGAAGCTTACAACACATAGGTAACCTAACAGTTGTCATCCTGGCAAAAGAGACGTTGAAGGACGACTGAAATGTCTTTGCAGACATATATAAGGAACTTCTCCCTGATAGAAGAAATCCTCAAGTTATTCTTTTGAAAGTGAGCACTGAAGGAAAAAGTCAACCACTCAGACCTGAATGAGAAACAAGTAGGAGGACCAACCTGTGAAAAGCCTTCAAAGCGAGGAGGGATGAGAAAGGACTGAAAGAGAAGGGGGGCGACATAAGCAAAGAAATGAGATAGGAAAACTTATACTGGTGTTTTGATGATTTATGACTCTCCGCGGTGCAAGTGAGCTGGTGATGCCTATTTCTCACACAGGCCAGGAGGTGGTGGTGTTCTCAAACAAATCTGATTTCCAGTAGTTTTTCAAACCCTAAGTGTAGTAAGACTAGAAAGAAGTAATTTGTACTGACTGTCCCAAACTAAAAATAACCTGCCTAGAATATGGCCATATTCTACCTCATTCTTCGCTGGTATACATTTAATACTGGTTTTTAAAAAAGCATTCTGGTATTGTTAGAAAACATTATCTCCTTCGCGCTTTGTTCTTCCTGTGATTACTTAAATGCTTAATTCCTTAATGCTGTTGGATTTGTTTAACAACGTATTTATTATTGAAACGGAATGTAGCAGTTACTGCCGCCTTGTCCCTAGCTCATTCAATACAGAGGAACTGGCAGGTCATGAATAATGAAAGTAACAAACACCTCTCAGAATTGTGCTCTGCTTCTCACATCAGGCCAAACAAGTGCTATTGATTGCACTTGTGCTATTCCTTATCCAGGCCCCAGATTAAGAAGTTCTTTGGTTTTATTATTTTTTATGAGGAGACTCACTGTATTCACAAGTGATACAGGTTCTCTATTTGTAAGTACCTGACAGAACTCCAGTGTCAGACAATGCTGTGGACTTCCAGTCCTTGCTCTGGTATGATCAGTCTGGCTGCTGTTCCTTTTTGAACAATACTGCCTGTGATTTAAACAACAAGATCAATGGCTCTTGAGAACCAAACTGGTGCATACCCTGCAGGAGGTATTCCTTCTCCTGCAATGACCTTAAAAATTTAGTACTGGATTCAGTGAGAATACAAGGCACTAAATGTTTAAGCAGGTTTAGACAATTACTCTAAACAGGCTTTTTAAATGACTACTGCTCAAATCCTTTTTTCCCCCATCCTTTCTACCAAACTATTTAGTGCTTGTTCTGCTAGTATTACTTTTTTGTTGTTTACTTTTTTCAGCATTGGATAGAGAACTAAAGATTCCTGTGACACTCTTGAACAGATTAATCCCTCAGACACCATTTGTATAGTGCAAGTTAGATAAATGGATGTCTGCAATCAGCTAAGCCCAGATTTTGTCTATTTAAATGCTAAGTCCTCAGAAGTTCCCTTTAACTTGACTTCCACTTGAAGTCTACTGAAACTGCTAAAGCTCTTCTGGAAGTCAGATAATTTCTTTTCTTCCCATTTATGGGTAAGCCCATCCATTTTGGAAAATCTAGGTTGAAACCCTGTTGCAGCCATTGTGCAGATAAAATGACACCTTGCAATTCTGTAGTAACGCTGTAAGGATTAAGAAGTCAATGACCACTGATACCTTGAGGAGCAGACTTGCTTAAATGTTAAGTCTGTGAATAATTATGTACAAGCTCTGCCTGAAGTTGCACAGAGACAGCTGTTGACCCAACAGGTTTCACTTCCAATGTTGCTGCATAAAATGTTCAGCTCCTGCTGATGCTGCTCTTTGTAAGATTTTTACAAGACTGTACGGAGAAGACATGCATTTGAATCAGCATGAGGAAAAGTACAGCTGCTATTTCATCCTATTTTTAATCCAAATCATTCTCATTAACTAAAATGTAAAGGAAAAAGCACCACATTGCTTTTTGATGCAAAGTGGCTTTTTTTCCACATAAATGTTTCTGGCAAAGACAGATACAAGAGATTTAGCATGGATCCAGGCTTGGAGAAGGTTTCTCCAATAAGCAGGTGATGCCATTTTTCCTGTAGAATTCTGCCTGCACATGATTAATCCTTGTGTGATCTCTGATTGGCTGCTCTATGGGCTTATTTATGCGTCTCCCATGCTCTGAAGATGACAAAACAGCAACAGGTCTTGCCATTTCCTGTGAAAATATAAAAGCCTCCTTGTAAAAAAATCAGAGTGAATACTTGGCAGTTTTCTATTGCTAAATGTGCTGTGGCCAGGGGCAAAATAACAAGACAACTGTATAGCCTCTGCTATACAGATGTATATTTATTTAGCAGTGATCTACACTCTCACTGTTCCATCCCTGACCTAGCTTTTTATGTATATTAATAAATCATGAATGTATAACTAGATGACAGGGAGATAATGTATGGTGGTGTGCCATGAGTTACTGTGGACTGATAGTTTTTTACACACACATACACACGAACACAATTACTATATATATAATTATGGGCAAACTAAATGCTGTTACGGCAAAGTGACACAGACTTTATTTTCATTCTTATTTTTCTTGTGCACTGACTGGCATGATTCATTTGAAAAATAGGATAGATCTGATTTGTTTCCCCTGTTACAGGAACACCTACCCTGCTTGCACAGTTCAGTGAAAGCACCACATGGAAAAAATGAAAGCCTAAAGGAAACCCTGAGCAACCACTAGTCCATGCAAGGTTTCCCTGAAGTACATAAAGCATATACTACTGTATTTTTTTGTACAGTGAAAGGTTTTACTAAAAATGCTTGTCGCTGTAAGATTACAGAAATGACTGCTCTGCAATGATAGGAAATGGTCTTTGTGAAAAGTAACCCAACCAAGAAAAGACTATTTTAAGCTTGTTCTTGGTAAACTGCACTTTAAGTGACTGCAATCAATCTGCAATCTGCAGTTCCTTCCTGTGCTACAGCAATGTGCAGCTCTGCACTCAGAAGGGACAGACACAGACAGGATATTTTTTTCTTTCCCTAGCCAAAAGTCTGAGATGTATTAGGCCGTGGACACAACACTACAGTTCAAGTACCAACAAATGATTCTTTGCTACAACAGACACAAGTCTGAGCCATATCACCATTTATGACAGCACCCACGAAGCTCATGAGCCCCTGCATTTCCTGCAAGGATGCAGGTGGGAGCACAGATCGAGGGCTCTCATAGCAGGGCAGTCAGCTGAGAGACATTCCAGACTCATGGGCAGAACTAGACCTGACATTCTTGGGAAGATGCTGTAAACCCTTTACAAACAAATAAACAAAACCCAACAGAAAAATCCATACCAAAACACCCATTCGTCCCCCAAGATTCTCCCCAACCCTTCCTGCCTACCTTGCTCCACTCCATTAAAAGCTATTCAGTACACCAACTTTTAACCCCACGAGAACAAAAAACAAGTCAAGAGGAGTGGCAGGCAAAAAATAAGACCATTCCCTCCCCTACCCCAGTTGTGGTTAAATGTTGAAAAAGGAGAAATGACAGAGTCTTTGTACCATCAAGAAAGACTGCTAGCAATACAGGGTTTACAATGATAATGATGGGCAGCAGTATGAAATTCCAATAGTTTATGTTCCCTTTAAATAATTAAGATTCAGTTTTCAGCATCCTTGGTAGCACAGCGCTGACTGTGCACAGTGGCATTTAATCTTTATGGGTTCAGCATTCAGCAGATTTCAGATTTTCCAACAGTTGGCTAGGAAGCATCCCACTACACGCCTTCGCAGCGTGTAATTCTAGCACTATTAACACTTGAAATCAGCAATGGCAGCCTTGTGCAAACACTCCGCTGCCATTGCTGTGCGATGTGTAGCTAAACCAGTACCTGTGACTGTAGCCTTGGATTCCCTGGGTACACCCAGGCTCTCTGCAGGAAATGAATGGCTTACTTGTAGTGGGTTTTTTTTTTCCACTTCAAGGAAAGCAGTGTCCTGTGGTGGATTCAGCCTGTCTGCTTTCATTGTTGTACTAGAAAGATGTCAATTGTGGCCTTTTTATTTATTATGTTTTATAACATAGTTATTATTATGTAAAGTCTGTGAGGGCCACTGAGGTAATTAAAGAGCATGAGTTGAGTATGTAACCTGCACTTAGTTACGGGTAAGTCCGGTGTTGGGTGTCATCACGTGCAGGAGGATCGCGTTATAACATTTAACAGCTGTGGGATTCATGTGTCTCCATGCTAATTAAAGCACTGGATTAAGGGACATCTGTTCAGGCAGAGTCCCTTGCATGCACTGCCCAGCAGAGCTGCTATGAATTCTGGCCCATACATGTTTGTTTTAGGAAGCAAACTGGCAGGAAAGTGAGTTTTTGTTAACACAAGAGCTCGGTAAAAAAACTTAACTCTGCATTGATAAACCGTTTCTACACAAATTTCCCAGCTAGAGGTTGGACTTGGTATTTGGGGAGGGGAGTTGGCTTTGTTTTGGACTCATTTTTAATTGGAGTAGTCATTTACATAGCTTTTAGCCTCATGGAGATCTGCAGCTGAGTTAGTAGACTTGAGCAGGTGATTGGTAATGGGCACTCCTGGGAGTCCTTTGGGAGCACCTAATACTGCCTACACTCTGACGGAGCTGAACGGCTATGCACTTGCACTGAAATGTCTGGTGTACAGAGCTGCTAGTGAGACTATTTACATGCAGTGGCCTTTGTTTTATTACACCATGATTACAATAATTTTAACTTTTGTCTCTCTCTTCCTTCTTCCATCTTTATCATATAGAATCAACAGTACAGGCAGCCATTCCTAGCCTACCCATCTCTTTACATCCCATGAACCAATTGGGATTATGGGGCCATTAACACACAGGCTTCATTTGTTTTTTGTAGGCTCTGTGTGTGTGTGTACAAATATAAGTATATACATACACACTTGTGTATGTATGTCTATTATTCAGATGCTGCGTGCAAAAATACATACGTATATATATGTACATATATTACAGTATTTCTGTTTTCAAGGCAGCTTTTTGAAAACATGGTTGTATCCTCCCTTAGCTATCAGGCTGCACACCAAACCCACATTCTGCTGGCCTTGAATGCTCTGCCCAGTGTTTTCCAGGCATGTCCATAGTCTTCTGATTGACCCCTCCTTTGCACTAGCTCCCTATGAACTTCCTTCCTATAGGGCAACCTGGTGTAAGTCTGCGTAACAAACTAACCAGCTTCAGTGATTTGGGCTCTCTCAGCAGTGCTGGCACAGGGAGGGTGGATGCCAGAGGACAATGTTTTGAGTTGCAGCCCCTGAATCCAAACGTCTCGGGGAGATTTTTCAAGTATCAGAGAAATACTGCAGGACTACCCGAACTGCAACTCTGGAGGGACACAGACAATTCAGAAGTCACTCTCAGTGACCCTGAAGCTTTGTAACAGAGGGTTTGCCTTGCTGTGTGTCTCTTTCCCCATGATTTAACCTGCATATAGCTTGTCACCCGGAAATCTACAGGATGCCAAAGAGCAGGAGCTAATTTATGTGTCTTCACTGGCTAATGCCTTCACCTAAACCTCGAAGCTGAAGACAATGTCCTCCTTCTGATTCCTTTGCTACCATATAGGCTGCATATAAGGTAAAACAATGCCTATAGCTTCCAGCCATGTCAAAAATTACAAAGATAATTACGAATTTATCAAAGGGTTACCTCCTCATTAATGTTAAGACCATGACTCTTTGCATGTTGTCTGTCGCATCGGTGAAGATTTTTGTTGTAGCCCTCTGGTCTTTTAAAAATGGCATCATATGTGGAAACATCTCCTGTCTTGAGAAAAGGGGGGGAAATGGTTAATTCACAGTATTGCTTAACTTCACAGGTTACAGAATATCTGTAGTCAAATCAATACTTAAACAGTGCACATACAGCATTAGATGATGACAATTGTAATACTACTGAGCTACCATTGGCAAGTTTGGGTCACTGCTTTGGAACAGTCTGCAATAAAAATTACCTAATGACAGGTGGTATCTTTTTTTAAGTCTGTTCAGCTCTGAAATTTCCCTTGTGGCCATTTACCTCATTTCTTCCCTGTAATCTGTTGTAACTTTAGGAAATTTAACTGCTTTATTTGTTTTAACTTTCTGAACTTCATATTCTCCTTCTTTCATCTTTTTGTCAAATGATCTGGCACTGTAATGTAAAAGGAATGCAGGCATTTTCAAGATTCATTTGTTATGAAAAAGACAAAGGTATCCTGCAGTGGAATCACTAATTGATTTTTGATTAAAGCAGAACTGAGAAGAGTTCAGAAACAGGTAATCCTGTGATCCAGTAGTATGCATGTATCTGTCACATATGAAAATACAGCACACTCCAAGTCATAATTTTATAGTATTTATGATACCTGTTGACATAATTGCATCCAAATAAGCAACATTAAAGATAAGCAACATTAAGGATCTGATGTGCTAACAAATGCATTTTTTAAATCCAATCAAGAAGTTCTCATCAATGGAGTCAAAGGAATTTCAAAACCAAAAAGTTTTTAAGGAAACAAAAGCAAAATACTCTGTTGAAGTAGGCTGTCTGTTGTTAGTTAATGAACTTTATTAAAAGGTCTATATTCTGGTAAATATGTCAATCAATCACTGGTTTTGTGCAGGGCTGACTACAAATTTGAAAAATTGTGCATTTTGTTGGGCTTTTTTTTACCTCTAATTTTACAGTGTGCCAAATTTAGCCTTTGAAAAACTCCTGTATCTTGAGTCTGACAATTTACAATGCTATCCTCCAAAAATAGTCAAGTCAGGGCAGGTCATGAAGGCTATAATGGTTCCATTGAAAGGAAACCATAGTTAAGAGTGCTAGTGAGGCACTGATGTAATCACAGGCTTCATTTGGAAGGGTATCTCCATTGCTTGGTTCTGCCAAGAGGAGAAAGGTGGTTTGATATTTAACCTATCCATCCCATCATTTCTCAGAAAACATCAAGCCCCAGAGAATTATTTCAGGCATGTTCAAGAGCATCCTGCATCTAATTTGTCACTATTATTATTATTACTATTATTTTTATTATTATTACTACTACTACTACTACTACTATTACTATTGTTCTGTGTTTTCTTGCTTCTCCTTTCCTCCTCACACTACCAGTTTCATTCAGAATTTTAGAGGGCATCTGATTTGTGCTAACCACTGGGAATGTTATTTGCTCCTTCGTTTTTAATAACATGGTATTATTTGTCCATTATTCGTTACCTGTGTAACAGCGGATAAGTCACCCTTTCTGAAACTCACAGATAGGTAGCCAGCCTGTTATGTTAAACACTAGCCCTGTCCCGGACGGTCTGTTTAAGATCTTCTGCCAGATGCGTAGAGGAAACACTTCTGTGCTCAATACACTTATAAACTTTTGCTGTTGTTTCTCTTTGTTGTCAAATGCTGACTTAGCTGGCCTGGATGGTGGTGGTGGTGATGGTGAGCTGTTTCTTAAACCCTTCAGAGCCAGGGGCTCACACAGAGCAGATAATAAATTTGCACTCAGAGTGGGCATCCTCTGTGTACTGCAACTGAAGCTAAGCACTCTACTAAAGCCAAGCACTTTGCAAACATTCATTAACATTCCAGACACACATAAAATAGGTAATAGCTTTCTCCATGCCACAGAAGAAGAAATACTGCACAAACTATCTACAGTAACTGATGTAAAGCAATCAAGGGAGGAACTGTAGGCTAAGGGATTAAAAGGTAGGAATTTCTGGCTTCTGGCCATTTGCTGAGCGCATCCTCATTTTACTTCTCTCTGCTTCAGTCTCTGACACAGAGTTGGTTTTAAGTATTTAAGCTGCAAAAAGGAACGAAATTCCTTTTCCTGTATAAATAAAAAATTTCAAATTATCTAATTCCTTAATTGGACAGAAGAATGGGTTGAATCTGCTTCCTCCCCTGTGGCCATGGCCTGTGCTGTGAAGAAACCTATTAAACAGCTGTTACCGCTTTTTGTTTCCATGCCACTGGAGCAGCATTTTCCACAAACCAGGTCACTGGGAATGTGAAAACAGACTTTATATTGTAAGCAAAAACTCTACCATATGTTTGCTAATTCCATGCAAATTGGATAGACTGAGAGCTCCACCAGTCACAAGTGCACCATGCCAGCCCTCTGACCTGCCCTAGCCTTACTCTTGTGCTCTCCCTACCATGTTTTGTTAAGTATGGCGCTGACTGTGCCTGCTTGCCTTTGGCTCAGAGCACCTTCCCAAGGTAATGCTGAAATCAACACGCAAGGGTCTGACATTACACGTCTACCTGTCTTTCAGCAGGGTCACCCCGTCAATGCAGGAAATTTGCTGTTCCTTTAATACCCAGTGCTGTACTATGGTCTGTAACCTGCCCACATTCCAGGGCTATAGACCTGCAAACTCTCACAAGCCACCAGTCCTCTTGCTGCCCAGTGCTCTGTGTAATCAGCAGCCTATCACTTGGGTGGGGAGGACATTCATGGGGTGTATTTATTGTTATAAATAAATACACATTGCCTAATACTGATGCATTACATTGATATAACAAACATTTCAGAATTTTTTCATGTTATTTTTTTGGAGGAAAAATTAGTTAAGTTCAATGTCTCATATGACACTTTTCAGAGAGAAAAAGGTTTGCACCCAGGAAGTGTAGCCCAGCTGAGGCTGAAGGTGTAAGATTGTCTTCATTTCTGGTTTTAAATATGAGGACAGAGAGAATGAGGAAAAAGGGTGATATAATGCAGCAGAGATTGAGGAGTAAGGCACCTTACTAGTCTGCTTGAGTTACCACGTTAGTGCAACACCTTCAGAAGCATTCAGTTATCAAGGCATATATTGCTGTTATTGTTTTGAGTAGCTCTATTTTCTTTATTAAAGCTGAGCATATAGAAAAGTTGTGCAGTGCACACTGAAAACCTTTTGAAAACAAAGCACTTTCTTTTTAAAGGGTTCCCAAGAGTGTGCATTAACAGAAAAAACAAAGGTGCTGCATCCAGCCCTAGTGGCAGATGATGCCCTTCCTAGTGTTCTCCCTAAAGATGTCTCCCATTTTGGTTGGTCTTTAATCCCTGGCAAACCACGTCTCCCTTGCCATCCAGTGGAAGGCATTACCCTCATTTTACATCCAGAAGTAGCAAACACTCATTACACTTCACAAAGGCCTCTCCAGATGAAACCTGCTGTTCAGACACGAGATAGCCTTACTCGCCACTAACGTATGGTGTTTCTGCTGCTCTTTGAGATATTAGTGGGGTTTTCTTAGGCATCTGCCAGACCAGGTCCCTCACGACGCCCTTGCACAGGGACCACGCACCGCTACACAGAAACCCAGGGGAAGGCTCGGCCCTGCGGCCCTGCCAGGCCCCGGTTCGCCCCGGCTCGCCGCCTTCCCGCCCTCACCTTGGCCGGCCGGTGGAAGTAACTGAGCTCCGGAGGCCCTTCCCGCCTGGCCGGGACGTGGCTGAAGGCGGAGAGGGCAGAGAGGGGAGGCTGCCGCCTCCCTCCTGCCGCGCTACCGGGTGCCTCCTCCGGCCGTCCCGGCCCTCCCGTCACCGGGTCCGCAGCTGGGCCGGGGTCCGCCATGCTGCCGCCGTTACCCGGCAACACTCTGCCGCCGCCCGCGGGTGGCCTGCGGCGGGGGGAGGGCCCGGGCGGCGGGGGTATGGGCCCGGCAGGGTGTCCCGTAGCGCCGCCAAACGAGCTGCCGGCGCGGGGGGCAGCGGGCCAAGCCCCTCCCGGGCGCGACCCCGAGCCTGAGGCAGCCCGACGTGAACCGGCCCCGCGGCGCGGCTGGGCTCTGGTGGTTGCGGCCCCGGCGGAGCCCAGGGCGCTCCCGCAGGGCGCTGTTGAACTTGCCGGTGTGAGTTCCCGGGTACCCCGCAGTAAGGTTCCGGGCCCAGCCTGGAGCCGCGGCTACCCTGCCGCCTCAGCGGGCAGCAAGCCCTGCGGCCCGGCCCGGGGCTACGGCAGCGCCCCCCGGCCAGCGCCCCCGTCACGTACAGATCCTGGGGAGGAAGGCTGGAGCACAGCCCGGCCGAAAAGGAGCTGACTGACTGCCGTGGCAGTTTGCAGCAATCCAGAAATCCCCTTTTAAGTGGAGAAGTTGAATAAAACCACACCGAAGTGTGCAGTTTTTGTCAGAACAAGGATCCCCAGTGCTAAGGAACTTGGGGTCTCAGGCCAGCACCTCCTCACCCACTTGGGCACAGGTTTTAATGGAATTTTTAGTAATTTCTGGCAATGCAGTTGGAAATGCCTCTCGCACACAAACACCTGTGTAGGGGACACTGAAAGTAAGCATCTCCTGGGTCCAAATCTCCAACAAGAGACTCTAAAACTGCTCTGCCCTAGTAGCGCCTGGCTCCTAGTTTCAGTATCTATACCATGGTTATTCTGCTTTTATATATACACATAATTATGCCCATGCTGCTTCTTACTGTGCTGCCTGGGGGATCTGTGACTGGCTTGGTTTGGTTTACCTGTCTTTTCTGTAACCACAGTTGCAGAACCAATGTGCCGTAGGTACAGCATTGCTATTATCATTGCTACTGGTATCTTTTGACAGGCACTTTCACAACAGCACTTTTAGGCATCTTGAATTTTACTGAACATCCAAGATTTATTTAAAAATGCTAACATTCGGAGTACCAGAAATCTTCACAACCAATTGTTCTGGGCATCTTGGGCCCAAGCAATAAATCAGGCCTACTGATTTAAAAGTCCCGTTCCCACTGTACAGCTACTGCTCTCCCACCAGTAATGCACCAAATAACATGGAGCCTCTTGCTTCTTTGCAAGTGCAGTGTGAAGGCATTTGTACTCTGCAGGCTTGGGTGTGTGGTTTTTTTAATCATTCATGACAATTTCCATCTGCCTATCTAATAACATTCCTCTACCTATTAGGATCCTCTTCTTTCTGTAGCATAGGCCAAATTAGTGCAGCATAAGCGAGCAGTGGAATTGAAAATCCAACAGCCGCCTTACATCAGCTTCCTATGCAGAGACACATTTGCTACTGTGCAAGTGCTTTTTTGTAGTTTAGTCCAAGCACCAAGAGATAGCAAGCCCATTTATAAAAAGTAGCTTAGCTGAAGCTGCAGCTATAAATAGATCTGTGAGAGACCGTTTGCCAGAAATACAAACTAAGCTAGACAAGAGCTCTGAAGTCAGATTCGAAAGATTTCTCTGCAGTTTTCTTTCTACTGCTCCCATGTAGCTCATTTTGATTAACATTTAAGATGGAATTAATTATGATGAATTACACTATCTGGATGCAATTTAGATTGTTAAAAATATTGCTGGATGCTTGTTATAGATTTGCCACACCCCCATCTCCCCATTGGAAATACTTAAAATTGATGCTTTTCAGTTCATTTTTCCTGCCCAATGAAAAGTATAAATCTCTTTAGAATTATTTGACTCTTACAAAGGCCTTTTTCTTCCTGGTCACCTTTTGCAGACTCCCCAGAAGCAGGATAGGAATGCCCGGATACTTCTGTTCCAGTTATAACCAGATTTAGATCATATACAGACAGTATTCTACTGTTAAGTGTATGTTCCTGTTATGCAGTAGCATGGGAGGTCAGTTTATTTTCTTACCAACTTTAATAAAAACATGTGAACAGTTGTGAGAGGGCAATTGATAAATTTTAATTTATATGGTCAAAACTATGCATTCAAATACAGCTAAGCTCAGAGACCAAAGTGTTAAAAGTTGCTTTGAATTCAGTTCTTAAGGAGGAAAAGTTCAATTGCCTGCCTTCTTAGGGAGCAGTAATATCCCCCTCAGGTTCCACCACTCAAGTTCCTGAATTGCAAATATGTTGACATGTACTTTTATAGCCATAAAGGTGTCTCAAAGGCAGAGTCACTGTTCTGAAATGTGAAACTGGCTTATGGAATAACTTTGCAAGCAAATTCCTAAAAGGAATTTGTGAAGCAAATGGTAATGGGGCTGGGAGGAAGACATGACAGAGATGACCACAGGGGGATGGAGATGGGACAGACACAAGAGGCCAGATGACATTACTGGACAGGTCACTGATACGCAGAAAAAACACAGGAGCGTTTTCTTACTCCAAGCTGATGTACTTGTTTCAAACTCATGTCACTTAGAGCTGAGATGGCTAGCCTGCTGTCAAATTAAGACTTAGCAATTCATCTTCTGTCCTTGCTGTTTGACCTCAACATGCATCAGATTGCTGTTTGTTCCTGACCCTCAGCTGAGCCACGAAGGAGAGACAGTCTTTGCCACAATTGTTCCATCTGATGGCTCTTGAAAAAAAGGCTGAAACAAAAATGGCTCAAAAACTCTGTCCCCTTTCCACTACTGTAGCTTTGGTCCAAGCCAGTTACTTCACACAAGCACTTGTTTCTTCTGGATCCTAATTAGTGACAAACTGCCTGTCTCAAACAGGAAAGCTCTTCAGAAGTTTTCTGAAGGAGATGGGGACAACTATACATCACCTGCAAAAGTCAGCACACGTTTTGCAGTCTTCAGGGGTTTATTGTTCATAAGCTGCTCAGAATTTTTTTTAACTTTTCTTGAATATATCTGCTTTTTTGAGTAATTACCTACACAATTACTGTGACTGAGCCTCAGTCTGCAGATTGCAAACGTTTCCTGGTTGGCTTGTAACTACAATTTCAACTGCTTGACCAGAGAATCAGGCTTTTCAGATTATTGTGATTATTTTTATTCTAATAATTTTAAAACAATTATAAAATGATAACTGGTTGACTCATATAATTTGCAATTATTATTTGTATGCTGAAGTGGTGAGTTGACCCTGGCTGGACACCAAATGTCCACCAGGTCCCCTCCTCAACTGGACCAGGGACAGAAAATATAATGAAAGGCTTGTGGGCTGAGGTAAAGACAGGGAGAGATCACTTGCCAATTATGGGCAATTTGTCATGGGCAAAACAGACTTGACTTCGGGAAATTAATTTATTACCAATCAAATCAGAGTAGGAATATGAGAAATAAATCCAAATCTTACACCTTCCCCTCACTCCTCCCTTCTTCCTGGGCTTAATTTCACTCCCAATTTCTCTACCTCCTCCCCTCCAGCAGCGCAAGGGGACAGGGAATGGGGCTGTGGTCAGTTCATCACATGCTGTCTCTGCCGCTCCTTCCCACTTAGGGGGAGGCTCCTCACACTCTGCCCGGCTCCAGCGGTGGGTCCCTCCCATGGGGTGCCGTCCTTCAGGAACTCAGGAACAGCCTGCTCCAGCGTGGATACCCCCAGAGTCACAAGTCCTGCCAGCAAACCTGCTCCAGCCTCTCTCCACAGGGCCACAGGTCCTGCCATGAGCCTGCTCCAATGCGGCCTTCCCGTGGAGTTGCAGCCTCCTTTGGGCACCCACCTGCTTTGGTGTGGGGCCCTCCATGGGCTGCAGGTGGGTATCTGCTCCACCATGGACCTTCATGGGCTGCAGGGCCACAGCCTGCCTCAGCATGGGCTTCACCACGGGCTGCAGGGGAACCTCTGCTCCGGTGCCTGGAGCACCTCTTGCCTCTGTTTCTTCACTGACCTTGGTGTCTGCAGGGTTGTTGCTCTCATGTAGTTTTGCTCCTCTCTCTGGCTGCAGTTGCTGTTGTGCAGGTTTTTTCCCCTCTTCTTAAATACATTTTCCCAGAGGCACTACCATCGTTGCTGATGTGCTCAGCCTTGGCCAGTGATGGGTTCATCTTGGAGCTTGCCAGCACTGTCTCCATTGGACATGGAAGAAGTTTCTAGCAGCTTCGCACACAAGCCACCTCTGTAGCCACCCTGCTGCCCAAACCTTGCCACGCAAACCAAATACAGCTGGCTGATATCTGCTAAACGGATACTCCAATCCAGACAAATATACTGTTCAATAACCTTCTTGGTAAGTAGAGTAATACAAAATTCCATACATGAGATGACATTACTTGCATAACAATTGCTATTTGTAAGACTGTTTTGTAATGTAAACATGAAGATTTCTAGTCCAGGAATGTCAAGCTTTCAAAATACTTCACGTGCAATTTTTTCCTGTCAAAACTGAGATTTTCATGAAGAGCATCTCAATGGCTAAAGATACATTTGAAAAACGCTCCATCAAAAAATTTCAAACAAGTCTTGGCAGAATCTTTGTTTTGAACAGTGGCACCTTACAACATAAAGGGGTTCATACCTTCATAGCTGCAAACACAACTGAAATGTCCTTATCTTGCATTTTGACACATTAAAAGCTACACTGACCGGAATAACTCCTGCCTCTAATTTTGAAGATGTTTAAAATCAATATGTAGTAAACTTCAGATACAGTTGATTTATACACCACTTTTGACGAATCCACACAAATATGAAGTACTTCAAGGAACAGAAATACTCTCTTAATTACATGTTTTTTCTAAGGCACATATTCTACATTTGCTTCCCCCTCAGAGTCACTCCACTATTGTTGAAAAGAAAGGAAAAATAAAAAGCCCTAGTTTTAAAATTGTTTGGGGTCCACCTGTAAAAAGTGTTGAAGTGTAATATCTAGTTCAGGTGAAGGACAATCAGCTACCTGAAAACGAAAAATTAAAATATCTTCATATAGAAGTACAACAAAGAGGAAAACTACATATCAAAGGACAAGGTAACCATTGCCTTTAACAGTAAATCTGCTGCTTTATAAAGATCCTGAAAACACAGCTAATTGTTTGTTCCGATCTGAGGTTCTGAAAACAGAGGATAGACTTTCAACAGCTTTACCTTCAGATGCGCACAGCTGTCACTTTAGAAATAAGCAGATTGAACTACCTGTGCCTCAGTGGAAAAATGGAAGGCCTGTAGATATTTTATGAAATAGAGGAATCATAAAGGAATATAAAGAGAATGAAAAATGGTTTTCACACAGCATAAATAATATGCTAATGTCTCTCTTTAGAAACAGCAGCTAAATAGCATTAATTTACAGGTAATCCCAACTACTTTTGTAGTCAACAGAAGTTAACAGAACATGCAAGTCTAATCTTTCTTCCTGTCTTTTGGTAGCCTTCCATAAATCAGAGCAAAGCATTGACCTTGAAAAAGAAATCCAGCAGGCTCCCCAGGTGTTCCCGTTTGGATTTCATTTTCCCATATGACAGTGAATCATTCATACTGATCTTTCGGTTGCTGCCTCACAATGTGAAATACATTTGCATTTTACTTTTAGAAGTCACGCTCTTTGTGGTTCACTAGTGACCTATTAACTATGGCCCCAACACAGAATTTGTAGAACTTGATGAGCCTTACTGTGATGTAGAACATATGGAATGTGAAATACTGGGGTTTATGATTATCTTTTCAAGTTACACACTAATACGTGAGCAGTGCTATATCCAGTTATTGAGGCAGATTAAATTGCTGCAGGAGAGGAAGAAAGAGGATACAAGAACTCTGGGTCAGTTTAAATCGGGAAAAATAAAATAGTATAAACATTAGATGTAAAATGCGTTGAAAGACAAAAAAGTATTTATTGGATACAAATAGCTTCTTTGCACTAGACAGATAATAATATTACTCAGCAACTGAAGGCTAGAGAGGATGATATGCACCTTTCTTCTGGGCGTCATACTGCATATATAATCAGCTTTTGCCCGCTTTCTTGTTCTTTAGCAGGACTTGGCTGCAAGAATATAAATGCAACACCAAAATGAGTGAAGATCACCAGTAAAACAGGAGTGCTCTGAACAAGGGCATTTTCAATATGCTCTTGGAGGGCATGTATATATCTGCCTTTATATTTCATTGGACCAGTCAACTCACAGCCATTCAGATGTTTTAACATTTCATGGCTTACAGAAATATAATATTGTTTAACTTTTATAAATATCATAGAAACAAAGCTATCAAGTTAGGTACAAGTTTTGCTACTGATTTGCAAGAATACAAATGAAAAGCAAAATCCTGAATTTACAGGTTATACCTGAAAGCTGCACATAGATATGACCGTATAATATAATCAACTTTACATAGTTTTCATCCACAGTGAGAAATGATTGCCTTGACCTGTGATAATACCAGAATGATTTTAAGGGCCCAGAGTACATTTAAAGTCTAAGAAAGAGACTAATATTTTTTTAAATTGTTCTTAGGACAAATTTATAATAAGTGGAGAGGACAGATTTAGGAGAAGTCTGAAGCATAGCAAAGTGATAGCTTGTTTTAGGCAATGACTGGGACATTGTTCCTGCTGTCATATGAGCTATTTGGAAAGTCTTTCATTCCACTGCAAAATATTTATCTTAACATACAATTAAAAGGAAGGAATCATAAATACAACAAAATATTTTTAATGAGATTTTATTAGACTGAGTGCTTATCTTGAGAGTTACTGATCAAAAGTCTCCAGCTCTGGGTGAGACATCAAGTGTGTTAATGTTGGACACAACTGAAATAACTTGCATTTTGCTTTTGGACTCACTTAAAGGGATCAAAATTCAGATTGTCTATTTTACTGCAAATGTAGGCATTTTGGAATCTACTGCCATTCTAATTTGCTGCTGGGCAGATGGCTGCTGTGAGTAAACTGTGCCACACTCAGTGAGACTGTGGCCTGATGCCATTTATTTGTGACCCACAATGTTGAGAACTCCTTCTGAAAGGACACCGATGCAATACAAATGTAAATATATGTTTCATGAATGAGAAATCTGAATACTTTTTACATTTTAATAACATGCCAGAGCTAATAGTGCATAAGTTAACTTCTATATTCATATGGTATCAGTCAGAAAAAAACCTTGTAATTACATGCTACTTCGTAAATAGGATGATTTTATTAATTTTGGTCTTGCTAGTATCTTATGACTAAAAGAATATGTTAATTTGAAGTACTGATTATAACAAAGCAAAAATTAATCTTTACTATCTCTGCTTTAAAGGAGCATTGATAGCACGATTACCTGCTTTTTCAGTCTTTCACCTGGCTTATCTATGAAACTGCAAGTGTGATACTTTTTAATTCAATGAGATTCAAATTAATCTCAAATATCCACAAAAACAGCATTTCTTGTGTCTTCTGCTCATACTTATGTCCTGATAAATTAGCTTATTTTAACTATCCCATGAAACCTGGCATTGTAAAGGTTAAGTGAAAGACATGCAAGGGCAAAAGAGGTTGTCAAGGTGCAAAACAAACAAAATGTTTCTTCCCTTGTACAGTTTCTTCTAGTTATTGTTCAAGCATTGCAGGCCAGTTGCAAAGTAGCAACACTGCTACTGTCTTCAGTATCCCCCACTTTGCTTGTGTTTATGATTTTGAGGTAAGTCTTCTGTATCATCTAGGGAGCAAATGACTGCAAAGTGCCTAGGATGTCACCCAAGCCTGAAGACAATAGAGGTGATTCAGTTTCTGAAAGGCAATAGCCAAGTCTAGCAGATATTATTGACCAAGGCTATCGAGGTAGCTGGCTATAGCCTGCCTCAACATCTAACTGCTGAATAAAAAGCCACAGTGGCAGAAGCAGAGGACGCGCAGGTTTAGAGCAACAGAAGCCATGGAAGGAAGCAAAACTAAGAGACAGCAACAATAAGACAAAGTACATATAAACTTTTAATGAATTAACCTTACAAAAGACAATAGCTTCAAAACATTTGACACGTTTGTACAAAACTATTCCAGCATTGTTAGTTCTCTCTTCAGAAAGAATGCCAGCAAGCCACCCAACGTGTCCCTGGCTATGAGATGCAACTGGTGATCACATCCAAATCATGTGTGGACAGAGTAAACTTATTTACAAATACTGTATACTTTAATACCAGATTAGTAGATGCTATTGGGGAGCGACTGTATTTTCCAGAAAACACCATGCATCAGAAAATAGTATGCACCCCTAGCTTTATTGCCTTTTTTCCCCCACATTTGTCACTAACATATCTTTTTAGTCCTTTCAGGATTAATCATCTTTTAATTCCTATTCCTTCTTTTCTTGTCTTTGAATAACAGTGCAAGTAGCAGTACAATCTTCCAGTCCTATAGAGTACATTGCAACTGTCCTTGAACTTAGGATTATCAAGGTGCAAAATGACGGCTCATGGGACTATTCTGCAGCCATATTAAAATAAGTGCCACATACCAGAAAATAGCACGCATGTTAAGGGCCAAAATGTAGTTAAAAAGTGCGTGATACTTTCCTGAAACTACGGTATCAATGACACGTACAAGCATCTTCAAGATGCCACGTTCCCTTGTGAAAGGGATCTTGTCATTTCAGTATGTACAAAGTATGTCTTCAGTTCTCCTTTTCCTTTCACATTTATTATTCCTCTGCAAGTGCTCATGTATCCCAGTGTCTGCAGGACGTTGTTTGTCTCCTCTGTAACCTGCAACAATACAGTAATACAACCAGCATTGATAACAGAGAAAAGCAGAATCTTCTTCCAGAGTGTGACTAGAACATTTGTTCTGAGCTACTACAAGGGGTTTGCTATAATGCCTGAAAGGCCTTTAAGGGTCTCTGTAGTGTGAAAAGTGAAGTTTGAACACCTGAGCTCTCCACTAGCCTGTTGCTGGATGACCATTCTAATCACATCAAGTATAAAATTTGATATAACCATTGTAAACAGAGGGCTAGCAGATATGCATATGGCACCAGGGACAACATCTTCCTCATATAGCATTTTTCTCAACCTCTCCTCAAATGGAGCTGTTTTCCATTTCAGTAGATCCAGGCTTCCCCATCTTTTTGCAAATACAAAGGCTGTGTGAATGGGGTCATTGTAAGACACCAGCATCATCTTTCAGAGCTGCTGTTGCAGGTTTCTCATATAACTGTCAGTGAACCAAACTTTAGGCATTTCTGCCATTTTAGATGAAAGCCCACTAAGACAGAGGTTGTTCAACAGCATCCATTGTCTCAGACTGTTTCTTTGTGAAGCAAGCAACTGTTTGTAGATGTCATTGCTTTGACATCCCTTCAGTTTTCAGTTTTGAACAACAGCTGGTAACTTTAATTTTCAATTACTTAGTTCTGAATAGTCTCAACCATAGATTTGGAGTGCTCTCAGTCACATGCTGGGATTCCAAAGTGCTAGGCAGTATACTAGGCAGACAGTTAAAATGTGATCCCCGACTATGGAACCAGTGAAAAGTTAATAAATTGAAGGTCTTTACAGCTTTGTCTATAATCTAGATCTATAAATATTATTAAAGATAAAGATTAATAATCAGCATGGTTCATTAAAATGGAAGTTTCATGATTGCTTTATGGATTTAATTTGATGTACAACAATTATGGTTATTTCCGCTATTTAGAAATAATTAACATCAGGAATTCTCTTCAGAGATAAGGTAGCTAGTATTTTATGAGTTCAGAAATTCCCAGAATAGACATGTGATTTCCTCTCTTAACCTAGGGATGCATCTCTGGGCAACCCATGACTTCTTCCACTGTATTCCTCTGTAGGGCCAAGACAAAGTTTTGATTCTTGTCCCATTTTCCCTAGAATTTTCTTTTCATGCTTTACTCTCCTGCTCAAGATCTAATTATTTAGTGCACAAATATATGACATTTTTTTAGGCTCCAAAATCAGAGGATTAAGATAAATACTAGTACAAACCCAAGATTTACCTGTATTTTATCTAAGACACCAGTGCTGTCCATCCTGCTGGCCACATTTACTGTATTGCCCCAGATATCATATTGTGGTTTTTGAGCTCCAATTACTCCAGCTATTACAGGTCCATGGTTGATACCTGGAAAACATCAGAACTTAACATTAAGAATGAAGATCCACCAACCAAGGACACTTAGTGCATCCATGGTATTTGGCCCATACTGGATAGTGAGTACAGCAACAAAGAGCCTGTTCACAACTGTCTCATAAACCATTTAGAGCAGGAAGATGTTAGTTATAAGAATGCCAAAAGTTAGTTCATCTAATTTTAGTTTTACAGCTCCCTCCCATCCTGAGTAAATTTGATATTTTCAACCATTAGTACCCTAATGCTACTGCATTTATTAGATAGCATGAAGAACACTGGGAGAGCAGGAGCTTCTGGGAAAACATACAAGAATTTCTTTACATTTCTACTTGTAGTGTAAAGAGCTTCTCCTCTCTGCAATACTTGATGGCCAAATCAAATGACTGTTACAGTATTCTTTGCTTTTTAAATGCAGAATAAAATAATGTGAATGAGCTGAAAGGATTTGAAGCCTTGTTCTGAAGGCTGGATTGCCCACAGAATGGTCCTAAATAACTGCAATATAAATATATGTATTCAAATAATTGGATTAAGCACAGAGTAAGTGTAACAAATTGCTAGCTCTGAAATGCACGCTGCTAGAGTGAAGAACAACGTAGTCCCTCATTAGAGTCTGGGCAATTTTAATCTTGCAGTCAATTTGTGTCCTGTGTTACATTTGCAAAGGGAGCTAGTTGTACTCTGCTAGTAGGGAAGGAAACTAGGAGGCAAAGTCAAAAGCACTATTGTTTACCAGCATCAAATATACTACAATTGTAACTTACATACTGATGAGTAGGAAAGCCAAGTTAGACCTAGTGAGAAATAATCCCTGGACAAGTGAGTAGTTTGGATTTCTAAAATTATTTCCAAATCAATGGATCATAACTGACTTCTATTAATTCCTTGACAGAAACCATTACTAGGGATATATCTATGCAGCAAAATGAAAGTGTGACTGTAGCACAGGGAAGCATCTCAGCGTGAGCTCACCTAGTATGCAACATGGCAGCATGGGCTAGCAACCACACTATAAACCCACTTGGAAACCCTGGAAAAAGCAACTGTAGCAGCTAAATTTAGAAAACTGGGGAAATATGCACACCCTAAAGGATGCCAGATAGAACCTGCTAAGTATTTGTCTAAGCACTTGTGATTAAATGCACAAAGGAAATTAGGCCTTGCAACACTCTCCATTAAAACCAAGCCATGGGTGTGTCTTTCTGCTTCATGACATCCATCCAATGTGTGGAAAGCACTAGGGACCTAAGAGTGGGATCCACAAAAGGCATCTGCCGAGTAGCCCAAGCTGGCTAGTAGGGAATACCGAAGAGATGTGTGTGGCATATGCTCTGCCATGGTCCAGAAATCAGGGCAGTGAGGTGGGACTTTCCTACAAAATATAATGGTCAGGAGGCGACTTCTGGTTTTTTATCTCCTTCCTGAACCACCACTACTAATGGTTTGAGTAATACTTCAGGGGCTAGAGAGCCAGCTTCAGATCCCTTCTTCAAGGAGACTTCTACCCATAGGTCTTAGGAATGTGTTTTGGTCAGCCAGGCATTCTGGGTTGTGCTGCTTTAGGGCATTCCTGCTAGTGCGGGTCTATTTTGCATAGCACACGTGAATGTTTGTTGGGGCAAGGCTGGAAGAGTTGTACTCTCAGTCCAGGTGAATACTCTAAGAGAGCGTGACACCATCTGTCTCTTTCGTGTCCAAAGTGACATGTAATTATTCTATGAAAAGGCAAATACTGTTCAGCAGGACAGACAGAGAATATCTCATTCCAAAGTATCCTACAGCCTGGGTGCATAGCATTCTGCAGGGGACAGGGATCCTCACGCTTGAGCAGCCTCAGCCAAAAGTAGGAACAAAATTAAGTTCACCTACAACACAGTCAAATGTTCTAACCGTGAAGCTACATGGAAAACAACGTCAGTCTCTATTCTGTTCTGAAAAACCCCCAACCCAGTACCTGTGCAAAATTTGCTGCAAAAGCATATCTGAACTTGTCTAATAAATCAAGCACCTTAGCTAACAGAAGGGGGCTAATGCCTGAAAAATAAATGAAGGTTGAAAGCTGAGACTTCCAGTGAGTTGCAGCAACTCTGGGGTTAGATGCTGGCTGAGAAAGACCTTTACAAATGGCAGTTCGGGTTTAAATCCTTACAGTGGGCATTATGTCAGAGGTAGATATTCAAATGTTTCAGTGGCTCTAATTGCTATGGCTATCACATGCTTTCATGGTCAGGTGGTGGTGGGAAGTGGAGAAGAAGCGAAAATGGGAAGTGAAGGTCCAAGTGGTGCCTATATTGGATTGAGGTAGCAAAAGTACTAGTTTGGGGCCTGTGTCCCTTTGTAGATTTAAACATTCCTTATTTAATGAAGCAAAGGTGTCTGACTTCTCTGCAACCTACAGCATTCACTTTAAAAATCATGAGGAGGCATCTTTTTTTTTTTTTCCCCTAGAAAGTTTTCTTCATGTTCCCCACTTTAAAGCAGTCAGTATTGCTTTAATCAGTTTGCAGGTTTAGCCCCCATATTCAGCAGTTCCTTATCTGTACTGACACTGCCGATATGTTTGCAAGTTATATGGCATGTCATGTATGGCGAGTAGAGAACTTTTATTCTGTACAGACATACAGTATCTCTACATGCTTTTTTTTAAAAACCCATCAAGTTCTGTAACACTTTGAGAAGGAAGCCTTCAGATTTGCTTTGCCAGTTTTTAACTATAGCATGGAATACAAAACGTACTAACAAAGGAGTGCTCTAAGGAACACATATATTAAGGAACACATGTATTTATCTTGCTAATAAAATAGCAAGTTTTGCCAGTGGGTGGCACTGTGAAATAAACATGAGAGGAGCAGCAGAAAGGAAAAGCAAGTGGTACAGCAAGAAAAGACAAGACAGGGGAATAACTGTTGGAAATCAAATATTTCTGACATGTTTACAGGATTTATGGGTTTCCAATATTTATTTACTGCTTTCATTTCACACTTTCGAAGTTACATATTGCATTGTATAACTGCTGTGTACTGCTATCAGGAAATAAACAGTTCACAACATATGGTTCTTGACCAGCTCTGAATTAATTTATTTCATCATTATTTCCATGGCTTACTGCAGCTGCCTATTTGTTTTTTAAAATACTGTAATGCACAAGTAGAAGCAATTAGAAGCTGAAATACAAAGGATACCCCTTTCAAATATAAACAACTAGTCATCTTTGTTCTTACTTGTCAATAACCACAGAGCAACAAAGAAGAGAAGTACCCTCCTTTAACACTGTGAAGGAAAAGGTGAAGTTTTGTATGCTTGCTTCAGTTTAGTACATCTGAAATATTTCAGACTCCAGCTTCACTCATTCCTTATAGCTTTTGTCTTCCAAAACCATTTATATGGTTTTGGTAAAGCTCTATCTAGAGTCTTCTTGTGTCTTTTGGTATTGATAAGCTTAAAAAATGTTGACCTCTAGAATAATTATTACACAGTTACCATAAAACCGTTCAGAGTCAGGCGAATATATTGCTTCAGCCATTCTGTACTTAGGAATACCACCCTTTTTTGAGTCCTGCCTTGAAAACACTACTTGCCCCAACAGCAGCTATGGTTAATGGGCAATACCACGTAGGCTGCCTTTAAACAGGGTAAAGGTGTTGCTACTTACCTTCATGGCCCTTTTGGTCATTTTACACTTTTAACACTTTAGTCAGCTAGTACTTCACATTGAATTCCCCCCTCCTTCATTACATTCTCATAAAAATCCTGTGATACATACCTACTCGTAACTTGAAGTCATTGAATGAATGCTTGTTTATGACATCCAGTTTTGCCACCAAGGCAAATGCAAACTCCACCATGGTTCCTATGTGCATGTACTGTCGTTCAGGTTCCTGAATTTAAACAGCCAAACAGAGTAAAATCATTTTCCTTAGCCTTAGTTGCTATGAGAATACAACCAAAATATGCTGAATGCTTAAAAACAATTAAACTCTTAGGGATGTCCTAATGCCAGCAGTCAGCAGAAGAAAGGTAATGTACAAGATGGTGCCCTGCCCAGCATGAGTTAGATCAAACAATGGCCAATAGACCAGGATGCATTTTACTTCCACAATCAGGCAGTCCAGAGATGATAGATCCAAACCACACCCCATCTAATGTTTTGATTGTCAAATAACTCATTAGCTTCTATCTAAACCCACAGGCACTCAATGTCTATGTGTGCCTAGGATTTACTCATTAATTTTTGCTATGTGTTTGCTTCTATTCTATGTCCTTTAATAATAAAGAATGCTTGTGGTTATCCCTGCAGAGACTCCTCCCTCTCACTGTTGCACAGCTCAGCACTCTAGCTGTCACTTAAGATCCAGTTAAATTCACAGTTTTAAGAGTTCCTCCACTGATCTCATCTGGTAGATAAAGCGAGCACCTCTGAGAATATCCAATAGACCTGAAAATGAAGAAGATGCAAGAGGAAGAGAGGAAGAAGGCATCCGTCCTCTGCCCCCTAATTTACTGGCTCAGAGCTTATACCACTTATAAAGGCTATAGACTTAATGTGTCCTCATACATCAGTAGTGTAGCCTGCTTTCTAAGTACTGGTTTGAGTCCCCTCAGGCTGAGGAGAAGTAATTTTCGGGCTCCCACAGCCCAGGGTAGGACCCTGACAAAAGAATGATTTCATAAGAGATGAACTCACTGTTCTCTATGAGAAATGACTGAATCTTCCTAATTCCTTGAGATAAAGTGACAGAAGAGATGGACAGATGACAACTTCAGGAGACGATTCATAGAGAAGATCCATCAGTCTAGGGGGACAGTAGTAGTGCTTGCCAGAGCAGCTGTTTTAGATGAATGAAGCCTGTTTCTTTAGGAGTTCAATCCTAGCTAAGACAGATGGTTTCCTGTTCAGTTGATGTATTCAGACCTTCTCCTGAGACACTTAGTCTTCCTTGGGTGCTTGTTTTAAGCTGGGAGTGGTTCCCAGCAGTATGACTAGCAGTCAGTCACTGCCACATTAGGTATGTGCCTCTTTGGGCATCTGTACTGAAGGCTGCTTAGTTCTGGTGGATTTCTTTCGAAAATGTGTACTAAATCACCAAAGGAACACTAAACCTTGGATCTCTTGATTCACTGCTTGTGGAAATAACTCAAATGATAAATTTCTTCCTGTGCACATACCAGTTTTGGTTGTGATTCAGAGCTCCTCTATGTCTTCTCATCTCCAGTCTACAGTTCTGCATTTCCTTCATCCCCTTCACCTCCCTGTATTAATGTCAGACTTAATTTAAAATCATTCTTTTTCTGTCCTCAGGATCCTTAGGGTCTATAGTTCAGGTGTTAATTACTTCTGTCTAGAAGGAACATGAGTTTGGCAAGTGCACATTAATCCTTAGCAGAGAATGTGTTAATTCATAATTGCTGTCTGTCACTAACCTGTACTACTCTAAAGATCATGGCAAAAGCAAGGTTTTTGCTTGTAAGTTATGAATTGCTTCTCTGAACTTAATTTCTACTGAATGTAGTTCCCAATCCTACCCTATTAAATAAATCAGAAACAAAGGACCACGTTCTCAGTGCTGAGCCTGAGGATTCTGTAAGTGTATGGTTAGTACATCTACTCAGCCGTCCCAGTTTACAATGGAAAATACTCATTCTTGAAGGTTTTTTACACTCTGTAAGTCCAGTTCTGCTGCAGCATGTAGGAATAAATTGTTGTGTTGTATTCAGAGTAGAAGGCTTGTTTTACACCTAGCAAATACAGAGGTGGCATTTTCAAAATGCAATGTGAAGGACAGTAATTCACAAAGACTACTATACAAAAGTATATACTTGTCCAGTACAATACAATCTACATTAATAAGAAAAAAATTAGGCACCAACATTACACATAACCTGAATTTTAATGAACAGAATTTTAGCCTCCATTTGAACATGAATTTTAGTAAGCAGGAACCTTTTCCTGTACCTGACACTGTTCTTGGTTGGGTGTAGCACTCAGTCCTGTTGCTGCCATGTAAGTGCTTCCAATGGTCTTTATCTTTTCAACTCCACTGAACTTTGGCTTTGACAATAACTGTAAAACAAGGATGGTTATTCATTATTCAGATCAGCAACCTTGTCATGGTAACAGCATTGCTACTTTAACAGCATTCAGAGCATCAGTTCTTAGAATAGTCTTTTAATAGACCCCAAGTGGTTTCACAAATACATACAGGATGAAGGACTTAAGGATGGATAAAATAATGGTTACACCTCCCAAGGAAAGGGAACTTCTCTCTGTTAAAATACCTTTTTATTATAAAGGAACTAATTTTCCTGGTTTTAGTTGGGATAGAGTTATTTTTTCTTTTTAGTAGCTGGTATAATGCTGTGTTTTGGATTTAGTACGAGAATAATGTTGAAAACACACCGATGTTTTTATATGATGTTGCTATAGTAGTGTTTATACCACGTCAAGAACTTTTCAGCTTCTCAGATCCTGCCAGTGAGAAGGCTAGAGGGGCACAAGAATTTAAAAGGGGACACAGCTGGACAGCTGAACCGAACAAATGGTTCACAAATATATACAGGAAGAAGGACTAAAGGAGGGATAAAACTATGGTTACAGCCTCCAAGGAAAAGGAATTTCTGTCTGTAAAAAATATCTTTTTATTATAAAGGTACTAAATTTATAGCAATGAGAATGAATTCCAACTTATTGCACATACAGCTCTTAAAAGTCAGTAGACTTTGCACTCATTTGATCTTGAAACTGCGTCACCATGTGAGCCAACAGTTAAGCTTTAAGCAACTTTCCGAAAGTGTCTCTTCTCTGTCAATGAGAAGGTCCATGTTAATGGGACTAAAATCCAAGGACTGTAGTTAATATCCCAGGGTTTATTGGACATTCCAATGTTCTCCAAATGGGTTTGCTGCTTAAATACTCTTTATAGCTTCAGAACTGCAAATTCAGACTGTGCTTTCCAAGTCATGACATGATCTTAACACCTTTTTATGGTATTTTCATCACTAATAACTTTCTTTAAGACAAATACTGTTCTCAGTGAGACCTTTACAGCTATCTTTTCACAATCCCTCTGTAGTCACACTCTGTATTTCCTTGTAACTTCAGAGAATGGAATATTAAAAACTTAGGCAGTCCTTTGAGTCACTCATGTATAAATTTATCAATGCTCCGTATAATGAGACCAACACAAATCAGGTATAACACAAAGATGTATCATTTTAGGGGACATAAATTTACATACCTGACTTTAGGCACTAGTATTTAGAAATTATAGCTAATATATGGCATGTAATATGACTGCCTCATGAACTGTAGCTAAACATCAAAAAATTTCCCATCAGATATACGTATAGGATTCTCTTTATAAAGAATCAAAAGAAATTGAGTATGATGTCAGATCAAAATCTCTTTTATCCCACACAAATCTTTTTCTTTTAATACTTCATGTAAGTAATTTCCATGTGACTAGGCACACAAAAGTTCTTTTCTGACAGCTCTTCTACTCTGCCTCTCAAGTACACATTTCCTTACTGTTGCATACCCTGATATATTAAGATTGAAACTATATACTGACATTTGTTAGAAGTACATACATCATCGAAGTCAGCAATGATCTCATTTAGCAGCCTCAGACATTCCAAGCCTTCCTTGTTTACATCAGATTCTGTGTAAAATTCCTTGAAATCCGGAACAGAGGCAAACATGACACAGACGCAGTCGTATGACTGATGGTATAGATCCTGTCCAAAAGAAAACAAAATAGAGAAAAAAAATCTGTCACACACAGCTCTAAATAAAAGTTTCCTTATTAACATGCAGTGTCCTGGTTCTGAAAAGGGAGGCGTTGCAGGAGTTGGAACACCTTAAGACAGTGGTTGGGTATTTTTTGCATTTAGTTGCATTTATTAATTTTAAACATTGTATAAACCTGTTTGTTAAAAAAACCTCAATATATACAGCTGAAAATATTTTAGTGATTTAAAGTCACCTTTTTTTCTCTCCTGAACATTAACTCCGTGAATCTAAAACATTCACTAATTTATTAGATAGGACCCATTTCTGAGGCTTCTCATGAAAATAATTTGGTCTGGCTTGCATGGCTGAAAATACAGTTTGCAAAACGGTATCTAATTTATTACTAGCTGTTTTTGTTATTTTAATAACTAGAAAACTAACCAAAACCACAAATCCAGTGCAGTAGAAATGCATAATGCAACACAATCCTGATTGATAGTTCCTAACCTAAAAGGACAATATGTCTAATAGGAAAAAATAATTGCCATTTCTTTTCCATAACAAGGAGCTGAGACAAAGGGAGAGAAGTCACCTGAACTAAAACTTATGTATGTCAGATTCTCCACTGCCTTTTGTGACCACTGAAATTAGAGCACCTCTGCTCCACAGGAAGATTCTGATGCTAAAAATGACACCACCACCCCCCTTCAGTTTCTTCTCCACTGCCCTTAAACATCAGAATATCTCTTATTTCAGAACAAATTCACATCCTAAAAAAAAAATAAACAAAGAATATTAAGCTAATACATAAAAAAATTCTAGCATCTATACATAAAGATAGACACAGCAATAAAAAATGCTGTAAAGTCAAATTCTGTTCAAGCTATTATTTGAATAAAACAAGGATTTCAATACTCATGTGAATAAGGTGAATAGGATTTGTTCTGTGATTTCAAGAAGAATCAGATATTATTTCCCTTTTTACTTAGCAAAGCTCTTTTTTTTTGGCTGGTTTGGGGTTTTTTTTTGCAATTTCACTGGCAGTACATTTCTTTTTGGAAGAAAGTGGTGTGTCTGTACACAGATGTGTACAAACATAGTGAATCTCTACTGGTGATGTATAACTGAAAAATAGAACTACGGGAAAACTGTTGAGTGCCTCATCCCAGAACAGGTGTGAGGGAAGTTTCTGAGCAAACATGAAAATAATGGTGGACAGGGAGGAACATGGGCAGATGGAGGAGGTAGGTGATTTATTACTAGATTTTTCTGCCCCTTTATTTTCTAAGGATTCTATAACCACAGAATCAAGCTCCACTGTGCCTCCGTGCAGTGGGGATGGAATATATCACTGCAATTCACCATTACTATATATATTCTTAAAGCTGAGCTGGTTTAAATTGACTGTGTGTACCTGACATCTAGCTTACAGCCATATATATAAAATCAGTATCACTTTAATGCAACCTGATTGTGTAAATGAAAAGTGACTAAACAAAACGTCCAAGCCGATGAGTTCACTGTCAGATCGCTACTAAACTTCAAAGAAGTTCTGGATCTCCTGTGCCCTCCTGCCAAGAGAGTTTTTCAGGAAGAACTATTATTGTGATAATATGTTTCTGCAGTCTGTTTTATCCATCTCCATAAGCACCTGATTAATAAATTTAATCCATATAATGAAGTAATGAATAAAAGGTGGGGGTGAGGGAATCCCTATGGCTGGATGATGTCAATTGAATTTAGGCAATTTAAGCACCTGTCTGAAGTATTTAGTTTGAGAACACAGTCATCCCATGTGTCCTATATTGTCAGTACAGAGATATGCCTATGTGGAAGGTCATATTAATGCCAGATGGGCAGAATCACCTCAGATAGTGTTTCTCTCTCTCAGTCAGTTATGAAAAAAAGGCTAAAGAGGTAATTTCTCCTAATGTAGGCACTCAAGAGGAGTGCCTGAAACTCTGCAGGATGACTCTGACTCCAAGAAATTCAGAAGCTCAGGCCCAAAAAGATGTCTCTTTGGTCCAGTGACCCACACTTAAAACCAGGTCCGCTCTGTGATACTGCAGTGACATACCTGGCAGCTGTCTTGATTAAATATGTACCTAGGCTTGGTGCAGATATACTCAAGTGAGCCTGAAATTAGTTCAGCAGAGAAGCAGCAGCAGATTAACAGGCTTTCTCCTCATATGTTTAGCTTTTGCAGTCTGCATTTTTCTTCACATCGACCTACTTCAATTATGTCAGGCATGCCTACACTGAAGCTACAGTAACATTTGCATATAAATACACTCAAAAGTCAAGATCTAATGTCCTGAGTGTTTTTCATGGGCAAGTTAGCAGAATATGTACAGAAATTATAATCTATGGTTAACTCAGCTTTCCTTCTATTTCCTCAAGTCTCCTTCTCTGTAATGAGACTTCTGTTTTGGGTAAAGGAATTCAGGCCACACACATGGTGCTTGTTATTAAAAGAGGTCTGCAGCACAAATACAGGGCCTTGGTAATGCAGAAGGGGAAATTCACAGTTTTAGATAAAAGACTGGAGGGAGATAAAAGAGCATTTATAGCAGAATGTAGATAATGAAGACTCAAAATATTTTTTATTCTCCTTCTCATCATCATCATAATCATCATCATTCTAGATTATTTCAAACATACTTCTGAAACTTGACCTGACAAAATAAACAAGCTGCATACATCTGTAACAAATATTAATATTGTTTTTTTAAAAAAGTTCATATTCCTACCAGCTTGAAAAATCCAGTAAGTTAAATCCAGCCAAAATAATAGTATGTTTATAATTAATATTAATACACAATTCTATTGTCCTAAGGATTCTGTTAATTAGTAAAAAAGTTGGTTTAATTTAGATAACATTAACATTAGATAGCAGCTGTTTTATTTGCTTTATTGAATCCTGCTGATTTAGCATCCTGAGAATGTAAAACATGCCAGGATTCCACTACTGATGAGATACTGGTTGTAAAGTTTGTGAAACAGACAAAATCTAGGCACAGAGGTGGTACTGGGACAGTGCAGTATCTGAAATAGTACATGGAAACTAGCACCATGTAGAGATTTATTTGAGAATATATCTTAAAGTCGTAAGAATACAGGTCAGTTAGGAGCTACAACTTAACCCTTATGGGAAAAGGAGACCAACTATGCAGTTCTGCAAGCATGTGGTATTACTGAATAATATGAAGCAGAGATGATAGAAGATGGTTTCATTTTTCTGCCTCATGATACAGGAACAAAAAGATAAACAGAACATTTAAAAGTAGAATAAGGAAAAATAGTTTACATGAGCTATATAAATGTATATTTCATTGCTGTTCAACAAGATGAAAGACAAGACCTTAGAGAGTTAAAAACCTGAACGCTTATGTGAATACTAGAAAAATACATAACTAGGATGCATATAGAAAGCATCTGCAGGAGAAAAATATGCCCTTACATTTACAGGTAAAAGCAGAAGGGTGAACGGCACATTAACAGTTCTGCTGTTCCTCAAACTTTTGCAGTTGACTGGACTGGGGTGCAAGTCCCGTCTTGCTACAATTGCCACTGTCTTACCGATGTTAGGTGTGGAGCCCTAATTAGCTATTAAGAAGTGCCTTTTCTGTCTTCCCTGAAAGCTGAAGTGTCGCCCAGAATAAATCACAGCAAATTGCACAATGCACAGTCATCAGGAAGTGAAATACTACTAAGCAAAAGACAGGAGCAAAGATTCAAATAAAAGTGCTGTTGTGACACAGGAAGATCACTGCACTTTATGCTGTTGTTTGTCCACCCAGTATGGAGAAAACCAACCTGTAAGAAAGGGTTGCGTGTCTGATTGTTATGATTAGAGACACAAATCTTCTTTTTCTATAACCACAGTTATTACTCCTTCCTCTCTTCCACCTCAAAACTAGACAAACACATTGTATGTGAACACTTGTCATATGCTGAAGCTCAGCAAGTGTCCCCTTTCTCTTTCTTCCTAATACTGGGGCAATATCCATCTCCACTAATGCTCTACAGCAGAGTACCAGCATGGGAACAACAACAAATGGCACTGTTTATAACCAGATGAGTAGCAATTGTGGCTGTCACAATAAATGTCAGAGAATTTTAAGGAGGTATTCCCAGCTAATTTACTTCGATCATTCAAAATAATAAAGGCTGTGGCAATTGAGTGTCTTAATTTTCCTGTGAGTACTTCTCCTGAAACAGTACTCTCCAAAATGCTTGAACAGAAAATTACATGCAACACCATTCCAGTAAGAAACAGCTTTGTTTCTTTCAACAAAAATAAAATCATCCTGTCTTCAGCAGTCAACCCCCCATTATTTATTTTTTTCCCTTTTTTTCTCTTTGATAACACCTGAATTTCTGCCAGATGACTTTCCTTACTGTTCCCTCTTCTTCTCCAGTGCCTGGAGATCTCGGGATGGAGGATGCAATCTGGTCCCATTCTGCCTCTTGGAAGTGTATATCTGTCATCTTCTCTGGGGCAGAATTACTGCTCTAAGTAGGGTGCTGACTCCATCCTGTAGCTAATGAAACAGGATTCCTCTTGCTCAGTAATGTGCTCACCAGTTAGCTTGCCGCACAAAAGCTCCTGAGCACTTTTTACACCCAGGAGATCTGGATGCTAACAGCATAAAGGAAAAGGCTGCACAAGCCAGGTGAAGATAAATATAATCTTGGCCCCATTTTCTGCTTTTCATTTTATATTTGTTCCTGTCTTTCCCTCTCTCAACTGGAAAGTACCCTGTTCGGTACCCAGCAGGCAGACTGTCAGCAGAAACCCAGTTCCGGAGGTTCTGGTAAAGCAAACAAACTTTTATTACAGTTTGCTCTGAAGTAACTTTGCTTTTACCATATCAGCATTAGTCAGTGTGTTTCCTATTATGAAAAGACCTTTGTTGGTCATCTAAAATTACAATCCCACTACTCCCAGTTAACATTCATCCATTCATTTTTCCCCCTTTCATTCTTGCTGCCTCTTCTTCAGCAGCATACTTTGCCTTCCCTTTTCTCCATATAGCTGCATGCATATAAATCTACGAGAAACAGTATTCCAAGCCAGACTATTCATCCATTAATTTTCATCTCAAATTCTGGTTTAAACAGGAAAGAATATACATAAAACCATACTAACATGAATGTTTGCTGCTAAGGAAAATGCAGACAAATTTCAATTCAGTATCTGTTGACCTAAATATCCACACAAAGAAAAAGGCATGATCTGTCCTAATGTATTCTTAGGTGTATACACATAGACACATAGACACATACAGAATGTCCTTTAAGGCTCAACAATCCTTGCTGACATTGAAACAAATCTGAAGACACAGTGGATGCTTATATTCCCAAACAATTCCAGGAATTTGAAAGGTTCTTCCCTCTTTGAAAGCTGTGTTTAAATATAAACAAAACCAGAAACAACTCAAGATATATATTTTTTAAATGAATGCTGCTAAAATCATGTCAAATCGTTTTCACTTCAGCTGACATGGTAAGATTGGAGAGCTCAGCACATTACAACTTCTGTTCTTCACTAAATTTACTAAAGCTTATTCCAACATAAGAATCTTGAGGGGTGACAATATAAATCCAGTTGCCAATACAAAGGTAAGCAGATGGTGTTGCTCTGCTGGGGAGCCGAGATGGAATAGCACATAAATGAGAAAGCAATCTCCTGATGGTTTGCTGTGTTTAATGCCTGAACTAAGAACTGGAGCTGAGCCAACCTGGCTTCCTGCCAAGGTCTTCACTGGATTCAAAGGAACCCCACAGCAGTTTTCATTTGACATTAGCTACCGAATGAATACTTGCAGGTAGCACGAAAGTACTGATATAAAGTACTGATTAGTACTGCTTAATTCAAACCACAGTGAAAGGGAAGACATTGTCCTTTTTGACTCAGGAGATCAAAAATGAATCCCTAAAGCTGCCCTCTCTCCTCTTTCGTCAGTTTTGGAACAGTTGTTTGGTATGCACAAGTAATTAAAACTATTGCATTTAAGATATCTAGAACTCCTACTCTCTCTCTCTCTATTTTTTTTTCATCCTTTTTTGGCTTTATTAAAACTTTAAAGCAATACTAGGAGCAGATCTAATTTCCACCAAAGTCAATAGGGACCATTTGGTTGACTTTTCTGGTGCTTGGACTAGGTCCATAAGCAGTGAGTAAACAGGTAATTCAGTGTTCAGAACCTCTTTCCAGAATTAAGAGAGATGCTGTTTCCGGGAGAAGGCTAATTTTCACTCTGGCAAGCAAGGTCTCCAGTAGCTGCAAGAAAATTCAGAACCTGGATGCAACTCCACTCTGATCACAAAGGAAAAAGTATCTGAATGCATATGATTTGCATTTAAATCCATATTGGTTCAACCATCCCATTCTTCCTCCTTACCCTTTTTTATCCCCCATCAAAACACAAAGTGCATTGCCACTGAAGATAATTTCACATTTTTTATTTCAAAGTATTAGGGTCCGTTCAGTGCTGTAAAGCAAGCCTTTCAGGCAGGTGAACGGGAATGAAAGTAACTGTAAATCTACAATCTCGCTGTATGGACCTACTGTTCAAATCAGCATTAAGTAGTGTTTCCAGGATACGCTGCTTTCTTACAGAGCAGAGGATATACAGAGATGGCTGACCTCATTCTTCAGGTTTCTTGCCAAGAAGTGTTCAGCTACGTGGGCTGGGAGCACGTTTTCCAGAAGCACCCGATTTAGATTCTCCATGGTTTCAATCTCCTCCCGCTCTTTTTTGAACTTGTTCTTCCACAGGAAGTCTAACCTACAGTAATATTCATTCTGTTACAAGAGGACACAGAGGTAAAGAAACAATAGGCATCTTGTCCTGCTGGAGTACAGGTTTAAGAGACAAAATAATCACAGTACACCACCCCTACAAGGCTGTTACTTGGTCACTCAAGTATAATTCCAGATTTTATAGAACTCAAACCCCCAAGCACACACTATACATTTCATCAAAGTTGTAAGGCCCTCCCAACAAAAAGGCCCAGGAAAAAATTAAAGTTGCAAGGTACCTTAAACAACAGAAGATTTATTTATTTACACTCAAACTTTAGTATAAATTAATTCAAAAAATCAAACACTGTTATGGAAAGAGTTTACAGTTTTGCAACTTAATATGATTTTTTACAAGTAGAATTTCACTTGCAATAACAGGCTTTCAGGAAGACCCTAACTTTTATCAACTTGAACTTATGTAATGCAATCAGCCTGGCAAAGAGAGGGCAGTACAAGAAAAAACAGCCTATTTATATGCCTTAAGTTTATCAAATCATTATCAGACTATCAAAAATGGCTCAATCAGTTGGGTCAACCCAGTTGAGTTTTGTTTTTTTTGGTTTGGGTTTTGGTTTTTTTTTAACACTCCTTTCTATAATATTTTATCCTTCTTTACTTTTTGTTCCAGAGTTGTTTTTTTTAATATCCCCAGGAATAATAATATCTGGAACTATATGGAAATGTGTAACATTCTTGGAACATCCATATTTTTGGAGATCTGATTTCATTAGAAATATATTGAAAAATGAATAAAAATGCATTTTTGTGGATTTCTCTCTACTTTTTTCTATATTGTCAATGTGTTGTCATAAATTCTATGGCGTTATTTCTACAGCAAAGCCTCCACTGGCCTGGAGTTGATCTCAGTTGAGCTGATAAAAATCAAGAGCTATTTTTATGTAGTCCAATGGTTTAAAACTCATGCAGTCTCAATGAAGACTACATTATTAACCAGGAGAACCTGATTACGATGACAGTCTTAGGATAGAAAAAACTAAAAATCATAGCTAGTATTATTAGCAGTCAATTAGCATTCACATGAAAAATGATAGTCCTTCTGATTGGAAAGTGGCTGTCACAATGCAAAATAAGTATTTTGATGAGATCACAGCCAAAGGTAGAGTAGAAAGTTAAAATGAGATGGTATTACAATGATTTGGCAAGCTTTTAAAAAGCAATGAAGGTAAAAATTTGTTAAGCAAAAAAATGTATCTGCCAAATATTTGTAAGATGAAAAAATAGTAAGAGGAAAATGGTGCCTTTGCTAAATGCATACAGAGCAATACACTCAGGTTGCCTTTAAATTGTTTGATAAGGGCTAGGTACTATTTAGACACTTAATTACAACATCAAAAGAGATCATCCATACCATGAAATCCTTGTTGATAGTTTTTGTGTGTGTGTGTTGATACACATATTAGTAAGGACAGAATGCGGACTTCAAATGCACTGCAAAAGAAATATTTTGGCTCTTCTGACACAAATATACATTGTTCTGAAAGGAAAATGGATCTTAACATTTTAGAATGGATCACACTGCATCCCAGAAATGTGGAATTATGATGTCAAAAAAGCAAACAAGCTGGATATTTCCAAGTAATTACATGATACTAAAGGATAGTTGCAGATTATAAGCAAATGAAGAGTGGGCAAAGACTTGAATACATGTAAACACAAACACGAAGGAACAGAGAACCTGAGAACAGGCTTCTGCAGGAACTTGGAAATAGGATCTTATTGTTGCTCTCTGTCATTGTTCCTGTATCAAATGGCAATTATTGTCCCTATAAGAACTGAGGTCATGAACCGCTTCATTTCAAAACTGACCACATGATGAAACATACATACAGTCATACTTTTGGAATGTCTGTTTTATATGCATATTATACATTTATACATCTCAGTTCCTCACACAGATGATAAATTCAAATGCCACCAACTCTATTCATGCAGAAAATATCCAACAAAAACCTGGGACGTGAAAATTACTTGCATAAATTGACAAAAGTAAACTGGACGTATGCTGAAATTAGGTACCCATACATTGTACCAACTTCAAATTGAAAAGGTGCTAGATAAGCTGAAGTTATCAAAAAGGTAAGTTTTTTCTTTAAAAGCTAATATTAAACATAATTTACTACTTTATTACTTATTGAATCAAATTTACTCTGCCACAAAAACTGGCAAAGAGAAGTCAGAAATCAGAAAAAAATAAAGCAGAATGTATTCTACAATTTGCTTTGAAATTATAAAGGTCAACGTATTTCAAAATGCCTATTCAGACTTTTAAAAACAAAAAAGCACCACCTTATTAAAATTTATTTCAAATAGTGAGGGGTTTTTTGTTTGCATGATCTATCCAATTTAGTATACACACCATAAAGATCTGTTCAATCTTTGTAGCCTTAGTCATATGAAAATGAAGATTGTTTCCTACTTTACATGTTATCTCCAGAACCTTTTCAACATATCAGAATCTCTGAATTGTGCCCTGCAGGCACAATATCCATGAGATACAAAATTTTCCTTCTTCACCTTACGCTGCTTAATTTGACAGCACTTCTCTTGAGGGTGAGCATAGTGGAGAATGCCCAGGAAGGTATGAAGGACACTGCGTTCCTCTGGGCACCGCAGAGCAATTGGCTTCCTCCAGGACAAGAGACTACCATGCATCTGTGCAAGGTAATGCAACACAACCCCAGAGGTTAAAATCAGTTGTAACTTCTTGTCCAATAGCAGTTAAGTGCAAGAAGAACTGATTCACGTCTCATTGATTGCACAGAGATGGGTTTATCTATGTTTTTAAATTCTAGCAGGACACTCACCTGGGTCTAGTTTCAATATTTGCTGAAGTGAAGCAATGAACTCATTCTCATAGTTTCACATACAAAGTCAAGACAAGCAACTCCAGAGTAGCTGCCTATGCTGTAGGTGTATACATCTGGGGGTAAGAATTCTATGGCATTCAGCAAAGGGGCAGTAGAGGCAGCACTAAAGCAGGTAAGATCACTAGAAATTAAACCTGGGGTTTCATTCCAGGGAGGGAGTTAAGGAGATTTTACCTCACAGCCATTAGTTACAGACAGCAAGTGTGAGAAACTGTCTCAACATGGAGCATCACTGGAAGATGTCTTGGAACACATTAGAAGTTGATCGATAAGAAGTCATCGGCTCCAAAGTAACCAAAATGAAAAGCTGCTGGTCTGAAATGTGGTGGATAGCCTGATCATTCAAAACAGCCACAGTGTCAGGGCACTGACAAATGGTAAGGATATAAGGCAAATCTTTGGAAGAGAACTGGGGTGACCGTGGGACAACAGAGCAAGGTACTTTGGAAAAAACTACTACAGAAAAGAGCTATTTAAACGTATTAGCTAAAGCTGATACAAAGGGGAAGAGTTGACACCTCTTCTGTAAACATGCCTCCATTTGTTACAAAAAAACCCAATGGGCATGTGAATAGCAGTAAAGTTTGAAATAAGTTTCCATCAAATACTTTCGGAAGAGGCTCTTGAAAGACTACATTATCTAAGAAGAGAAGGATTCTCTCACAGAATAAAAGCTCACTAAAAACCAGAAAAGAGGCTACAAATAAACAGCTTTCAAGGCTGAAGGAAGTTGCCATAAACATCTGGGCAGTAAAGAAACCAATGAAGTTCAGTGTGGATAAATACAATATAATCAATCATGGGAAAACCAAAATATTCATCTAGCGTACAGAGTGATAGGTTATGTATAATTTTGGGTACTGATAAGAAAGAAATTCTCAGGCTATCCCAATACTGAAAATTCAAGCTGGGCCATATCAGATTTAATGCTCAATAGTGTTTAAATATGAGCATGCTCCTTACACAGTCTAGCCCACAGCAATGTGCATTCTCCAGGGCAATGCCTGGGCAAGGTGCAAGAGTCACCATTCTGAACATCTCGTCTGCCTGCTGCCAGCCTATTTTCAAATAACTAACAGTATGCATGGAGAATGAAATGCATCACTTGATCTCAGTGTTAGGGAATGGTTGTAGCCTATGCTGGCATGACTATCAAAAAAAAAGCAGTTCTCCATCTCACTTCTAGCTGCTCACTCCCATCCTACGCTCATTCTTTTCGCACAAGCATTGCTGAAGCCACACCATAAAATCAGATCAGAAAACAGATCTGGCTGAAAACCAACCATTTTTCCAGGGTTAATTTTTAAGCCAGATAATTTCCCATTTTTGGGCCACTATACAGCTCCACAGGCAGCTGTGTCCATACAAATGAGGACATACAAGTATAAGAATGAGTAGCTGAGGGAAGGCCTACTTCTTTCAGCAGGGATGCTGGTTGTACAGCTAGAAGTATTAGCTGAACATGCAAATTAAGTTGGCTTATAAAACATGCAATGATATACTAGCTCTCCCTCTCTTTACCCCCATTCAACCAGAGACACACATCTCCCCTCCTGCTTTTGCATCAGGACAAGCATCTCTGTGACCAGTGGTGAGCAGGTTCACAGAGCTAGGTTTGTAGGAAAGCATTCACTTTTTGTCTAGATGAACTTTCTGGTTACTCACTCTGGGGACAGAGGAGAAGCAATGCCAGCGTAAGGGAAATGGAAAGACCACCCTTCTCATCGGTGGCTATTATCTTTACCATTGTTAAAATAATCAGATATTAAGAGAAAAGACATGTTATTATCTGCAAAGTAGAAAAGTGCAATAGCAAACAGAGAAATTACTTGTATATTACCCTTTGTGGAAGAAGGGTAAGGAAGAATTTTTCTTTGCCTACACTGCCAAGATGACTTAACAACATTCTGCAAGGGCTACTCAATTAAAGTAGCAAGCAGAAACTTTAAAAACAACCAAGAAGACAGACACTTTCACATGAGTTTTTATCAAATCGTGAAATTCATTATCAGACAGTGTTGGGAAGACCAGGAAGATAAAATGGGTTAAAAAGTGATCAGACAGTGTAATAAAGAGCAGAGTAGCCAATAGGTATTAAATATTGCCACAAAAATGCCAACTGGCAGCAGGTGGGAAGCATATGCCCCTGGAAGGGTCACTCTATGCAAGTTCAATTCCTCCCCTATTGTCTTCCCAAGCATTTGCTACCAGCCAGTATCACTAACAGTAACTTAAAATGTTATGCCAGGTATGTATTGAAATTAGTTCATAACATTTTCTAGTTATCATTTAGACTTTACTTGAGAGTATTTGAAAACAGAAAGCCTTCTTCCTCCTTCTCCTTTGAGGGAGAATACATTAATAGAAAAATAAAAAGCAAAAGACTAAAGAGCCACAAACACACAGTAACATGAGGATCCTGGACCTGCAGCTCTGAAAACAAAAGACTTTTTCCATTATATTGTTTTTCAGTTGGTGTGACAGGGAACAACATACAACACACACTGTTGCTGTATGCAAAACAAACTTTCTTGTTGATGTGACCGAACTCACAAAGAAATACTCTCCTTGCCAAGCAAAGATGACATTCCTTCTCTCCTTTTTTCTTGGTGTTGCACCCACTGCCTGTATCTGACACCTTGGTTGAGAGGGACTAAATGTTCTCAACTGGTGTGGTATTTATTCTTCTTTCTGAGTGGAAGTAGCTGTGCTCGAGCCCCACTCTCTACTATCATCATCAAAAGAGCAAACTCTAGCATGGTGTCGGCAGTAAGGCAGATGAAGAATGTTATTTTTAATTCAAGAAGGGTGTTCCCCACGACAGCAAATACTGCAGAAGCTGCCAGATAAAAACTTTTTGTTTAGTAACCTGCAGGGCCTGCTTGGCAGTTTAAATGACGCTCATTACGTTTCTGAGAACTGTAATGTAAATGAGTGATTTAAAGACAGTCTGGGATAAGCTCCCTCCCGAGGCTGCAGGCTGTGGTGGTACAGGCTGTTCATGAGATCTCACATGGATTACCTCTTCCATCTCAGAGCCCTGTGTTGCACACTGCATTGTTCCTGGCACAATGGGCTGGAATTGTTGCTTTTAGCCATGGATCATGGGCAGACCAGAGGATTTAGGGAAAGAACTGCCCCTGCATCTGCCCTCAACTTCATAAAGGGTGATTGATATCACGTTTGTACTAAAAAAGCACAACTGGGTAATAAAAAGAGTAGTTTCCTGTTGGGTCATAGTTTCAGTGCAACTGTGGCCTCAGCATGTGGTATACTTCTGTGTGCATGCTGCATTGTTTCTATGTCTGCATCAAATTGTAGTAACTGTGAAGAAAATAGCTTTTAATTAAGCAAGGAGGGAGACAGCAGATGGGTGCAGACAGATGGGAGCACACTAGGAAGCTATGAGACAATATTGGTCAGCATGACAAGCAATAGTCACAGCACACTCCCAGTGTAATGTCTACAGTCTCAATGGCAGTTATTGGTGAGTTTTAAGGGCATACTGGAAGGTAATAAAGAAAATAGCTCCTCAAATGTTTCTGCTGCTCCTTGGCAAGGGTGTGGGGCAGAATGGAATAAAGGTGTTTGTCAGAAAATCTAAAAACATTTGAGAAGGTGGCAGGCTGCATGTGGAGGCTGGCGTTGTGTCCACTGATGCAGATGAAAAGAAGTGTGCACCTTACCTGTCTACCCAAAACCAGTAATGTGACGAAGAATATAAACAAAGAAATTGAACCCATTGTCTTCAGGTCTTTCAGTATTCCTGGCCTATAAAATAAAAACATAAGTAAAGCAAACTGCTCGAAAGTTAAACCGAAATCACTTTAGCACAAGAATAAGACCACAATATATACTACTTTCTGTTATGTAAACTAGAACAATTTAAATATTATATGCTTTATTGTTTGATGAAATATTATGATTTCCATTATGTAGCTTTAATTACTTCTACTACATTCTGTGCAAATATGCCTACATTTTTCAGTCCAGTAGTAAGATGAGGATTTAATAAACATTCCCTTGTTTGCTTACAAATGGAAAGCATTTGGTGCTTATTCTATACAGGCAGAATAAAAAGAGATTTTTAATCTAATAACACTACTTCCATAATGGAGAGCTTGACTGTATCCAATGAATATTAAGAAGCAGAAACAAAAGCACCTAACTCTTAAGATGCCTTTTCACCTCAGAATTACAGGACACACAAACTAGATCTTGTACAGAGTTAATTAAAAGCTCTGCTTTGGGAAAAGGTGCTAGAGGTAATGGGAAACAGTTCATATTAGCACCCTGCTGCTGACCCTACTGAAAGAATGGTGAGAGATTTAGGAGGAAAATATCAACAGACAAACAGCCTGACTGGCAAAATCAAGGCTGCCAGAAGCACATGCTCAAATGTAACCTGTCCCAGGGCTCTCCATCCCACCACACAGATATCCTTTCCACTAGCGCAATGGAAAAAAAGACCTGGGTTTGTTCATTTAATCTTCATATTTAAATGCAAAGAAAACATATACTTTTTTTTCTTTTTTTTTTTTTTTTTTTTTAAATCCAAATAATTTTCCATGGTTCTCTCTGTGTTCTAAAGACCTCGAGACCTCAAGCAATTTACAGCACAGGAAATATTCTACTCTGAATTTTCATTTTTTTCTGTTATGGCATTTGCACTGCACACTCAGCCCACATAGAAGAGCTGTATGCAAATTAAAGGTGTCCAAAAATTATTTTACACAGCAATACTTAGAACTAAAGTAATAATTTTGGTCTTATATACTATCATCTATAATAAAGATTTGAACAGTTTCACTGTAAATTTAACAAACAAATTCACAAGCACAACAAAATAAACTTTTGTTCTACTTAATTTTAAAAAACCTGTAACTGCATTTGTAAAGTTTTAAGACAATGTACTGGTTCTGAGGAAGTTGATTTTCTTCAGCTTGCAGGAAATGTGCTTTAACAGCCTTAATTATGTTCAGCCTTATGCCTTAACAACCTTAATGATGACTTCTTCCTGATGTCCTTTATTACAAAAATGCAAATTAAATCACACTTTATTTCCTATAGTATGTGATTTAAGCACCTTGCCCAGACTTGTTTATTTTGTTCTAATGCCCTGAGGTGTGACATTAAATAATACATTAACTGCAGCATGACAATGATTTTAAATTGTGACTTGTAGATTACATAGCCAAGCTCCGAACTGCCATAGGTAGTATTTAATTTGTCTTAATTTCAGGACTGGTGTTATCCACCTACCTTCTAAGAGGTGCCATTGCATACATAAATTTGCTGTAGTCATCCAGCATGGGCCCATGAGTGTGCAGAAGGATAACATTGTAGCCCACCAGTGCAATCAACATTATCATCATTTTCAACTCATAATTTATCCTCAGGAAAACAGAACAGGAAATGAGCCCTAATATGCAGCTGTATATAAAATACTGGCAAAGAAAAATCAAATGGAACATATTTAGAATTTGGCTCTTGAGAAGGAAATCTCACATAATGCAATGTTCACGCTAGTTTAAAGAACAAATTATTGACTGACCACTCAAGCATGGATTCTATCACAACTTGGGACATTATGGGTTACAGACAGACAACAACAACCAGATGTTGGTATTTCACAGCATAGACCCTTTTTTTTGCTACGCTCCAATTCACCCAAAACTCAATAGAATCCAGATTATGCTCCTAATTTATGCTCCCTAATTTACACCCTTTGTCACTTTTGATTTACTCATCTGCAGTAGCGAGGCGTGCCTATTTGTGGCATACCACTGCTGATGCTGAAGTCTTACGCAAGAGTCTACTGCCAGCAGACTGACCAAAGATTTATTTCTGTGCCACTGTACATTTTCACTGATTCCTGAGTTCACCAGTAACAACCCTGTATGTATCACTAGCTTAAGGGTCAAGCTAAAATGTCTAAAGATCTGAAACCAATTATTTCATTGCCTATATCTGCAGTATTTATCAATTGATGCAATACACAGTTGTTATTAACCTCACAGATAGGCAGTTTTACAGACTCTAGAAATAAGAGTTAAAATATGAATAATACAAAATTATTAACAAGGTCTATGCATAATATTAAAAAAATCCTTCTGTCAAATACTTTTATGACTACATAAGAATATGTTCAATTGTTAAAAAAATGTTTTCTTTCCTATGTCATGTATATCAACAAAAATATGTATGGTTGAAGTTAAATTCCTGGAAAGGTATTTTCTCCGGATACTTTCTGGAAATGGATTAGGGCATCAAAATTGATGCTAAAACAGGAATAATGCATTCTCATTAGAATCATTATCTTAGTCATTAACATAGAGCACCTTTGCCAAAGATGCTTCATGAAAATTACAGTCCTGCACCTTGTAAGGAAGTTAGCTTTACTGAAACTACAAAGCATTCTATTTCTAGATATGCTATTTTCAGACTACTGTTGACTTGTTGATGGCAGTACTTCTGACAGAACCTGAATCACTGTATACTAATTTTGGAGGATCACTAAGAAGAATAATTTTCACAGCACCCATCAGACAGAATTGATCTGCTATCTCAGTCTCTGCCGTTACTGTAATTTGCTCGCAGATCTGCTTGAAATAAGAACAAAAATAACTGCTGTTCAGAATCACCCAAAATAAAATGTATCCCATGGTGGCCTTCCACAGGAGGTCACACTTCAAATTCAGTGTTATGTAAAAGTAGCAGCATCCATTTTTTACTCTGTAAGGCGTACTACTTGTGAAATTGGTTTTCCAAAAAGAAACAAGCAAACAAAGGGCAGTCTTGAATCCATAACTGGATGCATTTTGACAAAGACCAAGAAACTTCCAAGTGGAACAGACAGTCTCTGTTAGTGTTCCAGAGGAATATGTAGACTAGATTGAAAATTTCAGTTAAGATTTCAGCAAGTGTTGACAGAGTGGCACACAGCCACACATTTAAGAACGTGGACTCCGATACTGCCTATTGCAATGCAAGATTCCAGTAAGCAAGAAGCAGATCTGGAAATGAGTCTGTAGGTAACTGTGCTTGAACAGCCACACCAAGTCAGGAAGGTTTTTTTTTAAGATGCCACCTTAAATAAACCATTTTCCAACTGTAACTTACATATGTTTGAGGCTATTGTTTCTGAGTGCTTAACGCTGCAAAGGAGTTCTTCAATTCTCATCAAAGGAACTGAAATTTCACTCTTTTAGTAAAAGAATTTGCAGATTTTACTAGATGCTTAAAGTATTGTAGCTTGAATCTTTAGCTAAACCTTTTAGCTTTTCAGACTAATGCAAAAGGGCTTGAAACAAAATCAGGAGGAACTGCAAGACAAAACGCTTCAAAAGATATGCAGAGCAATAAAGGTAGCTGGCATTCTAGCTAGCTTCTCAGAAGGATGCCTGCAGCTACAAAGCAGGCAAGTCACTGGAAAACAGTAAGAATTTGGTGAAGGAACAGTCAAAATAACCATACAGAAAATCAGGACTGGTGGAATTACTGTCAAGTCTGTAACATGAGAGCTCTGGTCTTTGTCAAAGCACAAAAACTGCAAGCTGTCAGACAAATGGCAGCCTGTGTCCTGGGCCAAGTGGTCTGCTCTCAGTTCATCAAATGAACATGAAAATTCCTACAGAGGAATTAAGGTCCAGCTAGGAAAAAGTTGCAGCTTTTATGTGCAGGTATACTGGGCTTGTTTCTTAGTGAAGACGATTTTCAGGCTTGTTCATCCTACACCTCTGTACATCCCGCTGAAGAAAGAAATGTGCTCAGGCTACAGAGGCATCGAAGCTTTATCTAAGGCAGAGAGTTGCGGTGATAGCAATCCTTTGCACTGACCCTAACTGGAAGATCATTGCATGCTGAAGAATTAGCGATCCACGCTGCAGTGAAGCTGAGCAGGTGCAGGTCCGTGCTGTGCTCTGCGTATCCCTTGGCTGCAGGATAACCTCAGCCAGCTCAGCCAACTGACCGCAACCAAGGAGCCTGCAGGCAGCTCCCGCTTGGTAGCAGCAGTTATGCCGCCTCAGTTCCCTTGACTTGATCTAACAGTGCAGCAGCAAGTTCTCATAGATGTTGTTCTTGTCTGACAGCAGAAACAATGAACAGAAATGTTTCCTTTTAAGAAAATCCTGTGAGAGCTCAAAAGAGGAAATACTAGGTAACCTCTCCACAGATGGGATCTGCACCTCATGCTGCCCTGACTGGGGAACTGTCTGGTGCTGCACGATTCAGGATTCCCAGCACCTGAAGGGATATAACTCTACCTACCCTATTTTCCTTCTTGTGCTAGCTCCGATAAACGGTATTTCAACCAACACATCGCAGAGTCTGAGTGACTTTCTTAACGGGATCACAGGCCCAGTGCCTTGCACCAGTGATCTACACCCTTAGGATCTAGCCCAGCGCATTTGGTCTCCTCTCTTAAAACTGAAGACCTACAGTTTAGTGGCTATAAAGACCTTTACTAAAGTAAAAAGGGATTCTGTGCCATTACATCTATGGAAAAAAACCTTGAGAACAAAGTCATTTTGTTCTAGTCAATTAATCAAATCCCTAGTCAATTAAAATGTCTTCCTTAATTGCATCTTTTAGAAGTCAGTATTACGAATTTTATTTATTTAACACAAGTAGGTAGCAGTGCTGATACCAGACTGTATTTTATCACAGGAACAGATATGCAGGACTTAAAGTCTCCCAAGTCTAAATTCTATTACATGGAAACTACAGAAGCATAATAGCAAAACTAAACAAAACTAGACACAAGGAAAGTCCCCATAACTTATGGTGTAATCTTTGCTAAGTCTTTAAAAAGAGCAAGGAAGGAAGCAATACAACTCAGAAAAGCTATTTGGTTGTGGTAGTGGTGATGTTAGAATCAATTAGTTTGCTTCAAAATGAACTAAATTCCATTTGGACTGAAATAATTCAAAAATCTCCTATTCATTCATTTTAGATTACATAGTCAATAGAACTGTCAGATCCACTATCATAAATCACAGGAAGTTTATCTAGATGAATAAAGCTTGAAGTTGACACATAGATTCTGAAGACTGAATTTTTAATTTAAGAAAACAAACATTTGTCAGCTTAATTATTCAATATCTCATTCAGCAAACAGAGAAGAATTTTATTTCCAGATTTAAAAAAAAAAAGTCAAAAGTAGTAACTCAAAAGGACTTCATAGCCTTTTCAAGCAAGAAGTTATGCAGTGCCTGAGGACGAAAATGGTATGCATTTGAGAAATGTTTAATAAAAGTGAGGAAAAAAGTTTTAAAAAACTTCAGCCAAGCAAACCTTTTCCTTTATTATTATTATTATCAGAAGTGACATTTTAAGCTAATTTTTGTGCCAATTTAGCAGACAAAGTTTCTCTGATGAAAGAACACATTTTAATAGTTTAAAATTTATAAACCACTGCTTGTTAGAAATACGCCAATCACAAGAAGAGCTGACAAACATCAATTATACATGGGAAAACAAAGGAAAAAGACACATAACATTTTTTTTTAAGAACAACAGATTGAATCTTAATAACAGGTATAAATTACCAAAACTGTATTTTTCAGATGCTACTTGGAGAACTTACTGATGAAAAAAAAGGAACAAAATACCTTTCAGGATGTTCAAAACTATTACAAGTAATATAAAAGAAGATGACTAGAAAACCTGCTAACTAAAGACACAAACATATATATATGCATTGGAACAATTTATTTCTATGTGCTTGTGAGTATGAACACATGCAAAGGCTGGGAGAAGGACTGCATAATTTCTTTGACAATAAGGATAACTTGATGTCAGGGCCAAAGAAGACGTAGGCACTTATCCATACCTGGTGGTACTTAGTTAGCTAAATTTGAAAATGAGAAACAGAAACTCATGCTCTGCTGTTGCTTTACGAGGCAGATGCTGAAAATCTGTAAATGCTGCAACTGTAATTTTTTCCCCAGGAGAGTTCTACACATAATCAGCATCTTGCTTTTGTGTGTGCCTAGGATTGTTTAGCTTGATGTAGTGAATAGCTGTTTCATGTAAAACTTATCGTGTGGAATCACCACAAACCATTTTGGTACATTGGTCTCATCAATTCTGCATAGAGATAAGAGAATCTCCCATCTCCTCCCACTGCATCCTGCTTATTAATCCAAAGACTGTTGACCTATTCTGGCACAATATACAGCCTGTTATGTTCAACTGCAGGTCTTTTGTAATCCCCTTAAGAATCACTGGTTTTTAGGATACAGATCCCATTTTTTGCAGCAATGTCCTTTCCCCTCTTCTTGCATGTGCCACTGTGCTTTTATTTACACTAAGACATCTTCTTCAAATCAGTTCAGATCTATTAAACAGTTGATAAAGTGGTACATGAGTATTGTATTTCCCTCCCTCTCAACCCACCTCTTAATCACACCAAAGTGTGATGATCAGAGATTTCACACTGATTGCCAGGTCAATGATGAAAATTGTGAATATTTTCAGGTCTACCACTGATCCTTGTGAAACCTGCCTGCAGATCCACCTGGCTTTCAGTACACAGTCTGCTTTGCAGTCACTGGGTGCTCTCCTGTTTGTTAGCATGGGTGAGCTATGCTTCACAGTTATCATACTGTTTCCTGCTTTTTAATCTGACATTCATTAAAATATCTATTTTCAGAAGTGCCAACCCCCTTTAACTTCCAACTTACTTCAAATGTAGTTGCAGATGACTGAAAAAAACCCCAGTCTTTTGCTGCAGTCTTAAAAACTGGTGGGTGTTTAACTTCAAGCAGATCTGGCAACAGTCAATTTAGTGTAATCGTTGTAAACAAACGAATAAATGTAAAATGAACTCACCGGTAGGAAAAAACAGTTGTTTTGTATACACCACCGTGTCTGATTACTTGAATTAGGAAAACTTGCATTTGATGAATTAAGAACTGAAGGAAAAGCTTTCCCAGCATTATCCAGGAAAAACTAGAAAAAACAACATATAATCCATTAGCTTGTCAGCTGTTTAAGGTCAAAACAGAGAAGAGAAATGGAGAAGCAGAGAAAGCCTTTGCCAGTAATCACTTAACTCTGGTATTTCACTGCAAATTGAAATAGCAAAGGGAAAATGACATCACTCGATTACTTGTTCCTGCATTCTCAGACAAAAAAAACTTTGTTAACCTCCATCTGACACTTCCCATTGGAGTAAAAGATGGAAGGCTCTTTCTTATGTTACTTTCATGTATCAGAAGCTCACACACATAAGACAATGATGAATTCTTTGATTTACCTCAACTGAACTTCCTATTTAAACACAGGAAGAATTAAAGAACAAGAAGTCTTTACTGAAGTTGATTTACACAGATGTAATAACATAATAACAAAGACAATAATATTGGTACTAATGTTATTGAAACAGAGTAGAACCAGTATCTCCTGGGTCATCACATTCAGCCAGTTGATGTCACAGGTAACCATCATCACACAGTACCTCTGTATTGATCCAGTGCTTTCTTGGCATGTTAGATTTCTGTGACTACATTAATTCCACTGCTTTGAATCTCACCACTTTCTTGTGATCCACTGCTTTGAATCTCACCACTTAACTTGTTTCTATGTTTATCCAGTATTCCTGGCCAGTTCCCACGGTTTTTTTCTTATGCTAATCTCATCCTTTAGGTTTCAGATAGCTCCTTTCTCTCCCTAGCATGTATATTCCTTGTATTTAATGCCATCTCAGCCTTCGTTATGCTCAGCAATCTGTTTTTCTAGTTTCTTCCCAGAAAACAAGCTCTTTATTCCCCTAATCATTCTAGTAGTCACCCTCTGCACCCTCTTTCAGTTCAACCTTCTGGATGACCGAAACTGCAAACACACTTCCCAGATTTTGTCAGTGAATCATGCAATAGCATTTACACTAATTCTGCAGAAAATATGTTTTCATACATCCTAGAACATCCTACAAATCCTTAATTGCTCACTGTACTTCACAGAAGTGGGGCTTAGACAGATCATGATGTTATAGCAGCTTAACACATTGCTGCGCATTGGCATAATCCTAGCCACTAACATCATGCTCAGCAAATGTGAGGTAGCTTTCCTTCACTGGGACTCACTTTGGTAAATGCAGTTTACACTTACCAGGAGTTAAAAGCAGTCACATGGATGGTTATTGTGATTCAGCTGAGTTGTCATTAAACCCATATAATTAATCAGTCTTGTATTCATCACATCTCCATCTGATGAGCTTCCAACTTGTATCAGAATTTCTGGTCACTGGTCTGTAAGACCAACCACAATCTTGTGCTCTGTACTACTATATTACATCCTAGTTCTTTTACCTATATCCTTAGCTGACTTCTTCCTCTCTAAAATCTCAAGCCTTCCTTCAAAGACATTGCCTGTCACCTTAATTTCATTAGCAAATTTCACCATCCCTATCAAAGTGTATATGAAAATCAACACCAGGTTGATCATTGCAGAGCTCCACAGGCTGTCTCCCTCTCACCCGTTGTTCTCTGCAGGTAACAGTTTGAAATCCACCTCTAAATTCTTTCCCCTACCCCATCTTTACCTACTGCCCCAGAGAAAAACTGCTTAGTTTCACTCAGAGTAACCAAATGTGGATTAAAACAGTTTATTGATTTACTAACACTAGATCTGGTCAGCCACAGCTCTGTATAACCAAGTCTTGAACACTTCCAAGGATGGAGATCCCATAATCCCCCTTGGCAGCATGTCCCAGAACTGTACTACATGCAGAGTAACTTCTTCTTTCCTTTTTAAGGACTATTCAACCTCCCAAGCTATCACCCATGGTCAGTGTCACTTGGTACGTTTTGTGGTGCTGCTGAGAAGAGTTTGAAAACATCATCACTGTAACACCCCTTCAACAGAAGTAGGACTGGTTGTGGACTTGTGAAGGTGATTGCAACGCCACCTGCTACCAAGACCAAGTTGGCACTGAACTTTGTACAGCTGGCACTTTCAAGCTGTCTTCCTTCGCTAACATGCTTCCCTGACTCTTCATGTGAAACTACACATCATTAACCAGCAATCAATGAACTACACATTCAGGATCAGCATCACTGATACAACAGATAAACCCACAACACCAGACCCTACAAAATGTTAATAAACACCTACAGATTTTGAAACACGCTTCTATAAATGATCCTGAAGAGCTCCCATCACACACACACACACACACACTCTCTCTCTCTCTCTCTCTCACACACACACACAGAGTGTTATATGCGTATCTACCCATTCTCACAGGATGTGTGGGTTAAATGCACACACTCCCTTTTCTGGGATTTTGGGCAAAGACCCTCCAGACAGCTTTAAGTATTCAACCCTCATCCCTACCCCCAACTATTTAAAGTGACATTCTCATCTTATAAGGTGTTGTTAACCAGGCATTTGCCAAGGGTGGGCAATGAGAGTCCCCACATCCCACTGATAGTGCATTTACTGTATTCAGTCTCAGAATCCCATCCCATGCTTGTCTACTGTGCAAAAGATTATATACCATGAAAAACTCAAACACAGTTCTATTACATAAGATACATGTGTATATGTATTTATATATATTAATCTATATTAAAGTATTTTAATTTTGGTTTTGAGCTTTCTACAGGGCATTTCTGACCTATGAATGTTACCTGTCTAGACAGAATTCTATAGGAAATGTGGTATACCTATGAATACATAAATAAATATAGAAAGGGGAAAAAAAGGATATGAAAATGTTGTCAACTCCCGTGAGCCAAACAACAGTTATCTCTGAATGATGTGTTTGTACTTGTCTTTCTTGTCTCTCATCAGTTATCTACATCTGCTATCATGCTTTGGAGATATATATTGTTCTCCAACATAGTATTTTTGTGTAAGAGACAGCTCAGTCCTACTAAGCAGTCACACCTACTCAAATGACTCAAATGAAAGCGATATTTTTTATGAATACCAATGTTTGCCAGGGAACATCTGAGCATGCTACCATTAAAATCTCATTTTAACGTCATATATTCTAACAACTTTTTCTTTTCTTGTGTTTGTATAATCTGCAATCTTCAGTTGGGAGTTTTTTGCCTCACATGATGAAAATGCGTGCTGTGCTGTTATTTCTTTCAATAGGAGCCATGTGGTGACAGACCCTACCCCTGCAACATGAGATAAGCAAGGCAGCTGCATCTCCCTTGTTACCTCATCAAGAATCTGCAAAAGATTACACAATACCCTAGTTTAGATCTTACTGAAAAAGAAGCCAACTTTCCCAGTGTGGTACTTTTCAACCCTTCCCTACAATCCACAAGGCATCAGAACCAAGGCTTCATAATGAACACAGTCCAAGAGCCTGTAAACATGGCCAAATCAAATGGGTTGTATCTCACCTTACTAAGCAAGTGGGCTTGCTGATTTCCATGTTAATGTGCATAAAATAGGATCCTATTGAGAAGAAGGAAAGGTGCCAGAATATAATGTTAAGTGCACTAATCAAATGCACACTGAATTAAACAATTACGGAATAAGCAATAAAATGTGTAAAGTTTTAATAGCTACTATGTGAATGGGTTGACCCCATGACAGGTAAGCAGGAGGGAGAGAGCTGGGAAATACCCTTCCATTGAACTACTGAATCAGAGTAAAAGGCAAAATTAATTGATTGAAGTGCCACAGATAGTTCAACTGTGGTCATCAACCTATGGTAGCACAATGTTATGCAGCAGACATCTGTAAAGACAACTACTGACATAATTTTCTCTGCAGAAGGAACGTGCAGGCTACCCTGGGAATACTAACAAGTGAGCTTTTGCACACTAGCAACAAAGCCCCACAGGCCAGAGGTAAGCTCTTTAGGGGGTAGGTGCTTCAAGATCAGCAATTCCAGAGCAGAGCTGTGCTTAATCAATGGAAACACATAAAGAACAAAAACAAAGATCTGGCATGTTACCAAAAAAATGCAGCTCAGCTGAATTTACAGCTTACATTTAATTTGATCCCATAATTGTTTTCTCTTCCTTATTATACAAAATTACATTGGACATGGACATGTGAAGACTATAAAGAAAAGGATTAAAAAAAAATCTGTCACCATCCCTCTCTCCCCATGACCCCCTTGCCTCATACAAACACAAAACTGTATTTTAAATTCATTTTCTGCTATTCCAAAAGAGCTATGCAATCTCCTTAAGACACAATGGTATACAGATTTTATAGTGATATATGGAAGAAATTTTTTACAATGAGGTTGACAGAACACTGGCACAGGGTTGCCCAGAGAGGTGGTAGATACCCCATACCTGGAAACACTCCAGATCAGACTGGGTAGAGCTGTAAGAAACTAGATTTAGTTGAAGATGTTCCCGCTTATTGAGGAGGGTGGGGGGTGGGGTGGGGTGGGTGTTGGGACTAGGTGACCTTTAGTGGTCCCTTCCAACCCAAACTATTCTATGATTCGAATCCTGAATCTGAAAGCTGGTAGGCAGGGCACCTTCCTGGGACAGTATAGCCCTGAGATCCTGTTGTTGTGCTAAGAAACCTTCAAGCATTTGGTTCAGAAGTCACTGAATCAAAGAGCTGTTACAGGGCTCTTTCATCATGCCATGTTCCTTGAGATTGCATGAATCCCAGAGGATGGTGAGGTACAATCATTGTATACGGTCACTCAGCTTCCAAGAATTGACCCTTTGCAGCCATGCAGTCCAACTATCTCTCGGAGGTGCCTGGAATGTTCCCTGCAGTATACTTTCTCATGTTCAGTTTAATGCAGATCGGCTTGGCAAAAAGAGTTTTCCTCAGCCATTGATTGTTGCCCTACTCTATATATAGCACCAGATCTAATGCTCAGTGGAAGTAGCATTAGTCACCCTCCCCCTTCAGCTAAGAAGTATTTGATACTTATGTCACCTTAGATGTTTTTTAACTTCCCTTGCTGATCATGACTATATACCTCTCAAACGGGAAGACTGTCTGCTGAAACAGCTAATTTGAAAGAAAATTGCACCCCCACTCTTTTCTACTGTTTCTTGACCATAAAGACTGAATTTTATTTGGCATTTTGGTCTTAATTATGATTTATAAGGTGTAGGATGCTTAGACGCTTTTTATCTCCATTAAATCTTAATGGCTACATTTTGCCTTTTTCTACTGAAAGAGTTCATGGAAATAAATGCAGTTAATGGACTCTGCTATTAAGTACATGTTGCTTAGAGATATAATAATGATACTTCAGAGTCTCTCCCACAATTTGCTATTAATATTAAGGAAATGCAAATTTCACAATCACATTTAAAGTCATTTTTGCTAGTCAAACTATTAAGGTTTAGTTTCAAGGTGGGAATTGTACTTAAAATTATCATCTCATGAATATCATGGAACATGATTATTTGTAACACTGCAGACATTACTGATAAGGCACAAGGACTTTAAAATACAGCATATTAGGCTTTACTGTAATAGTCCACATAAAAATGGACATGAACCAATAATATTAAAAACTTTTTCTAAAAATGTACTGAACAACTGCTGTTTTGCTAGAATGTCTTTTACTAGTTGAAGGCCAAATATGAGGTGGGCTGTACACAACAGTAGATATTCAGTCTAAGGAAAAAAGAGTTGCTGACCACATCCTCTTTTACACTTTAATTTAATAAATAACCATATGGTTGCAGGAACTCTAACTCAAAGTATACTTTAAACTTTAATCTGACCTTCATTTTACAAGCAACTCCATCTCTGGGTTTTGTCCTGTAGTACACCAAATAACCTTTGCTTGGCTAAAGTTTATAATTCATAAAGGCATATACAGTCTTCAGCTGAGGACAAGAGTTGATGGAGAATCAACAACTCAGAACAAATATTCCCATTGCTAACTGCCTTCACTGCTGAAAAGTGAGCTTATTTTCTCATTTCCAGCCACTGCTTCTTTGAGTTTTTCCTGTACCAGCCCTAAACACCAAATTCAAGTAGCTGAACTTTATATTTTGAATATGGGATTGTTTTTGACTCTACCTCCTCTAGTTAAAAAGAATGCAGGAGAAAGAAAGGAAAATATCTACTTTCCTGAAAAGACAATTAACAAAAAAAACCCAAACCAAAACCAAAAAACCAACAAAAAAAAAAAGACTAGGATCATTTAATAGAAAAAAACAGAGAGAAGGTTCTACCAGAAATTTCAAGCATTCACATTTGAAAGCCCACGTTACATCATTACATCATTCTGACAAGTTTAGTACTTACTGTAACAAATGATTGACTAATGGTCCCCTGAAATGTTGTGGGAAAACAAAATAAAACAGTGTAGGTATTATCAATCTTTAATACATTCATAATCTCCATAATACATTATGTTTTCTGTTACTCTGCTTTACATTTCTGCCTCTGGCAATCATTGTCATGTAAAGTTCCTGGCACAGCCATGGGCCATAAATTCAACATCTAAACAAATACTGGGAAAAAAAAGACCTCAGAAGAATAAAAAAACAAGAAAAAATTACCCCTTTTCCCTTACCATATTGAATACAGCCATAGTCAATATTATAGCAGTGGTTGTCAATGTAAGAGTGATCCTTGGCCAAGGACGGTTTGCAATTATTCCAGATGATTTCAGGATCCACAACAATGAAGCTGATGCTTTCTTGCTACATTGCTAAGTGTGAAGAGTTTATAAAAGAGAAAACAAAAATAGCTTTAGTATATTAAATTACTATAAATAAGAATAAAGAAGGCTCAAGATTGAGGGCAGCATTAATCTTGAAACATTGTACAGAAGTATTCAACTGTTATATTCTCATAAGTTACAATTCACCATTTTACATGAAAATAAATGCAAATTTAGTTTAAATTTCTATTATAATATCAATTCTCTTTAATTATAATTTGTAACTTATTAAACATTCAATATATCTAAGTAATAATAGAAAATACAGAGTTGACAGAACTGCCATTACCTCTAATATCAGTAAATTACCTCCCCTGCTTCAATTGAAAGAACAATATTTAGTAGCCTTTGGAAACTTCAAAATGTAAGTAACAACTCTGCAAAGTCTTTGACAGAGAGACAGAGGTCTCCTCATGCAGGATAAAGACTGTATACATAGATGTAGACCTGGCAGTCTACAAAATCGCGGGGTTTCTGGGTTTTTCTTTCATTTGTTTGGAGACCTGTTTGAAGTTCATTTTATGTGAAAGAAAACTCAGCAAACCAGATCAACTTTTCCTAAAACTATCTACAAGACAAATAAGCATTTCATACAACAATTAGACTTACAATTTGAAACAAGGTGTATTTAGTGAATAGAAAATTTCTCATATATATTGGCAAAAACTAACAATAAAAACCTCTGACTCATTTAACCTGTTTCCAAGAACACACTGCAAACCGTCCATTCATACATACGTAGTGCCCAGAGGCACAAGATGCTCACACAGAATAAACAATTTGTGGCACATCCAATAAATATTAATTTTCCCAAAACTTTAGCAATGAGGAGATAAGGTTGCCTAGAAGCATCTTGTGCCCTTTCCAAATGCCAAATTCAGCTATATTGAAAACTGTAAAAAAGGCAATGAAAAGTTAAGGAACATCACAGTCCCACAGAAATAATTGCTTTTTATCAGCTTGTCTATTTACTTAATATTATCAGAGATCACTTTACATATTGTTTTCACCCCAGCCACAGCAATCAGCAGAGATACAAGCACAGGAAGTCTCTAAAATGAGAACTCAAGCACTAAAAACTATCAAATATAGGACTTACTTTACAGCATTTATCTATTAGTTCAGGTTCAGTGGCACATCAAACTAAACTACACTATTAACCAACACATGTGATGTAGTTTGCACGAAGGTCTTTGTCATACTGCACATAACTATTTCCCTCCTAATTACACACTATTTGGACAAGCCCACTACATATCTAGAACTTTTTTCTGCATATTGTTTATATATTGCTTTTATGACAGGAGGTTTTGCATACTGGATTGGACAGCTTCTGAGTGAATGAAGTCAGTGTGAGGAAGGCCAAAACAGTAACTGGAATCTCAAGGATGAATAAAGAAAAAGGGAAAAAGAGGCAGGTTTATATACACATTACTCGTCCCTCATATTAAAAGAAAACAGCACATAAAGTCAAAAGATCTGCATTTTTGAGCAAGAAACTTCTGTTCAGATGCCTTTTTGAACTTCCAAACCTTGTTCTCCAACCCTAAGTACATAGTAAATTTCAAGATAATTTGAATCCACATGCAGATTTTAGAAAAATTTTGTCATCCTTCCCACTTTAATAAAGTAAAAAGCACAAACCTTGATTGCTGCTGTTGCTACAGAAGGGGAGTGTTCAACTGGACGCAGGGAATGGATCAGTGTAAAAATTAATCATTCAGTTATCTGTCTAGTCTACCTAAAATCTAATGAGTCAGGGAGCATGGATTTATGGCAAATTAGTCACGAAATCATGCCTTCAATTACTGTTTGCCTTTGTTACAGCACACCTGGAGCTTTACTACAACTTCACCTACATTGTTCTGTGATTTTCTTGGATGTTTAGAAGTAGCTGGAACAGTTTAAATTGGATTAGGGACAAAACTAGGCAGAAACACTGAGAAAGTATGAGGAATATGAATTGAATGAGAAATGATATAGATAAAGCCATACATTGTGCTCTCCTTTCTGAATTATGCTACAGGGAGCTATACTGTTCAAGGAAAGTCTTTAGGATAAGGAATTCCAAGAAAAGAAGCTAATAATGAAAATAAATAATCTGGCCTAAACCAGATACATTTTATTATGAATTTTACTGATTTTAGGTTATTTGACTAAAGGCTAATCAAATTAAACACAAAGACCTGGTGATGATCAAAAGGACAGTGACAGGTGGTGAAACCAGAGTAACCTAATCAGTGCAGAACAGAAACCACTGCATCTGCTGCTCCTAAGACCACTGAAGGAGAATGTTTCAGCCATGGTTTCCAATGGGAAACCAACCAAGAAGCCTCAACAAAAGAAACTCCCTGTCCAGGATGCCCTGCAGGCTAACAATGATTACTACCTAAAAGGACAGTATGCTAAAGAGAAGAGGGGATGAAAGGAAATGGCTGCATGTAAATACTTGTCTAAACAAGTCTGTTGTATATTACAAAATCCTCTCTCTAACCACTTTCTGTGTAAGTGCAATCCTTATTCTGAGCCTGCATGTGTGCGAATGCTAGCAAACTTCATGCTGGCAAGTAGCGCAGGATGGGTGCCAGTCACTAGAGAACAACTGATCACATATCTCAGGCAGCTGAGGGCCTGGGTGCCAACAACTGAAGTGTCTCAGGCCAGTCCCTGGAGAGACCCATACGGTGTGTGTGGGAGTGTGTGTGTAACCATTAGGAAACTTAAACTGCAATGTCTGGTAAGGAGATCTACATTTGGAGAGACCCAAGGTGACCGACGCAAAGCCGGTTGCTGTGTAAGGAGGGCAGAGCCTGGGCATGGATATTGTATTGACTTTTGTATTGAGTAAGCCCATCTTGAGTGACCCACAAATGTGAGTGTGTCTGGTGACAGTCAGGGTGTGTGTATACTCCACTAGCAAACTTCAGTCCTGATCAGCCAGAAAGGAGGACCTAGACCATCAGTGTTGATCACACCTATGTGAGGGCTGCTTGTTGTTATGTGGGTGCTGTAAGAAAGCTGCTCTGTCTGTGGATCTCTGTGGTTGGTCCTGTGCGTATCGTATATGCCTGTGTGCTCAACCTCACTTACACGTTATACCTGGTGCATGGTACTGACAGCCTCCCACTGATGGGAGTGGGACAGAAGGATCCCCTGGGTCTTTAATTCCATCAAACTGGGCTCCAGTAGACCAGGAAGGAGCACACCCCTGCTCCTGAACTCCACTGGATCCAACAAGCTCTAGCAGCTCTTATTTTCAATTTCATAACATTAAAAAACATGGCTCTGTAACACATGCAAAACAATGCAAAAAAAGATGCTTTCATGTTTTTCTAGTGCTAAGTAATGTAAATTGATGGTTACTTCTGCACAAATGAACAACTTGTGTTATATTAATTCTGAAGATAAAACTTAAGTTTTCACATAGCAAATTTCTGTTGAATCCCCATAGCTAAATACACAAATGTAGGTATCAAATGATGAAGACATCTTAGACTTTTCTACTTTAACATCAATGCTTCCAATTACTGAATTTAAACTTTTTCATTTTTTAAAGTAATAATTGAAAAAGTTACAGTCCAGTGCTTAGATTACTTAGCAATGTCCACACTAAGGTCTGCATTTATTGCTGAGGACAGTTTTACTGCTTTCAAAGTACTGTACACTTTTGAAAAGACCTATGTAACTTCTGTACTAAAATTCCTTGCAATTCTACATCTCCTTTGTTTGCAAGATTTTTGATCAATATCACCTAACTGTTCTAATGTATTTTTAGCAAGGAGGAATTAATGGGACTGCTTTTCTACATTTGTTTAAAAAGCTGTTTTTCTGCTTGTAAAACAGCAGCACACCAGAAATCAGTGATGCATTTCTTACCAGGCTGTTTACTGCACAGTTCTGAATTCTGGAGGGGAAGGATCACTGTTTATTTTGTACATCTGTCATGCTCACCTGGTTTGTTAAATAGATGACAGGTCTCTAATAGCAAAGAGATCAGCCTACATATGTTAAGCCAATGAGGCTTCTGAAAGGTAAATTTGTGACAAAACCCTAATTTACTCTAAAAATCTTTAAACCATTGAGTAGAAATTCCTGAGAAAATATGAAAGAATACACTGCCAATCAGTAATCCTCTATGTGAATTAACAGATTTGCTGAACTTAACTTTTGAACAGTCCATATATAACACAACTGCAGCAGCTCAGTACTGCTGAAAATTTAGTGAATTCCTGTAAGCAGAACTGAAGCGGTGGGGTGATCATTAAATTCAGACTCTTACTGGCACTGGCAGAACTATGCAGGTTAATTTAGCTGATTCATGAGCTTATGTCAAACACTTTTTTTGGTAAATGTTATGTCTCATTTGCAATTTTCTTAAGAAAATGGAGACTGAGATGAAAGGAAGAAAGTAATAATTTCTAGAAAGCATGCAAGAAGGGTAAGACATCTGATCTCAGTAGCATTCACTTCTGCGTCCATTCTAAGCAGAGCTGGCAGAATATGGTTTAGCATTTCTGTCCTGGTTTCAGCTGGGACAGAGTTAATTTTCTTCTTAGTAGCTGGTGGAGTGCTGTGTTTTGGATTTGGTATGAGAACAACGTTGATAACACACTATGTGTTTAGTTGTTCTTGGTAACATTTATACTAAGTCAAAGACTTTTCAGTTTCTCAGAAGGCTGGAGGGGCACAAAGAAGTTGGGAGCGGATGCAGCCAGGACAGCGAGCCCAAATGAGCCAAAGGGATATTCCACACCATAGAATGTCATGCTTAGTATATAAACTGGGGGGAACTGGCTGGGCCCTGCCAATTGCTGCTTGGGGACTGGCTGGGCATCAGTCAGTGGGTGGCGTGCAGCTGTACTGTGCATCACTTGTTTTTTCTCCCTTCCCTTTGGATTTTATTCCTCTCTCCTTCTCCCTCATTTTTAATTATAATTATTATTATTATGATGGGTTTGCATTCCCCTCCCCTCCTATTTTATTTTAATTGTTAAATTGTTCTTATCTCAGCCTTTGAGTTTTACATTCCTTTTCGATTCTCCTCCCCGTCCAACTGAAAGGGAGTGTGAGAGTGAGCGAGCGGCTGCATGGTACTTAGTTTCTGGGTGGGATTAAGCCATGACAGTTTTATCATTTTTCTACTACGAATAATACGTATCTGTAGTATTAAAGGTGACTAATGTATTACCGTTTCATCTGAACATGTTAAATCTGATATGACAGTTCAACATGATAGCGAGTAATAAAGTATTTTGAATATTCAGGTTATTAAAATGTATCCTGTGTTGTCTTTGCACACACAAAAACCTACTTCAGCATTTAACAAAATGAATGCTGTCTTTCTGAGTGAGATCAAGGAACCGGTGTGAGAATTAATTGTGACAGCTATGTTGTAGATGAAAGACAGTGTCACAAGACCTGTCACACTTCTCCTTCACATGCTAGCTGAGGTTGGAACATCTTGACTGAAGACCTCTTATTTACAGGAAGCCAGTGAATCACTTTTCTATAGTTCTATTATTGTTCTTTTCATTCTGCATTCAAATACAACTTAATATTTTACTAACACTGATGTTACAAAGAATGAAATCAAGAGAAAAAAAATCACATTCTTTTCACATACTCATTTCCACTCAAACTTGAATACATCAAGGTTCAGATCCAAAGAATTGGGTGATTAGTTGACAGTGATTATACTGACCTAAGCTTGGAGAATGGTGATTTTTCTATAGAGACACAAGCTTACACTTTACATAAATTTCTAACAGTCCTATTGTTAATAATAAAGGATTAAAGTATTTCTAAAATGAGTACTGTAACACCAAGCTTGGCGGCACCTGTAAATCTAAGCCAGGCATTTTGAATCATACAAAATGCACCCAGGTAAAGAGTTTATTCAACTTATAGGAGATATAACTGTTTTGCCAAACCTAGAAACCTAAATAAAGAAGTAACAGGAAAAACTGAAGTCAGTATCACATTTTCAATTTCACCATACTTTGCAGTGATCGTTATCCTTCACAAAGGGTCACGTTGAAATGATCATGTGGTTCGCTTCAACTGCCTCATTCAAAGGAAAGACCACAGCAGCGAGCTGTATAAATATGCCTTTGGGCACTCACAGGTCAGTCCCAGTACCTCCTGTGCTGCTTTCCTCATTCAAGAAAATGTACAGTTGCTGTGTTATGTGCTACTTTAAGGTAAGATGTTCCCAGTCCATCCTGTCAAAGTTCTTCCATGTCACATAAAGAGACACTGGTTTTGAGAAAGAGCAAACGTGAATGAGTTTTTAAGGACAATGCTCAGGGCACTGAACTAGAGGAAGGAATTCCAAATGCTACGTTCCACATTGACCAAGTCTTGATCTCTAAGACGGTAACACCCAAAAATTGCCTCACAAAACAAAAACCCTGATCCGTGACCACACTGTGATACTTACATATCATGGATATTACTTCTCAGGTAACACATGTAAAAGAACTTTCAAAGCAGTCTGGATGCACTGCTTTTGTCCTTCTTATTAACTAACTGTAGGGAAAACTGTATACTGGACTGTTGGTATGAGGAAGCACACTCAGATATCTCTTTATTTGGAGGTAACTTACAATCTTGCCTTTGGCAATGACACTAAAAAGCAGCTTTGACAATTTTTTTATTTAAAAAAATCAGGACAGTCTCACTAATCAAGTAATATTAAAGAGAACTTATTGGCACAATAGACATAAGAAATTTGTGGCTTTCGCCAGTTTAGGCAACTTCAGTTGGTCACAATCACATAACATATCACAAATAGATCACTCAAGAGGGAGTAAGAAGGACTTTTGTTACTGAAATCAGTACAACTCTAACAGTTGCTGAAACCTGAACATGTGATGATGGATTTGCTGTTGCAGTGCCTGTGCTAGAGATTCATTAGAATGACATTTAGGTTTAATAAGCCTCTTTTATGGACCCTACTGTAGGCGTCAAAGTGCCTCTCCAGGTTCTCCTTGTGGTCCCCCATCCCTGTTTTAAGCTGTAATTTACAAACAAAGCCTGACTATTGAAGAAACTGAAGGGCCTTGGTCTTTCATTCATATCTGCATTAAGGGAGATACACATCAGAGGTAAGATTCCATGTAAAAAATAATTTCCAAGTAGTTCTGGTGCCGATACGCCTGTCCTTGCAGAGCTTTTAAATATCTTAAGTGTACACACTCTTTCAGACTGTTAAATACAAATGCTAATTGCTTTAGAGTAAAATACAAATCCCTGTAAACAAAGGTAAAGATTTTGTATCACTTATTACACAATGTGTAGTGTAATGCAAATAATAAATAGCATGCGCTCTTCTAGCAAGGACAGGACTGCTCACATACTGGCTGCACTTTGTTGGATGCTCTGGGTGACCTCAAAGCAGAACATCTTTCTCAGCTGTATTTTCTGACATTTCTTTGGTTGGTATTGTGTTCTGTTAATTCCATGGTTCAATTGGGTATTTAAGAGAGACTATAAACATGTTCAGATGACATGACAGGAAAAAAAATATCTTTTTACTTCTAATCTTCCTTATTAGCTGAAGTAGCTCAATAGGCTTGCATGGTATAAACATATGCAACCAAAAACGATTTCATATTAATGGAAAATAACTGGCACAAAGAGTATGTGGTATCAACTAAGTGCACACATGCCCCAGGTAAGGCAAAGAAATTTTTGAGACAGTATTTGAATCAATGCACAAAGAACATCCACTCGAGACTAATACTTCTTCGGATGGCTACCTCAGCTGTCACAGAGATCTCTCCTTTATATGCTTATGGTGGTGGTTTTTTGTTTCCCCTCCATTGTTTACATTACTTTTTCAAATATCTTTTAGGTAACCAGATCTCTGCTTCTTCACGTTCATATCAGAAGGTAAAACTTTTCTAAGAGTTTCCAGGTCTAAGGCACTTCACACTCATTCTATGAACTCATCTACAGTTCAAGAAGATAAAGAGAACAGACAAAGAAAATGTATAAGGTAAAGGACCATAACTGTCCTCTATCTGCATGTAATTTGGGAAGGAAACTTCTCAAGGAAAATCCAAAGAAAATACTCAAAATTAATAAAAAAAATGTCCTAATTTAAAATATGAAAATAAAAGCTAAAAAGGATCTTTAAGCACAAAAATACTCATAATTTTAAGATTTAAATCTGAATACTGTGATCATCTAAGAAAGTAAAAAAGAAATAGTTATGCATAGTCACAAAAAAAATAATTAGAATACAAAAGATATAAATCCATTTCAAGTTTCAGGACATATGCCAATTTTAGCTAGGATTGACAAAGGTTTAATCCCTATGGGCAAACAACTGTTTCTATGAGAACTGTCAGCCCTCCCTGCCCTCAGCCTGGCTGCCCGAGGCCGGCAGGGGATGACACACTGCAAAGGCAGGCTCTGGGAGTCTGTAACCTCATTATCTGTGCTACTGCTCTGCTGCAATTTTTGATGGAAAAATTTGTATTCTTTTTATTGGCTTTTGGTATCACTTTTTAATGGCTGATGGTATCACTCCAGAACAGATTGAACTGGACCGTGCTGCAGTGCTGCTGCACAGTAAATCAATAAACTCACAGTGAAAGAGCACGCATAGATTTCTTCTTACAATATTGTAATTAAATTTCATAAGAGCCAGTCACTTTAGCATTACAATCTGGGTGGGTTTTTTTCATTTACCAATGAAATTAAAATATTACAGAGAAACTTGTTCAAAGTTGGGTTTGTAGGACTTACTCTGTGGTGGTGACAGCCATTTATAGTCAGTGGAGACTGAGAGGGTGAAGTCAAAGCACTGAGACAGGCACACAATGTAGTGACGGCCAGGTGTCCTAACCTGAACTTAGAGTATGCTGTCTTTGCTGACACTACAGGTTCCGCTCTATAAATCTCCTAACAGTCATGTAAATATTTAATTACTACAGCAAGTTTAAGTACCAGGTGCAGGTGCCCAGGTTGGTGGCAGTGCCTTGCAGTGGTGGCCCTGTGAGGTTGTGGCAAGCCTGCCTCATGCCAGTCCCAGCCAGCTCCACCGGCCCCAGCGCAGGGCACAGCTCAGCCCCGCAGCCACGGGCGGGCGCCTCGGGGAAAGCCGGGCTGAGAAAGGGCAGGAAACGTTGGGCAGAGAGAGGAGGGAATGAAAAGAGTGAGAAACAGCAGAGGGAACACCAAGGCTGGAGGAGGAGGTGCCCCACACCAGAGCAGAAGTCCACACTGCAGCCCGTGGTGGACCCAAGCTGGAGCAGGTGGATGTTCCTGAAGGAACTGCAGCCTGTGGAGACCCCACAGTGGAGCAGGGCAAAAGTGTGAAGGGAAAGAGCAGCAGAGAGAAATGTCCACATACTGACCACCCTCCACCCCGCCACCGATGCTGCCTGGTGGGAGGTGGAGGCGTCTGAAGCGAAGGAGTGAAGCTCAGTTTGGGAGACGGGAGAGTGGATGGTGTGGCTTCAATGCTTGTTTTTGTTTCTTACTTTCCAAATCTATTTTAATTGGCAATAAATTAATGTTCCCCAAGTTGAGTCTGCTTTGTCTGTGAAAGTAATTGGTAAGCGATCTCAACCCACAAGCCTTCTTACCCTGCTTTCCTCCCCCATGGCCCTGAGGAGGTACAGCACGTGAGTGAGCAGCTGAGGGGGGGCCTCCCCATAGCCCAAAGCTAACTCAACACAGTTGAGGTGTTGTCAGTCACAGGGTCAGTCAGGCCAGAAAAATTCTTTTCTTTTTTGTGCATTTTTATAAAAGAGTCTGTAATACTATGTGTGTGCACACAAGCACATGCACATTTACTATATGCATTCTGCAAGGGAACCCAAAGCGTACCCCTTTAGAAAAAGAGGTGGGAAAAATCCACGCTGGCAAAAAAGACTCCAAGTTGAATTGATATTAGGATGATAAAGCTTGATTTCTGTTAGCTGACACTATAGTGTTAAAACTCTGATATTGATACTTATTCACTTGAGAATTTCAGGCTTTTTTTCTTCTCCCTAGAAAGCATTTACAGTTATGGGTCAGACGCTGCAGTAGCTATGCTACTGAAATGCAACAGGGTGTCACTGTTGTTAAAGCTGCAAAACAAAATTTTGACATGAAGGAACTCTTATGGAAAGGACTGGGGAAAGATAAACCTACGGTCTCTTTAGTTAGCTGCCTTTTGTTAGATGCCATCCATCACCTTACAGAACTATGTTCATGCTTGTGAAGGAAAGGCAGTGCTGCATCAACTATGGTCATAACTTACTTGCTGAAAGGCTTCTTAGCAGCATAGCTTCTGCACTAGAGCAGCTGAACGCATAAAGACAGGCATAAATAGCTTCTCTTCAAGCTCTTTAGGTTAGAGCATGACATCTCGCAAGTCAACAGAAACGCAATAATAGGTCTCAATTCTGGGAAGTATTTACACTACATATAAAACATAGGAAAACCAGCACTGAAAGTAGGTGTTAGATATTATTGAAGTGGCATAACTCCTCAACTCTGACTTGGGATATTTGCTTAGCCATCCTTTTAAATGCAGTAAAATATGTTTGTATTCTTCCTAAGATACACTATAAATAAAAGCCCCAGGAAATTTTGTGTCTCAGCACTTCTTGATAACAATTCATTGGCACCTTTTTTCCTACAGGGAAAAAGGCTGGCTTTTCCTTGAAAGATTTTTTGTTTGTTTGTTTTAAATTTGCTTATTCAGCAGCAGTACTCCGACTCCATCATTTTACTCTTATGTCAATAACAAAAAGCAATAAAGTATGACATTGCATGAGAACTAATTTTCGGTCTTAAGTAATAGCAATACCTACCTCTAGGACCTCAGTCTGAGGATTTTAAAAAATTAAAAATACTGTTGCATTCTATCTCAAATTACTGAGCAGTGGCAGCTTCCCTACCTTATTGGAAAGACAACTGAAATTTACATTAATTACATTTTCTTACAAACATGTCCCAGTTAATTACAAGCCTCATAAGGGAAGAGAGAAAAATTATAAAATCCTGCTTCCTCTGTTTCTTGCTTTAACTGCCAGACCACCTTTCCTTACCAAGTTACATCACTTCACATAGTGATGTAACTGTCTTTCCCATGTGCGTGTTTTGCTTTTTTATTAAAATCCTTCTCTCAGCTTTCTCCATGGGAGCTTGTGTAAAGATAGAGAAGCAAAAGGAGAAGGACTAGTATACAAAAAGTTTCACCCAGATTACATGTCAAATTCAAATTGCATTTACTTTCTTACGAATCCTGAAATACCTTGTTTTAGATGGAGTTATACACTGAATCTATTTGAGAATAACTGAGAGGACAATAATACTTGTAAATTATCTTGTGAAATGCTGAAAGGTTTGCTAAATTTTGAATTATATTAAATTCCCAAATTCAGCATAATATCTGGCATACTAATAGGCATTGCAGTAATACCTGGACCACGCAATGATAACATTTTAATTTTATTATAATATATAAAATTAAATTGCTATAATTAAATATTCTCTAAACTCAGAAAATGGTCTTTTACAACGCTTAAACAAATACACAGTCCCCTAAATTAAAGCACTCGAGTCACCTCCTGTAATCACAACAGTAAAAATTTTTGAAAAGAATCAAACAATTAATCAATTATCAAGCAATAATGGAAATCTCTCAGAGGATCCAGCTTCATGGGGGAAAGTGAGTATCACTGTAGGTACAGACAGTCACTGCACTGGCATTTTCTCTTTTTCAGATAAATGAGGACATTTAACAGTAAGTTAACATGGACAAAACAATGTCCTGAGAAGCCTGAGTGTGCAAGCTGTTCTCATTTAACTGGTACTCTGCAAAAGCAGAGTGACTTGGCAAAATCGGAACATGTAAAAGAAACCATTAACTAACAGATTACATTTCCCTTCAATACCTACCAAAAGCTGTCCAGCAAAGCAGATGAACAAAATGAAGGAAAGCAAGAGAAACGCAGCCCCAAATGAAATTCCAAGAATAGATGTTCTACAAGAAAAGGAAAACATGCATTAATTTATCTGTTACACATTTGTAGAATGATCTTTCTTTGTGTATAATACTGACTACATGAAAAATTACCATGTTCAAGTAGCAACTTCCAAACACCAACACCATGGAAAACAATTCCAATCCTTACCAGAATGGCAAGCCTTTTTCCTGCCGTTTTCCCACTGCCAAAATGCTTGAATTGGCTTTACCTCTGACTTAGCAAAAGTATGACCATGAGGAGATAATGCACTCCGTCACTTAAAATTATTTGTGTAGAAATTAACAGCAGCAAAGTTTTATTTTGTTTTTGCCTTAGAAAGCCTGTATTAAAGATCCTCATTGCTTTATTTTTATGCTGTTGATTTTATAATATTTTATGAGTCCAATAGATATACAAAATAAACTTGTTGGTAGCGTACACTCCCCCCAAAGGTAGAAAAGCAACAGCATGGGACAGCAATGTCCAGTTTTCACTGTCTTGCAGCTAGAACCTGTAGTATCGGTGATGCTGCAGTCTCTTAGCCAGCAAAAGCTTTAATATAGTGACTAACTTTTCATTAATGAATAGGTAGGGATTCAACACCTTTGGAAACTCATTTTGTATCAAATCTGACTGGCTGGCCAGTAGATTCTGAAGTATCGGAGGACAGGATAGGAAGGAAAAGTAAACACCATGAAGAACAGAAAATACAACAGACTAAATGAAAAAAAAAAAAAAAAAAAAGAGTAATCTATACTCTTCCTGAAATCACCCTTACACAGTGTTCTAGCTCATCCTTTTCTTCTGTGATATAAATAGGGAAACCTAGCCAAAATAGCATCACTGGATATTCAGTAAAGAGAAACAGGGATACAGTAACAATGCATGCATACATTTATTCTGCAAATGTGGAGATCTCTCTCACAGTAAAGTGTAATTGCTCCATCAGGCACCATACAAGAGCTACTTAGCGCTGCTGCCTAGGGAAAGATGCAGTAGGACCCAATTATGTTTAATGAATGCCAAGAGGAGATATGAAGCTGTGGAATAACTGAGTTGTTTAAGCAAGGGAACTAGATGCCGTCATGAAGTCCCTCACCTGAGTGTCTGCTTTCAGTTGTAACCACAGATTTGACATTTTTACAGAATTAAAAATCTCTCTCAACTCCTTTGAGCACCAGCAAATACCTCATTTTATCAAGCCTTATAGACTAGAAATATTGGCATGACATTTAAGAAGTTTTATATCCCTTGCTTTTTCTATATATAAATGTTATATTATTTCTATAATATATTTCTATAATAAATGTTATATTTTAAATTAGCTTCTCCATAAACACGATTCAGAATTAAAATACAGTATTAATGAAACATACATCTCTGTTCTTTAGAGATGCCATGTGAATTCAAATATATAAATTTCAGAAACTGTAACACTAAAAACTTAGGTGTGGAATTCTATGGATCAATTTTCTGAGATTATGTACAAACATTAGAAAACATTTTGACCTGTTTTAACAATAGTGTTATGGAAGCTATTTTCAGGAAAGAACAAAAAAGCATTAATTTCACAAACCAATTTGATGCTATATTGCTGCTATTAAAATAATTTTGGAGAGTAATTTATGAGCTTTCCTGCCAATCACTGAGAGAACCTCTTATATGCCAATTATTCATCAGATTTTGGGTTGATGTGAACAGCTGATGAAAAACAAAATACTGGCAATTCACAACTTACATTAATCTTGAAATAATGTTTCTTTTACAAGTTAAGTTGAAATAATTCTTGATTATGAATACAAGTTCTCCAAGAATTTTTCCTTGAGACTGAGACGGTGAACTGTATATCAGAGTATGTAAAACTAGAGTCTAATCCTAGGAATTTAAAATCTAGTAAGCAACAGATGACAGAAAAGGAATATAATTACCAGCCCCCCCCCCCCTTTTTTTTAAATTTAATGTATGTATAAACACTTCCAGTCATATATTGTCCTTCAGTAAGATTCAAGTAACCATTTCTGCATTTCAGACTATTGCCATTCTTTCTCTGATATGAAGCATACAAAAAAGGAGCCTGCACACCCTAAGAAATTATTCAATACAAGGATAGCCTTATGAGTCAAGTTTGGAGTCTCCTTGTAGAAGGAGAAATGAAGATGTTTGTGAGAGAAACTAGAGACAAGAGAAATAATATTAACATAGCATTAGGAGAGGTTATGCAAAAAGTGGTTAATCGTGTGGGCAACAGGCAACAACAAAAGGTCTCTGTAGCTGTTTTACATGACCAATGATGTTATTGAGGTGGCACAAGAAGAAAACTTACATAGCAAGGTGAACCAGATTCTGATTACCAGAACAAAGAGTGTAAGGAAAAGGAAAAGTAGTATCTTAGAATCCAGAGAAAAAAAAAGTTGTAAGATTTGTTTTCTCCCCACACCCCCTTCTTTTCTGGGAACAGCAGGACTTCTGTTTCAGCTAGGGTAAGCTGAAAGAGTTTCACGCTGCTCCTAGAAGGAAAGAAGTGAGCTGAAAATGCTATAATGGGAAACAAAATACTAAAAGGCAAGTGCCACCATAAACAAGCCTCATTTGAGGCAAGGACCATAGGAAAGCCATAACATGCATTTATTTTTTTGTCACTGGAACATTAGAAATGCAGAACAGGTCTTTACAGCAAGCTAATCTTTCCTTTATTGTGCAGAATCATCAAGCACATTGCATATTTGCATTGACAGATTTGGGAAAACCATTTTGTCAAAAGAACACCTGGGATCTCATGAGCCTGCTAACTTTTCGCTGTCCTCTTCCTATGCCTCAAGGAATAACCTCATTTCTGAAAGGTTTGCTTTCTGCTATGGTGCCCCAACAGGAACCCTGACAGGACAACCCTTGGCAATAAGTTACAGAGGGACAGAGTTTAAAATTGAGGAAACAATATGAGAACTTCCCAGGCTTCAGATAGCTCCAAGTCTAAATAATTTATTTTCTTGGCTATCCTTCTCATATTTTTCTGGTTTCATCAGCAAATATCTGTTTTGAATAATTCATTTTTATCAGGTGGTATGAAATCAGGAAAAAAATTGGTTTTATACTTATGTCTTGTTGGTAACAACTGAACTGAAAAATGAAAACTTATTATGAAGATAAAGATACTGAAAAATGGAGAAGAGAACTTATTCCTTCTACACTTTTGTAACTTCTAGGAAAACACATGGCTTATGGCAAATGTCCCTTAATGGGATGTAGAGAATTTCATTAGCTTGCCAGGTAATTAACATCCATGTTTTGAACTATTTGATTGCAAATTCTCTTTTGAGATGGTAAAATCATAATGAAGCAATTAGAAATTACAAGTATACAAGGCAATACTGAATTCAGACCTTTTTGGTATCTAATAGCTATTTCTTTCTTAACTCAACTGATTACTTCATTGGTAGATTCAATGGAGGCTAACTGTATGGCAATTTTGACACTAAAAAAATCATGAGTATTATAACTTCCATTGAGTGTTTTTTAAAAAAGTCAGATACAGCAGAAAAGAGGCTTGTAATGGCAGTTTTCTTTCATTTATACTGCTACATAAAAACTTTCCCTAAAAGCAGGCATGTAAGTACCACCTTTTCTATGAAGAAATCCAGCTATGCTTGACTGGATGATACTACGTTAAGGCCTCCTAAGCACTTTCCATGGGTAGAACAAGATAACCGTTAGTGTGGCATGACTCAGGACAAAAGGACACAGTTTCTTGAACATAGCAGCCTCAGAGAGCTAAGACTTAGGAAAAATCTTAAAAGTAGTTCTAAACAATTTATTAAGTCAAATAGCACAAGAAGTAAGTCCTGTTCAATAGCAATGTACTTTCATCAATTTACCAGTTTGCATTTCAAAAAACAACACTACTTGTTACAGCACAAACAAACCAGTAGGCTGCAACAAGTTTTTTTACCATCAGCCAGATTCTGCCATCCATACAGCTTCCCCCTCCAGAGATCACACCACTTCTCCACCACCCATCCTACAATCCTCAGGGCTATTTAACCCCTTAGCAGGAACGAGCTACAGCTGCACATCATCCATGTCAATCAACCCACTGCCTCTGAGGCAAGGCCACAGCTGCATGTTATCAGTGCTGATCAACCCACGGCCTTCATTCCTCTACAACTACCAAGTCCATCTTAGTTGACTGTTTCCCTAAATAAAGAACATAGGGGTTGTCTACATTTGTCTATATACGTCTAGAAATGTCTAGAATTACTAGAGACAGTTCTGTCACTTGGTAAACCAAGAATGCTCAAGAGCCACTGAAGGCCTGTTCTGAGGAAATGTAATGATCAAGATTTGTTGTCATTTTAATGTCACAATAAATATCTGTTCCTCATGATACATTTCACCCCAAGATATTGTTTACTTGAATAAATTTATATTTACCACTTTATGTACACTTTATTATGAAAACACCACACCAATTTATGGACCCTGGGAAAATTAAACCATTAATAAATTATTTCAGCCTTGAAATAGATGTCTTGTGATATTGGAGATATTACTTATTTCTTGGAACTTGCTGGATGTTACTCACCATCAAATATCTCCAAATCTACTTTAAAGCAGCAGGTGGTATGCCTCACAGAAATCAATGATACTACACTGCTGCAAAACTAGATTAATGGAATAGTGGATCAATAAAACCCAAGGACAGACTTAGTTCATCTCCCTGTCTTTATTAGATCGCCATTTAAAAATCCTATAGAATTTTTTCAAGAAAATAAAAAGGCTAGACAGAATTTTAGACTAAACTATGATTTATTTATTCTTTTTTTTTTTTTTTTTTAAGGAAATAATGTTTGCCGCACTGCAGTATGTTCAATTTAAGCTACATTTGTGATGACTATATATACTGGTGATTTTTCAACTGTTTTTTTTAATTTGCAATACTCTCAGTTTCCCTGCAAAGATGCAGATGCCTATACAATACCTTGCCTTTCTGTCTTCCATTTTTGCATCTCTTAAATTAATGCACAGACCCCTGGAAGCTGAATACCATTCATGTTGGCAATACCTGATTTTACATTCTTGCTTTTACAATTTAATATGCAGCCCTAAAAGAGTTCCAAAAGATAATTCGCATTTTTTTGTGATGAAAATGAAGAATGATATGTATCTTTTGCTTTAATATTAGAAAGAGATCACATAGTATCAGCATATAGCATATCCTTTTACAAGTTGGAGGACACTTTCCTTACTTGAATAGAGCTCCCTAGAGTTCACTGATTTTAAGTATCTGATATATTTTAATGAGCTACACCATTGGTTTAAGAGACAGAACAAGGACATAGCAAAATGAGCATCTTATGTATGATAGGTGATAAATCTAGATGAATTTGTGTGACTAAAACCAAAACATAAAAACAGATTCATAAATCATGCTGCTGGAAGGGACTAGTTAGATCCAAATTTGGGTTTTGGTATATCCAAACCACACATTTCCCTGAATTAATTCCTGTACTAATCAAAATAGAGTATGACCTTTTAAAATATACTCATTATGCAAAACGACAAATAAAATTAATCATCAGTCTTAATTTCATATTTTGCAATGGTAATATCTAAAGTCAGACCTAACCATGTAGAGGATACTGCTGAACCCTTTCTTGGAAGAGTGCCCCTTTGCAGCTTGGCTCTCTGTGTTAGAAGCTAGGTGGGAAACCATTTGAAAAGAAAATGCTGCAACACCTAAACAGAAGCCCATAAAAACGTATACATTTTATAAAACATGTCTGCAGTATGGAAAGCCAAATTCTGGCTTTGAATTTAAATATGAGCAAGTACTACAGCACAAGACCAATCAATCAACTGAGGTGATAAATACTGCTCCTGAAGTTGCTGCAGAGGAGAAAAGACTATGAGTGAAGAAACACTGTATCACATGGAATATACAATGTTGGCTTTGGAAACAATTGCTATAAAACAAATATGAACTTGCCACTATATAAACAATCAACAGTTTAATTCCATTTTAAGAAGTCTAATAAAATATTCTTTATTGGAACTCTCTTCCAGCTTTCTCAGCTTTTCTAGAATATGCACAGATAGAAAGATAGCTGATTTATATACAAAAATATAAATTAGCTCATAATACATGAATCTGGATTAAAATAATTATTCCAGCATTTGAATATATTTTAAGATTAATTTTAAAAAGATAAATTTTATGAATAGTAATGCTCTGTTTGCTTGCTGAATACAGTAGTATTATCTCAGTAATACGTTAAATATATTGATTTAATCACAGTCCCAATTCTGCAATACATTTTGTCCCACTTCAATGTCCAATTGTCCCACATATTTCACAGGTAATTTTAGTTGCACAAATTTATAGCTTGTATTACTTTTTTTTTACACATATGAATTTCACTCCTGTCATCATCACACATTTTTAAATGCAAAGAGAAAAAACCTAAAATGAATGAAAAACTGATACTAACGCTTGGCAACATGCTATTGAGAGCATTTAAAATTAGGAGCAAGCATAACATTGACAACGGGCTGAAATCCTCAGTTTTCTTTGTTCAGTTTTATTTCCATGAACTAACCTCTGTAATCCGATAATTCCAAAATGTTTTACTTATGTATTTTTATTTTTTACATTAATGAGCAAACAGACACAAGAATGAGTACATGTTAAATATCACTTACTTTGGCAATACCAGAATCTGCACAACAAAAATACAGAAGAATATGAGACAGGCACAAGTCACATAATATTTAAATGCAGGCAGAGTAGTTGCTCGATACTAGAAGAAAAAAAAGCAAATGTTAAAAACACAATTTCCAAAGCAGATAAAATATCACCCAATTGAAATGTCAGCTTAAAGATGCACATATATATAGGTAGTATTTAACAACATTAAATTTCCTGTTGTTCAATGACTTCCACATCCACTTACACAGGGCTAGAGATTCTCAGGCATAGTATTGAATCCTTTTACTTCTTGAAGAACAGCTTAAGTAGCCATGTCAAATGTTTTTGTCTTGTTCATCTGCAGAATAGGACTATCCCAAATCAATCAAAAAAAGTTCAATGAAAAAAAAAAGCTAAAGCATTGAAAAAAATATTTTTAGGAATGGCCAACCATTCTTAGCTGATTCCAAGTTTCTTAGTCGTTAACTCCCCAAACTGTTTTTTTAGTTATTAATAAATACTGAATGGGCTGAACCAGTTACGCTTAATAGTCACTGAGAGAGGAAACTTCAGAGCACACAGAGTAGGAAAGTGTAAACTGCGCTACCAATTTGTATAAATGTTCTATTTCCAAAAGCATAGCTAGCAATCATACTGTTATTTACTGGAGCTATATTATTACCTCAATTGAAATATTTTATGTCTGTTAAAAGGCCTCATATGTCTGCTGATACTACTAAACACTTGATATTCTTTGGAGAGAGTCAGTTTGATCTGCTTTGTCATTAAAAACCAACCTATTTAAGAATCTCTAATTAGCCTGTCTAGAGACATAAGAATTAAGCAATGGAATATTTATCAATCAGAGTTGTTCTGCTATTTCAGATAGGTATGTCTAGATTGAAACCAACTAAATATTCAAAGGGAAATTACCTAAGTGTTGTGCCTATTAAATTTATTTATTAAATTTATTATATTAAAATAGTAAATTAAATAAACCTATTAAATGACTTATCTGTCAAAGATTTTTCAAAGGCTAAGAGTTTAAGATTTCATTATTAAAAGGAAATGTACCAAAGATTATTTTCAAAAATTCTTCAAAATGCAAACATCGTAAAATGGAAAATGCATGAGCTGTGCTTTCTAACTGCAAGCACACAGCTGTGTCTTTGTGCTTAGTGCCAAGTTCTGCCCTTGAAACTCGTGCAGCAAACTTCACATGAGCATGTAGAAATTGAGTTTAGCAGCCCAACAGCTTTTTTTCATTTTCGAATTATATGACAAATTAAAAGCAATTCTTATCACATACCTAACTGAATTTGAAGGCACAAATATGACTGTGCTTGATGGATATGTTTGCAGCAAGTTTTGTTCTTCCACCTGTTGAACATGTCTGTTGTTTCTTAATGGTCTTGTCCAACAATTTTGAACCTTGAGCTGCTGTTAAAATCCCCACAAATTCCAACCCATTTGTAAATTCATTTAAGTGTTTCGCTTAATATTTCTCTAGATATTTCCCAATGAAGTCAGGCAACTCACTCCTTAGGTTAAATAAATATTTTGCTTTATTACCTTGCTGTACTTTCATGTCCTACAGGGCCTGAAAAGCTCCTGTTTAAATTAAAAGCAGGCTTCTTACTGAGTTCATTAGTCAAGACTGGACCGGTGAGTCATTAAAAGGCCGTGAAGAAAGATATTAAAAAGCCGGATCCAAAAAGGACAATTAGTTCTTTGCCATTGCAAAATATTCTACAGTCTAAAAGAGATTAGACTCCTACGTGGAGTATCTACACAGCCAAATAACTTAGCTCCCTGGTTTTCTCCCAAGTCCTGATTCCTTGATTGTCCAAAATGCATGTATGATGTTTTCTCTCAAGTTCTCTTTCAGAATTTATCGGTTAAGTACCACCCACATTAAAATCTGAATGCGCTCCCAGGCACACCTTTGATCCACTCAGTGTACCCTTTGAACAGTACAGATGAGACCATGCCAGGTCTAGCATCTTCTCTCTTACGCCATCTTCTAAACAGGCTCAACAATCCTTGAAACTTTTTTCGCCCTAATGCATTGCCAAGGGCATCCAACACATGCCTTTGGCAGCTGGCCATAAGAACATTATTCTGCTGAGCTTTGAAGGAGTCTGAAAATTATTTCAGATGCTTTCAAGTGAAATATATCTACAAACATAATTAAATATGCATTTGACCACCATGTGGGATCCAGAGGATGCTGTAGTGTGAACACAGTATGGCAATACTTCCTCTACCCCATTCTCATCAGGTTCATTCATTTATACAGTCAGCTGTTGTCAAACCTATCTCTTACTTCCCTGAAAGGCAGCCTAACTGTTCAGTTATCAGCTGTCCTATGCTTACGAAAAAGCAGAAAAAGGCAAGTCTCCAGTCTCCCTGCTGAAGCTGTGTCAGTATGTAGAAATATACTCAGGCTCTACAAGACCATAACACAAAGAAAAGGCCTGATTTTCTAGGCTAGTGGTCATGACAGTCATGTTAAAGAGGGGATTCTTTCATTCTGATCATTACTCAAAAGACTAGAAACAGTATCATTTACTCCATCTGTACATACATTTTCAAACATGTTTTATCACACATACTAGTTAGAAGAACATTTAGTGTGTTGCATCCAAGACAGCTAGGCATTTTTCTTAAAAAAAAAAACATTTATAGTATTGTTTCCCCAGAATGACTGTGAGCATCAACTGCATATGGAGAAAACTATGAGTAACATATCATTACAAGACTATTCTTACTACAGGTATCTTTGAGACTTGGCAAAGGAAAAAAAAATAAAAACAGTGGAGTCTGATAAACGCATTTTGAGTATGTAGATGATGGAACTCAGGATTTTTTTGCTCCAGCTACATCAAATTTGGACTATTAAACCTCCTCCCACTTCTGTGAGGCCATGAAAATGTCAAGGAATTCAAGTGAACTGCAGAGCCCTACAAACAAGAAAGCAGACATCACATTCATAAAGTTTCTTCTGTAAATGAGCTAAAATATTACTGTAAGATTTGAGCACTTCTCTCTGCAGGAGAGGTGCTGTGGCCATGGCTCCGTGTTACAAAAGCAAGGGACACCAGCCTCGCTTAGAACGATGCAAAGAAGGAATCAACAGTGAATTTGCAGTGAAAATAACTTACTTCTTTTTCCAGAGTCTTATTATAGAAAAGAAGCGATATTCTTTGAATGTCTTCAGATTTAAGCCACTGCCTAGAAGATAAAAGAAACATTGTAATGGACATAAGAATAAAGCAATCCTGCCTTTTTATGTTACTGAACTCAGCGAAGAAAATCACTTTGAAGCAAGCAAGTTCTTGTGTATTGCAATGTATATGGTGAACTGCACTGACAGTAAAAGTGGAAACTACAAATCCTGTCTCCTTTTTGACTTCTATTGCTATTGTACACATGAAAGAAAAGGCTCAGATGAACCACTTTTTCTGTGGATCATTCCTAATGACAATCAAGGGGGAATTTATATGATGTAATTCTGACATTCATATTCCACTCATCTCCAAAATACTGTAGCATATCCGGTAGACAGAAGAGAACCTGAGATAAAAAGAGTCCTTCACAAGGTACCTTTAAGAAGTGCACTGTTACAATATGCAAGAGTGGCAGGTAAATTACACTTTACAAACTACTACTCTGGATGAAAATGTGAAAAACATTATTAAAGCAGGTGGACTGATTATGTCTTTGAGCTGTATTGGTGGTCCCTTGACCACGACCCTGTACTCTAGAGGTAGATTTTGATGTTTTTACTGATTATAAAAACTTCTTCCATGCTTGAAAATGAAAAATAGAATAAGTACTTGCACTGAAATGACAAATCTATTTTAAAAGAAGTGAATCCTGACAAAAGCTTGACATAACTTTTACAAAATGGAATGTTCTAATATGAAAGTCTAGATTTATTTTAATGGACACTTGAAAAGAAACATACTATTTGCATTTCAAGAGGGTCAGGTTGCTTGTACCTCAAGGGGACTAGACAAATTTGCAAAAAATATTTAAGCTGACTACTGTTGTGAACATGAAATATTTGAGCTTGAAAAGTAATAGCAGAGCTTGAGATTTTTTTGCAACCTTTCCAGCAATACCTTTAAATTAGACTCTAAGCTAGTAGTGTAGCTAATGCCTTCTAAATAAAAGGGAATGTCTCAAATGACAGGCTGCAATACATATACGTAGCTGCAATGAATCACAGTGGAATACATCCTAAATTAAGGTCCTGGGAGAACAGGAATGGACAGAGTGGAGTGTAAGCACATTAGCTTTGATTTATGAAATCTAAAATATTTCCTCTCCTGGGAGACTGTTCCAGCTTCTGCACAATCAGTTTCATTATAAAAAGGGGATGAAAAAATATGCAGTTCTAGGTATACTTAATTAAAAATTGTATTTCCCAGTTCACTCTGCAATAGCTTACATCTCTGACCACAGTTAGGATTCTGAAAGAAACAGGTATGATAGGCTGTTGTACATATAGCATGATTTTGTTTGGATCCAGCTGTAATCTACTGGAGAAAACATTCAGTTTGGAATATTTTTGGTAAACTGTGAAAATTAAGTGGAAGTCTTTTCATTTAATTATAAAAATCAAGCAAAAAGTAACCCTTTCCTCCAAATTGTTAACTAATTTCCCTTTTTTTCTTCCAGTATCTGACAGATGGATTGATTTTATTACCATTACCACACTGGCAAAAAGTTCTGTCTGCATATCTACCCTCAAAGTCTTAATGTGGTCGGTACACACTTGATTGCATGTGAAGTCAGTAATGCCATTTAGAGCAAAACCTGCCTCATACTCTGCATTAAAAACTCATGTTTTCAGGAGTTTTTAATTCAATTTTAAAGCTCAGAAAAAACTATGCTGGTTTTAGGCAGCAGGTGCTGAGAGGTCTGAGATGAGGGAACAGTATAACACAGACAAATGGAAGTGGACAGTAACTACAGAAGAAGGAGCACAAAGTCACATACACTTAGCACCAAAGATAAGAGCTGAAAAATTCTGCCTATAGCCTGACTCCTTGATGATCCTAAAAGTTACTGAAGTATCTGCAAGTACATGGGGGTATGCCTTCTAGGAAAATAGGTACCAAAATTAAATCCTTTTGTAATTCAAGCAACAACACAGACAGCTGAATTATGCCTGTATCGACAGGTCTGATAGGGTTTGTGCTGACTGGCAATGTACAGCAAGGAATTATGCACAGAACATCGCAGACACCATGACTTAAAGAAAAGAGAGGAAAGAGTGTGTCTCTTTAACATAGTAACCTACTTAAACCAAAGAGCAAATAACTTTAGTTTAGCTCCCTCTGTAGGTATATATTTAGCTAGCAGATTGCTATTCATCCATCACGTGTCCTACAGAAATCCCCTAACCACCAAGGGTCAGAGTGTCATAACTAGGGCTACTCATCACCCTCCTATGCACGCCAGGCACCCTGCAGCCAGGAATACTTTGTTCAAGGTACAGGGAAAAGAAACGTGGAGAAAGTATTATGTTACACCCTCATGGCTAAGACACTCAGCTGAGAGACAGCAGCTCTTTGTTCCTTGCTCAATCTTCTAAATCTGCATTTATGCATCTTTTAATGTAGTACTCTAACAGAATAATAATGAATAAACAGGTCATACTTTTCTCATGCAACTTTGCAAGGAGCATTGTCAACTAAATCTACTACTACGAATGATGGCACAAGGCCAGCAGGCTGGGTTTTAGGTGTCACAGTTTCTTTTGCATTCCAGAAAAATGAACTGAACCCAGATGCCCCAAGTTACAGACAGTGTGTGCATGTGGTGCTTGGCAGTTTTGTGGAAAAATAGTAAAACTAGCTTGTGAACCAGCAGAAAAGCACTGAGTGAGGTTGCCAGAGAAAACACTACACTGCTTTCAAAGCCTGAGGTACCATTTCAATTTGTACTGCGCTATTTTACGCTGTGTAAAAAAGTGTGATTCATTTGGACTACAGCTTTGTCTTAGACTAAAAAGATCCAGACTACATTTCCTTTTCTTCCAGTTACTGGTTATTAAACATCTAGGCATGTAATGTCCAAATCCTGACACTATGACCATTTGCTTGCAACCAGTTAATTTTTTTCCACAGAATGACACATGGCAAAGAACCACGATGTCAATGAAAATGTCAGACCACGCTGACAGCTCAGGGTAAAAGAAACAATGGCTCTGTACAATGAATGTTTGCATTTGAATTATTTTCCTGCAATTTTCTAATCAAAAAGGATAAAAGATTGATAATTTTAATACAGTATTTTACTTGCAATATTTTTAAAAAAATTTCCTTAATTCACAGACTTAATTCACTATACAATCCAAACTCTACACTTAAAAACATTTAGAAATACTGGTTTTCTCAGATTTTCTGAAAAGTTTGCTTCCTGATTCACAGAAGCAAATGACTTAGCTTCACAACCACACCATTAGTTTATAGTGTTATTATAGTGCTATTTTCATTTTAAAGACAAAAAATTGAGGCACAAACCCCCCGTACAACTATAAAGAAAACACAAATGATTAGTTTTGTGTCTCAAATGTAGGAAATCTTTTACCCAATTTTTCCAAGGGCTGAGAATTCACAGTTAAAATACTGAATTAACTTGATGTTTGTGGAATCAGCACTTTTGACAACTTAGTCTCAGTTTCCTGTATCATTTAAGTGATTCATTCAGCTAACCAATACAGGGATAGGTAGAGCATCTAGTTTTGGAAGGTGGCATTCAGCCTCTCTGATAAATAAGATCATTCCTTATTTTTCTGCAGTTCCCCACGTAATTCAGAAAAAGCACTGAAATGTTTTCAGAAACCTTTATTACCACACAAACATCTTTCATCCCCAAGTTTCTCTGAATTTTATGTACTAATTAGGTAAGACAGGGATCCTCTGAGATAAAATAACATCAGTATCATAACACCAGTACTTTATTTTAATGCATTTATACAGATGCTTTACTTTTGAGATCAAACACATATAAATTGCAAAAATTTATACAGCTGTTTTAGGCAAGTCTAGTATAATCAAAGGCTTTGATATTTGTATTTTGTATTTTATTTTGGGGAATTATGATATTTACCTGTCATATGACCTATCCTCTTTCACTGTATTCTTTGTATGACCTGTAACTATCAACACTCTATTCTATAAATTATTACTGAAAAATATTTTCTTAAAGCCAAGTACCTTTTAATAGGACTATCAGATGCAAAAAACCAAATTTTTCATATGAGCATTTAATAATTAGGAATAATATGAAGGTGATTAAGATTCTGAATAACAGAAGTAGAGGGGGAAAACACGTAATTCATTACAATTGTTGTCCACATTTTTGAAGGGCAATTCCCTTATTTAATCAGATAAATATAAGAAACCTGAACACTTATTTAGGACTGTTATTAATTTTTCTCTCATTCTTATCTATTCGCCAGCAAATGGAGAACATCAATACCGCCTCTAGCTCTTCCTAGGACACAGAAAAAACACATGCCACGTTGCCTCCCCCAACAATTTTAATATGCCATCAAGCTTAGCTTTCTCGAAGAAATCAACCAACCAGTTGAAACAGAGAGATATTAACTTATGATTTTAGAGAAAGTTTCTAATTCTGAGATGTTTCTGTGACATTTGTGAAGGACCAATTTTCACGTCATTCTGATTCCTGAGCCAGGTGTTTCTTGTGTCTTACTTTTCTGCTCTTGGATGAGATAATTCTGTAGAGTTACAGCCATGAGTGTACAGATACAGTTATGGATCAAAAATCACTTTGCCATGAAGATCAAGACAAGCCAAAACCTCTGTCACACTATGATTCACAGGCAGTGTCTTATTCCTTATAGTAGAAAATGTTACAGTACAGCCTATCTTTACAATGTACAGAGCTTCCTATACCAGTATTAGTGACACCTTTACTGTTTTCAGACTTCTGTGTGCATGTCAGAGTGAGGAACAGTAAACACTACCCTCTGTTCCAGATTTATGTCAAAGTTGAAGGAAGGAGACAACAGAGGATGAAAACATACTTTTGAGCGTTGATTCCATCAATGGCCTGGATCATCCTCTCATTCAGTTCCTCCTCAAACCTTCTTTTCTGTGATTTTGTTCTGAAATGAAAAATGTGGGAAATTACTTTGGAAAATCATTACATTATTAATAAACATTGACTTTAAACAATGGGGTGATAGCTGGCATAAACATAAGAATAATAACAATTGTTTTAACATTTATGCTGCAATAGCAGCATGCCTCACTATGGACATTAGACTACAGTAATAGTTTCAGAAACTCCTTCCATAATATAGTATCAAGACACCTGGTATCATTTCTATCTTTTGTACCTATTTTGGAGTGGAATTTAGAAGCACAAAAGCAAGAACATCTCAGAATCTTAAAGAATTGCGTTATTTGCAAATAACACAGACTTTTCACCACAAGGTTGACAGAAGTCCTTTTGACATATTGTCCAAATGTAAATGCTCGGTTTTAAAATGAGATATTTTTTTATTTTTATCATGTATATTCAGTCAAAACTTGTTCATCTTCTGGAATTTAGTAATATTTTTGGTAATTGCATAGTTCTCTAGTAACCTGTGATTTGTTGAGAAGACATTTCCCAAGTAGAGAGATGGGGAACGGAACAGACAGAATGACTTGTTTGTAAAATTAAAGACAATAAAATACAAACTTTTAAAGGGTTCTTTTAAATGATGTTATGGTATTTGTGATGCCATAATTTTGGAAGAAAGACATTATCTGAAGTGTTATCAGGTCATTAAAATAAAAATTACTCATTCCAGGTTTCTGATAGTGCTAAGCTTGTTCTTTAAATAGATGCCATTCAACCCTGTTTCCATTTCTCACCATCTTGCCCTGATCATTGAAGTACCAAGCAGGAGAATAAAAACTTAAAGCTACTGTGATTTTGCAGACATTTTGTGTAGCAGGAGCACTACAGGAAGACCACAAAATACCTTTTGAATGTTTACTGCTGCAAACATACTACATACTTTGAAATAATAAACCACAGCGCAAATACAAAGTAATTCACAAAATATAAAACATGTTTCTTTTAGTGCATATTATCAGCTGTTAATTAATAGCCCTTTCCATCTTCTCTTTTCTTACCCCTCTGTGCCTCTTCTCCATTTTTCTGCATGATTTTGTCCCCAGTGACGGAGTAATTCAGTTCTTAGGAGAAGCCAACAGTAGCCCATCAACATACTTATACTAATTCAGAATAATGTTACTTGTTAGCAGGAAGTGTAACTCACGATTCCTAAGTAACTTATCTGCCAAATCTGTTTCCATAGCCCTTCTCTACGTAAGAGGTATGAGATGAAAATATAGTTTCGGGAAGAAATGTCCTCAATATTTGAAAGCATGTATTTTATATATATATATATATATATACACATACATACATATATACATATATATACATACATATATATATACATATACACACACATTTGTATATATAATACATATATTTATAAATAAAAATTTATATTTCTTTTATATATATATATATAATTATATATATATAAAAGACATGCTTTCGAATATTGAGGACATTTCTCACCGAAACTATTTTTTCATCTCATACCTCTTACATACATATATATGAAAGTATATGTCTTTATAAGGACTTATAGGAATAAATGATTTTTAAAAATTAATTTACCTCTCTCTGCAACGCTGAAAATGATATTGCCCCATGGGAACATCCTAAAAAACAACAACAACAAAACCCTTATGATCTGTGAAAGATTTTGACGATGTTAAGTTGCTTTTAAAATAGTGTTGAAAACAGGGTCAAGTATGGAAAAAAGTTTCCAATACAAATATTTTTAGCATTAGATTAGAACTGTCTAAAAGAAAAATCCAGACAAAAGTGAAGATGTAGTGACCTGGAGACAAACTGATCTATCATTTAAAACACTAAATAACTAATGCAAGTCTGAATCCAAGAATGTTTTGCTTTACTAGAAAGTCACTGCTTCAAAGGCATCACTGTTTTAAGGTAGCCCAAACACCTGACAGCTTCAGCAATAAACAGTGTTAAATGTTTTTTGAAAAAAATAGATCTGAGTGGCTAAATACAGGCAATGGTCATTATTTTTTATTGACAAGCAACAGGAGCCATCACAGCCACTTTATTTTATGAGTGAAAGTGATGGCTGGGTACTTTCTGTAATGAACATGTCACAATCCATATTCTGATGCACTGTCTTTATTGAACAAGATGGGTTAGGTAGCTCAATCCTATGTGCTCATACATAACAGGAACAAAACTGAAAGCCAATGATGAAAACTATTAGAATTTATCTTTATGTCCATGCTTTTTACAAGTAGAAGATAATGCAATGTCCAAGCTGTGGACCGACAGTGTCTTACTGACAGCAGTAAAACAGTTAGCAACACTGAAAGAAATCGTTTCTGTTCAGTGTACGAGACGTAATATTGCACTACAGTACTGTGAAATGCAGGCCATCAGCCACAGCTAATGAGTGGTTAGTGCACCTTCAAAAGGTAGATGTTACTGTGAGTATGGATTTGGTTCCCAGAGAACTTTTCTAATAAAGTCCACTCCAGGTGCCACAGGGATATTCTAACTTCACAGCCTTTCCTCCATGGTTGGCCTTGTTCCAAATGGAGAAGTGGCTAAATAGCCAATAATCTCAGGGAATGTCTCTTTATCAAAAGTGTTCCTTCCCAAAGGTCTTGCACTCTGGCTTTATGTTCAAAATATCTTTCCACAAGGTGAACAGCAGCAACTCTACAAGCTGTGACTGGGGCTCAAGCTCAGAGAGTCAAATTGTGCAGTTTAGTAAGTACATTAGACTCCTTACAATGCAGAGATGCATTTATAGTAAGACATGGCTCCTTAGTCTAAACCAAAGCTCACAAGCCAATGGAAAAGCTCCCAGCAACTTCAATGGATTTACGCCCTGTACAAAAGCAGGTATCTTCTATCAGAAATAGCCAGGTATTTAGCAGTGAGCAGCTTTTTCCTTTCAAATATTGCTAAATTGTATGAAATGATATAAGTAGGCCCCTACTGTTGTGCTAATCTTGCCGTTTTCAGTGGTCATGCTGTCCCTGTGGGTCAAGTGTGCGAACGGCTTGGCGGCTCCCCAAGATTCCAGGTACCGGGTCATGCGGACAGAAGCTCTCATTTTGGCTCCATCAAGGGTATGTCGAGGTCTAATATGGTGCTGAGGGCTTCGCTTCTCTCCCTGGTTGACAGAGAATAAAAAGTGATATCAGCTTTGATGTTCATTACCTTCTGAAGCAGTAATGCATCATCTGGTACCACATATCTGCATGCTTAGGAACTTAAAAATGGAAAGATGCTAAGAACCTGCAATTCCTAATGATATTGCTGGGAAATATCAGAGACTTATTTCTGAAGAGCAGGAAAGATTTGCAATGCAAACATTATGTATTTGTAGGCATCGGTAATAGGTCTGATCAATACCTTATGGTAGTGAATTATTCAATAAAGGATTAGTGGTCCTGCTCAAAAAGAACTATGACTGGCCACAAAATAAAAGTACTACTAACCTTAGGATTGATTACAAAGTAAGTCTTAACATTATGCTCTTTCAGATATGGGTCCCTCACATCTCCATCCCCATCTTCCACTTTGTAAGCTCCATTCAAATGTGCCAAGGTGACTGAGGTGATGTGAACACGGCTGAAATTATATTTTAAAAGAATGACAGAATCACAAATACCAACCAAAAGCATACCTGAACAGACTTTTTTACTAGATTTTGGATATACATTTTAAACATGGTTCACTTCTTTTACAGTCCCCCTAATCTCATTTTTAGAAGTTTTAATGGGCATAAACCTAAAAGCTTCCATCCACAAAAAATACTCCTTAAGTCACAGGAAATACTGAATTCCCTTTTTTTCCCTTAAATACAGCACTAAGAACTAATTCAGGTTTCTCCATGAAGGCTGATGGTTGAAGACATGGTACCTATGCATTTCTCCATGATACACAAATCCACATGTCCAAAGGTTAACAGAGAAGCCTCTTACCCTGGGACTCCTCCAGCCTCCATGTGATTTGCCAGAGTAACATCGTGGGACCACACATCGTACTGCCACTTCTGTAGTCCAATAACGCCACAAAGCACATTCCCAGAATGCACTCCTACGCGCATATTAATATCAACTCCAGTTGCATCTCTCACTTTCCTGTAGTTGAGAAGAAAACCTGTGTTAATATACATAATAGGGCCTTTTTCTCTTTAATTTACCAGTCAAATTAGCAGTAACAACAGTGATAACATAAATTTCTTTTTAGCATTGTCTCCATTCTTTTTATGCTAGGATTGTTTTTATCTTATATTTTATCTTTCCCATTATCTATATTTGCAACTATTTGTAGTAAATATTAATTCTCATAGTCCCTTCTTTTATACTTATCTGAAATTATTTGTGAGGGCTGAACTAAGTAGTGGAAATGTTTGGTCTCGTGGTAGAACATGGGGACTATTTTTGTTCTACAGGCAGCTTTTGGAGATCTGGAACTATTGTTATGCACCCTTTTACCCGAAGACCCTAACAGCTATGCTCAAGACTTTCTCAAATCTGTCATATCTGAGAGGATGGATGCAAAATGTAGCATCTCAGGATACTCTACAGGCTGGTGGCTCATAGGCCTTTTGGGTATATGGGCTCAGTGCTATTCAGCTTGTGGAGAATATAGGCTCAACAGCCTTCCATATGATTGGTGAATGCTGTACCCACTAGATCATTATACAAAGCATGAGAGGCCACCCTCACTGTGCAGACCACATCTAAACCTTTGCCTTTCCCAGTGACTTTAGACAGAGTTGAAGTATCTGTCCACCCCAATCTAAATCTCAGAAAAACTCTACACATAAGATAGGTATTAATCTTCCCACAGGAAGCTATTCTGAATCACAGGTAGGTGACTAAAGTAAAATAAACAGAACATTTTCAGACATATATCATATGGGTACCTAACTACATATATAAAGAGTTATAAAACTAATCCAGTTGTCTGCAGGCTTATAGAGTGCTAAGAAATGGGAAGACTGTAACTTAACTGGATTTATGTATTTAAGCCCCAACTCACGCAGACCAAAACCTAACCAGTAATAAACAACATATATACATTCATCTTGGAGGAATTTAGGGTGCTGATGGAAGGAACAACTACCGAATAAAAAACCCAAATGGCTTCTGTATGAGTCAGGTTCATAGTTCTAGCAACATCTTCAGCCTCAACGACAAGAATCATCAGCTCCGTACCTTCTGAATTACAGACTTAAACTGGCCTGTTTCTCTTCTGTTGTTGAAAGGGAACGTAGAACTTAACAGGCTTAATTTGATATGGTAAAGTCTGCATTTAAACAGTAGTTCTCAAGTGTTCTCTTTCTGACAAATGAAAATAACAGTAGTATGAAAGTATTTTTTTAAACCGTGTTTTGAAGTTATTAAAAAGAAGAGAGGAGAAGTTTTTTTATTCCTGCAGTCTCTATCAAGTGTCTATTGGCATCTCTTTTCACTTTGCCATTTTACACTCCTCTCATGTAGCTGACATACTTGAAAATGAACTGCTTGTAAATGATCTTTGTAAACAGCTGGCAAATGACAAACACCACTTTGCTCTGCACAAAAAATATGACACAAGTTTAACACTTTGGAAAAAAAAAAGTGTTTTACAAAACCAGACAAAGTGGAAGAGGAACATTCATCCTTTAGGAGTGCTTGTCAAAAGGCTGCCCTGCCATATTCTGCAGAGCAAGCCATAAAGTCTGCTTTATAAGCTCTCAGGAGTTAAGGAGGGCAGCAAGTAGACTATGTTCCAGAACTCAATCTTCTCTTCTGTCTCACAAATTAAAGAAACCACAGATTTTAAATTAGAAATGTTACTCTGGACCAAATTAGGGTTTACTGCATCTTCTCTCCTGTGCTCTCTAAACAACTCATATGACAGTGCAGGCACTGAATGCATCTAAGAACGTAGTCTATCACATCCCCATAGGACATTTGCCTTACCTACACAGTATATCTGAAATTTTCCATTGTTATTTCACTTTCTGCTCCCACAATCTCTCCAGTTTCCCTCAGCACACCACAGTCTGTATGTCCATGCTGGCTGGGCAGTCAAAATACTCATCAAGACTGTATTTTTCCTATTGCAGCCTGAAATTTGAGTTTGTAAGGATTCTATGTTTTTCAAAGGCATGGTTAGTTTGCAGGTAGTTGTAGCAGCTTTACTCCACACAAGCAAGAGTTCAGGTCATTAGGAAAACATCTACTATTTACCTGAGCTTTGTTCATCAGTAATTCTGCACTAATGAATCTAAGACTCACCTAGTCCTGTCTTAAGCACTTTAACACATTCAGTGAGCCTTGAGCATTTAGTCCCCGGAAAATTGCCCTTTAAAAGCATAGTTCCCTTCTGGATCAGACCTGCAGCAATGAAATCATATTATTTTATTTTGTATCTAGTTTTCAAATTGGTATATCCATCTCATCCACCAGTTTCTTTCACTTTCCTCTGAAATGGAACTCACTTCACACTACCAAATCAAAGACCGCCTTTGAGAACGTACGGCTGAGAAACACCAGGAAGTCACCAGACAGACAAGGGGGTGGAGTTCTAGATGAAGGAAACCAGCACATATATTCATACACAAACATATTTTGCCTTAACAGGTAAGTTCTAGCCTTAAAGCACCTGGTTAAGGTGCCAGCTCTCAACATCACAGGCGGCACTGATATCTATGGCTTGATAAGGTGTGCACCCCACTCCTGGGCAAGCAGGCCACAGATTATAAGAAACATTGGATTTGCTCCAACATACAGCAGAGAAGCAAAGCAATTAATCAATGGGACTACTAACATGTTTTAATGAAAACAATCTGTAGTGTAGTGAGGCTGAATTGCTCAAAACAGAGTTACACATCACTAGGAAACAGAACTGAATAAGGCTTTGTATTACAGATCACCCGGCAGTTTGGTAGAATTCCTCTTTAATTCAAACAGAACTGCAAGTGAAACCATATTTAGGTGGTAAAATCTACACAGAACTGTTAATCTAAACAGCAAACTGCTTTATTTCAGTAATTCACGCACTGAGGAGTCAGTTTGCACTTCAGTGACTGAATATAACAAAAAATCCTATCTGACAAAAGACATTTCAGACAGAGTGAGTAAAACATATATTGAATGACATACTTGCAACAGCAAGAGTAATACTGCTAGTTTTACAGGCCACAGAAGTATGTCAGGAGATGCTTCCACACAAAGATGCAGCAATCACACAAAAAAAGATGGAGTTGATTAATAATCAGTAGTTTTTATTCATCTGCAGGCTACAACACTTGATCTCACACTTCTTACAGAGATTTAAACAGGCTGTGATAAACAGGCATCTGTCTACAGGAGCGCTGTGAATTCTGACTGCAGTAATAAAGTCAGATGAAAATGTGCTATACAACTAAAAGATAATTTGCTAGTGTATAAGGCTGCTCTTACCAAGGAGGATCCTATCATCCAGCATTAACAATGAACATACTTGATAGCAGTTTGAGCAGAAAGTTACTTCAAAAAAAATCAGGAAGTTCCAAAGTGTGAGGAACTGACAGATTGCTCTCTGAGCTCAACTAAAGCACTGCATTATGATGTGCAAAATTATACTTTCAGTTCTTTGCAAAGGGCAATTTACAGCTTGAGTTTAGCATTGTTTTTCTACCAGCCTGTAACCTTCTATAGTTTTCTTTAAGTAAAAAAGCAACAGGTTGACTAGAAAATCTATGCAAATGCTTTTAACTCACATTTACCACACAGCACACAGATCTTATGAAACATAAACCAGAAAGCTCTCATTTTTGCTGCAAGGCTGGGGAAAAAAAGCCAATATTTTTAAGCCAACCAAGGCGAGGGAGTCAGAACTTAGGGACACTATTTTATTTACTGCTCAACTGAAGGCATATTAACTTTAGTTCCTAATATGGTAGAGAAGCAATTGGTTTAATTATAATAATGTTCGAGTATAGCTAAATGAACAAAACATCCAGCAAAAGCAACTTAGGAAACCCCCAAATCTGTAGATTTTAATGCTTGGCAAGGAGAAGCACTCCGAGTACCATTTAAAAAATACATTTCTTAGGACACAATGTAAGGTACAACTGTATCTGGACGAAGAAAAAAATTTTAGGAAATGCAGCAACTTGATTCCTGTACTGAGGTTAGTTTTACAAAAGATCCCTAAACCAAGATCAAAATCTTAAGTTTCCACAAATACCACACCTTTCCATGAATACATTAAAAGGCGAAGAACCAAATTTGCATTAATTAACCTGTCCATACAGTAATTACCCTGGATCAAATCAGAAGACCAGGCAGCTGAAAGCCGAAACCTTCTTGTGACTATAATTACACACATATAAGGATAGTATTTATGATTAGAGGAATCACTGTTTAGTTAATCATTGAGACAACACTGTTCAACATAACCACGCATTTCATGACAAGGTACACATCACACATATACCTCACAAGGATGAAGTAATTTCTTACTTTGCTACCTGGACAGTAGTAAATGCAATTTGGGCAAAACCATCAAAATTGGAACTGAAACTTACAGAAGAGCATACCAAGTTTTAAACCCAAAGTCCAGTTGTTTAAAAAACCACAGGTGACTACCAAATATCCAGACCTCCACATGATACATATTTTTGCAGTGTAGTTCACCTAATACTGCAATACTGTGTATTCACCTAATACTGTAATTTTAGTGAAAGGAAACACATTTTCAACAGAAAAGATACTTGTGCCATTAATGATAACGACCATAAGTAACCATTTACAGTATTTTAACTCCTAAAAGCAAAAAAGAACTTCAGGTGTGAATTACAGAAAACGAATTATCTGACTGTGGTTAGAAAAAAAAGAGATAGAAGGTTTTTTGATTGTCCTTTCCTCACAAAATGTTTTCTAAATGAGCTAACAGAATCAGACCCTTGCTCATCAAGTAAACTACAATAATGAGCTCAAGTTTCTGGACAGGCAAGTTTAAGACCCTTTGGGACGACGTGCAGACATCCAATCCAGGTTTAAGTACCCTCTTATTGAAACATGTCCAGGTTTGGTGGCAGAACTCATTCCGGGCAAGTGTCTTACAACAGAGTTATTACTGCTCTGCACTGAGAGTTCAATCAGCAGTCAGGTGAAGAGATGAGGGGGAGTAAATCTGTCCTTTTTTCAAGACTTCTTTGTAAGTCCTATCATCCCGAAGGGGGAACTGCTATGGTTGCCTATAATCTGTTCCCAATCTACTCATTAGTAATAAGCTAGAGGATTCCTCAAGTATGCCTGTAACTGTATCCTCAGATGCCTTGAAGTGTTAATCCATCAGATACAACCGTATTTCTTTTTCCTCTTTCACAATCATATCAAGTCTCCTGTTATTACTTGAGTTACTTGAAATAAGTTAGAACTACTATTTCAAAAGCAATTACATTAGGATACTCAAATTTCTTGTTCAGTTTTCTCTTTCAAAGACAGAGCAAGCACAGTGATTACGGAAAAGAAATAAGGGACAAATACAGTAACCCACAAATCCAAAATACTACCGACAAGCACAGAATTAATTGTGCCTTAATGTGTTAACTGGAAGAACTTTTTAGAAAGTCCTCACTTAAACAATAAACTACAGAAAAGATGAAACTAAACCTAAACCTGAAGTCTAGTAAGAAAAACATATTTAATTGCTTATTTAACAACATGGAGGTGGGCCTCTCAGCCCAGGAATCAGTAAGCTGTTAAAAATGTCTTTGGTAGACACGCTCAGTATCACTCCACAGGCTCAGAATTCGAGGCATCTTAACTGTGAAGGAGCAACTGCTCCTGACCATCAATGAACTTCAAACTCAGGAGCAGCCAGGAGCTTTGGCCTCTCACAGAGCCATTTGACTAATCGGTAGGTGGCAGCATCATGACTCTGCAAAAAGCAAAGCTTCCAAGTCTTAAGTGATGTCTATTGAGTTATTTACCATCTTGTAATCACAGGATCGTGGAACAGTTGAGGTCTGAAGGGACACCTGGAGATTGTCTAGTCCAAATCCTGCTCAAAACAGGGCCAGCTAGAGCTGGTTGCTTAGGGCTGTACCAGTTGGAGTTTGATGATCTCCAAAGCTGGATACTCCACAAACTCCCAGAGAAACCAGTGTCAGTGCTCAGTCAGCCTCACAGTGAAAAAAGTGTTTCATTATGTTCAGAGCAAACCTCCTGTGTTTCAGGTTGTGCTCGTCATCTCTTGTCCTGTCACTGGGTACCACTGAAATGCCTGGCTTCACCTTCTTTGGGAAAGAAGACCCCCATCTTCCCAGGGAATGTTATGGAGCAGATCATCCTGAGCACCATCATGCAGGACAACCCGGGTATCAGACCCAGCCAGCATGGGTTTATGAAAGGCAGGTCTTGCTTGACAAACCTGACCTCCTCCTGTGACAAGATGACCCACCTAGTGGATGAGGGAAAGGCTGTGGATGTTGTCTACCTGGACCTTAGTAAAGCCTTTGACACCATCTCCCACAGCATTCTCCTGGAGAAACTGGTTGCTCATGGCCTGAACGTATGTATTCTGTGCTGGGTTAAAAGCTGACTGGATGGCCAAGCCCAAAGAGTGGTAGCAACTGTTACATCCAGCTGGTGTCCAGTCACAAGTGGTGTTCCCCAGGGCTCAGTATTGTTTAATATCTTTAACAACGATCTGGATAAGAGAATTAAGTGCACCCTCAGTAACTGCAGATGACACTAGGTTGATCTGCTTGAGGGCAGGATGACTCTGCAGAGGGATATGGACAGGCTGAATCGATGTGTCAAGGCCAGTCATAAGAGGTTCAACAGGGAGAAGTGCTGGGTCCTGCACTTGGGTCACAGCAATCCCAGGCAATGCTAAAGGCTTGGGGAAGAGCAGCTGGAAAGTGGCCTGGAGGAAAAGGCCCTGGGGGTGCTGGCTGACAGCCGGCTGAACATGAGCCAGCAGTGTGCCCAGGTGGCCAAGAAGGCCAACAGCACCCTGGCTGGTATCAGCAACAGTGTGGCCAGCACGACAAGGAAAGGGATTGTCCCCCTGTACTGGGGCACTGGTGAGGCCGCAGCTTGAATGCTGTGTTCAGTTTTGGGCCCCTCACTGCAAGAGGGATGTAGAGGTGCTGGAGAGTGTCCAGGGAAGGGCAACGGAGCTGGTGAAGGGTCTGGAGCACAAGTCTTGTGAGGAGCAGCTGAGGGAACTGGGGTTGTTTAGTTTGAAGAGGAGGCTCAGGGGGAACTTACTGCTCTCTACAACTACCTGAAAAGAGGTTGTGGGCAGGTGGAGGTAGGTCTCTTCTCCCAGATAACAAGCACCAGAACAAGAGAAAACAGCCTCAAGTTATGCCAGGGGAGGTTTAGCTTGGATATTAGGAAAAAGTTCTTCACTGAAAGGGTGGTCAAGCATTGGAACAGGCTGCCCAGGGAGGTGGTGGAATCACCATCTCTAGAGATGTTTAAAAAATGCATAGATGTGGTGCTCAGGGACATGGTTTAGTGATGGACTTGGCAGTCCTGGGTTAATGGCTGGACTTGATGATCTTAAAGGTTTTTTCCAACCTAACTGATTCAATGTTTCTTTGCACTCTCTCTTCAGGTACTTAAATGCATTGATGAGATTTAAGCTTTCTCTTCTCCAGGTTGAACAATCCCAGCTCTCTCAGTCTTTCCTTACATGAGCAATCGGTCCTTAATCATCTTTACAGTGTAGTGATGACATAGCCTGGCACAACTCAACAACTTAAAACAATCCTTTGCTTAAATTGAGATCAAGATTACCATGCTAGACTCTGCAGTGAAACACACAAACTACTGCAGGTCTGAATGTTTCAACCATCAGCACAGCTACAGATAGAAAAGAGACAGAATTTTTATTGTTGAATATTTAACAAAAAGTTCAGTACTTACTTAATGGCTTCACACATGTCCAGTCCCATTTTCACACAATTCTTGGCATGATTTTGAAGAGATATAGGTAGTCCAGAAACACAGTAATAGCAGTCACCTAGGATTTTAATTCTCATACATTCATTTTCCTGGAGAAAAAAGCAAGGTGAGATGGTCACTTTCAACTTGAATTATATAAATGAAGGGTTATTGTTACAAAGACTGACTTAAATGATATTAGCAAAATCATCCTATTTAAGCTTATTTCAGTAGAGAAGGATTTGCCTTGCTAAAAAAGAAGTGCTGTCTGAGTTTTGTATGGATGACTCCTCCATCTGTTATGGTCCTTAACGGGAAAACCAGGAACTAAGTTCACTGCAAAACATGTATCTCAAGTGTTGTTCACACATTAAAGAACTGAGCCGAAGTATCATGCACTCAATATAAATCAAGTTTTTTTTTGTTTGAAATATGATACAGAAAGACCAAGCCTTCTACATTTACATCTTTGAAGATGTACTATGCAGTACTTCCTGAAACCAGCAGTCATAATCTTATTTCTATCCTTTGTAGCCTAAGGCAATATAAGGATTTATTTTTTTTTAACCAGTACTGGACAATAGTTTTTGAACTCATAAAAACCACAGAAAATTTGTATGTGTTTTAGTGTTTCTGATTTCACCTTCACACTCAGCATGAAATGTGATGTAGTTTTTGTCAAAATGACACCTGAATAAACAGAAGAAAATCTTCTGATTGTACGAATCTTTCATCAAGTAATCAAGAGACTGTGGCCAGTAATTAAAATTGTTTTGATCAATATTATCTATTAAATGCTTTTTCAGAGATCAGAAAACTGACTATATCAGTTTTTAATTTTTAGTTTCTTAATCCTTGTTACTGTAAAGAATCAATTTAAAGAGCTGTTCACCTGCCATTAAGCTTTTTTAGGCTTCATGAACTGTCTCTGTTGGCCCTATTGGAGAGAGCTATCTTGGGTTTCACAGATTATCACACTGGCAGAAACACACTGTGGCACTCAGACCAGAGCCAGAGTTTTTATTCACACATTTCTAGTCTAATCTTCCTGCCAAAGCCTCATAAATGCTGCCTGAAGGCAGAAGAGTCCCCCAAAAGAAAAAATATCTTGAAGATGCCTTACTTACACTAACCTCAGCAGCCCAGTAGAAACCCACCTTTGCAATCTGATCAAACTTGCCAAACAACTCATTTAACATGTGCACTAATTCCCCAGGCGAGCAGTCACTGGCCAGGCGAGTGAATCCCACGATATCAGCGTACAAGATACTACAACAGAAATGAACAGAAACTTGGTAACACTTTCCTTCTGCACAGCTCAGAATTACCAACACTCAGCAAAACCTGAGAGTAGGCATTCTGGACTTCACAGCAGTATACCCATACCCAAAACTGCTACTGCTAAATGTAGAGCAATAAACATATTTATAGGTAAACCTACATTTTCCTTTATAGGCATTATGTTTATAGTTAATATATACCTTTATAGGTACTAGCTTCACAGGTATTACCTTTATAGGTATAACTATATTTACAGGTATTTATAGGCATTCTATATGTAATTTGTAACAGTGTATTCAAAAAACAGAATTTTTTTTCCTACTCACAAATCGGCAGTATAATAATTATTTCAATAAACTAGTTTATTATCAGAAATTGCTTCATAACTTTTTATCACTGTAGACATTTTCTGTCTAGATTTACCTGTCAGTGATATGCAGCGTGGAAGTCTTTGTTCACTTGTTACTCAGACTATTAAATTCAAGCTTTATTGCTAAGATATTCAAGCCATAAACTATGTTTCTATTCACCACAAAAAACTGACCAGTTCAGAAAATCATGCTAAGGAAAAAGTATCTGTGCTCACAAGTGAAAGTGAACTTCCACAAAAGTCCTGCAATACTTACTTTAAAAAAGTAATTTCTAAGAATGTAATTCAAATTAACTTGTTCAACCAAAAAAACCTAGGCAAAAATACTTGTAAAGATGAAAGAATATTTAAAATAAATGGTGAATTATTTTTTTAACTTCTACAAATTTATATTTAATAGAATTCATTTGTCAGCAGAATATTTTATCTCAGGTGATGTGTAAAATACGTATGTGATACAGCTGCCTCTATTTACGTCACACAAAACCTCAGAAATTGCTCCAGTTAAGAAAATTAGAAATTGATAATAATGTAACTGACACGAATTACAATTTTGACTAGTATACATGAAAGCAGGATTTGGTACTTTAACCTGAAAAATTAAGATGTTATGAAGAAAGTCTGTTAATGCGTGGCTTTTTCTAAACAACTCCTTTGTGTTACCACCTTTGTTGTTTTTCTGGAACATGGAATTGTTAGCATTTGATCCAATTAATGGATAATAAACTGCTAGTTGTTGAAAAACATATTAAAATAATTATTTTTTAATTACTCCCTTAACACTTCCTTTTCAATTTTTTTCTGAATGTTATTGATACATTTTATTACAGTACAATACCTTACATTGGTGTGCCTTTTGACATACAAATTGTGGAAGTTGTTGGTGTTTTCCAGCTGGCCTGCTTTGGGACCTTGTAACCTCTGAATGATCTCTGCTTTCATTTCCATGGCAATGTGAGCAGGCAGTAAAGAAAGTAGAAGACGCTCCTAAAATTTAAAATGAAGTGTCCAGAATTTCTTTAAAAAGAATGAAATTAGCATGGAAGTAATACTGTGCAAGGCATACTCTACTGTCAACACCCTAGAATATTTTTGAGCCTTGCACTCAGGCACTTGCCTGATATGGCCTCCAAAATCAATCAGTTCCTTGAAGAACTTGACAAAGATATACACAAATTTCCAAGTAATATCTAACTTCTTCAAGGTTTTGTGTATATTAGAAAAAGCTTAAGCTAAACTTAACATCTGAAGAAATTATGTACAGTAATCTATTCAATATCTGAGTAGGATGAAGGAAATAGGGATTAGCAAATAAAGCAAAAGCTGCAAGGACTATTCAGAGGACTTCAGGGAAATGCAGTCCAATTCAGGGAAGAGTAGGCTAAGTCATTCTCTTTTTAATGTATTTTAAATGTTTAGTCATAGTTTTAGCAGTTAGACTGAAAAAGAAAAGATGAAATCAGGACATAGAATATATTGAAAATGTTGGACTTTTGCAGACTATTTTGATAAATACTCTCCCTTTACTTTAACATGGCATTTAACAAACTCAAGTTTTTTGAAAGTATTAACCTAAAAGGAAATATATATAAAAAACCCAACAAAACCTACATATTTTTTCCTTATCTTTTGTTGGTATTATACTCATGTCTTCTCCTTGTGAAATTTTCTTACATCAGTACATTTTAATTTTGCCCATTTTACCTGTTACAGCTTTTCATTGAGTTCCCACTTGTCTGGAAAACTGGATCAACAAGGGAATAGCTAGAACTCTGCAAAAAAGCTCCTTCCTGCTTTGATCATACTCCACCTCAAGACTGAACAGGAATTTCCCATTTTCTCATAGGCAGAGCAGAGAGGCTAATTCTGCCTAAGCATGAAAACCAGAACCCTGAACCAGTGAGGAGAGGGAAGGCAGCTGTAAAAGCCCATGATGGAGTCAGAGAGAGAAACAGCTATACCAGAGAAGACGATGAACTCAAAATGTGCATGGCCTGCAGGTGTTACTCACAGTGATGTGTTCTCTTTGTTTCACAATGTGTATTTCTGCAGAGTTTGCAGTTCCATTCACGAAGATACCCGAAGTGTAACCATTAATCCAGTGCTCTGACAGGGATAATTACTCCTCTTCAGGTCTAATACCTTGAGTAGAGCATGGCAATAACAGGGCTATAGACTCTCTGATATTTGCACCTAACTCAGCTACCCATCTCTCACATATAATGAAGGCTTCCATTTCCTCATGGCATTTGTGTACCTGTAAGCACAGCATTAACTTACATGAGGCCCTATGAAACAGATCTTGCACGCACTTTGTAAAAAAACCTCTATTTCAGTGAATACAGAATCTTTGTATCTGAAGACAGAATCTTTGCTGCTAAGTACACTGAACTAATAATCTTCATTTTTTTTTTTTTCACTTTGGTGAGATCTAAAAATAATTTTGATTCACGTATGTATGGACTGCTCTTTATTTTGCATACTAAGGCATATCACATAAACAGTAAGACAAATCATGAAGTAAATGTTCAAGATAAAGCATATTTGTCTCTAGCCTAACTAAAGGAGACAATAGCAAGAGATATACTGTTTCCCTACTGCTAGGATCTCAGCTTTGACACTTTGTAACTGAGAAGCATATATACAATTGACTTTTCATCAAAATGTTAATGCAGCTTTATCTCTTACATGCAAGATTAATGTAGTATGTTCAGGCATTTTAACAAATACACATCCAAGAGGCCAACATGTTTTCATTTCTAATGCAGTCCATGGTCCATGGTGGAGGTATTTTGCTAACTTACTCTTGTAAGTTACTCTTTATCTAACAGAAGTTGCTGTTTTGTGATGTAAAGGACAGGTCAGCACTTGTTAACAATTATAATTAATAGTTAACAAAGAGGTGAGTGTCTTAGCTCCAGTTTTACATCACTGCTCCTGTTGTGCCACAGCTAGTAAATGCAAGCTAGCTCACCATCTCCCTATGACTCCATTATGATTCCAGACATGCAGTTACTGCTTATGTCTTTGAAACTCAGAGAGGCTGGCCAAAGGTCAAAGAGAAAAGCAACAAAAATTTTCAAGAAAGCAATAGAAAAAGTTTTTGTAGGAAGCAGTGTAAATTCAACTAACTACAAGCGAAAGAATCGTAAGAAGAAAGGGAAAACAGAATGCCCTTATTTTGTAGGAGACAGCAGGGGAGACGGGATATTTCCCCTCCTTTTCCTCTCCAGGCCAGACCACTATTCCACTCTGCTTAAACGTCCTGGTGAAGCTGTTCACCACACCAGAATTTACCTCCAAATAATGTTTTCCTTCCACCATTTCCGCTGTACAAAAGAGAAGATTACAACCAGAGGTGGTTTTACAGAACTGCAATTGATGAAGCACACTACAAAATACCTTGCCATGCCCAGCTACACCTAAATGTTTCAGCCACTCTTTCCATAATGCAGGCTGCAAGTGTTCATATTTCAATCCTGAAGTTACCATTTGTGTGATGACATGTTACCAAGTCACATATTACATTTCACACAGATTGTGAATTCTAGTTTCTTTCACTAAAAGAGAACTGTGAAAAAAGGTGAAGCTCAACTATTTTTGAAGATCATGGCTGGGCTGGTCAGCTAACCAAATACAAAATGGTGACAAACAAATTGTTCCTTCTCTTTCTGCTAAAAGGTCCTAAGAAATGCAAACCATTTAAGAACACCTATTTGTGTTGTGTCATCTCTGCTGTCTAAAAAGAGCATACTGGAAAGATCAAAACTAATTACTAATCAGATTTCAGTGCCAAATGTGCACTGAAACTTCTGCAGACTGGAACAGTGAGGCATATAGCAAATCAAGACTGCTGCCTACAATAGCTTTTTGATTTGACAATCTCTCAAAGAGACAGAAAATCTACACATCAAAACCTAGGTGAACTAATGTACAAGACATTGACTTTGAGTCAAAACACTTGTCTATTTGTAGTAGACCGAGAAGCCACTCTCAGAGCCACAGCTTGCAAGAAAAAAAACAAAGTAATTCTGAATGCAGGTCAAGATGCAGCATTTAAAATTCTTCAGAATAAAAATAACAGTATCTGCTTCTGGTGAAAGAGAAACTGCTATGCTATAGTAATAATGAAAATCCCCTCACAAATGTTTTTCTTTGAAATATTACCAATATGACCTTACAGCCAGTACATGTGATTCACACACACAAGACAAACTATTTCCTGACTGTCCATGTTTTCTGGTGCTATGCTTTCCCCTCACCACTCAAACCACTCCAGTCACTTGTAGCTGAGGTCTTAAGCCCTAGGGCTAAAAGACAGGGCAAACAATCCATACTGAACACAACATTAGAGTGTTTTTCAATACTTTAGGGTTAAGTACCGCTTTCTTCTGTGAACAAGTCCACCTAGATCCCAGTAGATGGCTACCAAGTAGTCATTCTCCCTGGATTCTCTAACTGAAGATTTTCAGTGATATCTGTCAAACTGTTACTTGAGTTCCTGTTCTCTCAAACTCTCACAGCCAAGTTGATTTCCTTGTCAGAATTTCCTCTGAATTACACAGATTACTTTAGCAGTCATTCCCAGTTACTCATCCCTCCCCTAAAGCTTGATAACCTCTAGATGTCTGTTTACTCAGAGTAAGTTAGCATATCTCAGTTAAAGATCATAGCCCTATGTCAGGTTTTGCAAGGTGGCAACTGTATTTGAAGTTTCTTGCACAATGGTGGTCATACTGTTGTTATACAGTAAGCTAGAAAAATATCCTCAAATGCTTGGTATGGTATGTTTTCTTAAGTGTGTATTTCACAAATCAAACTCTTCATTAAACTGAGGCAATAGTGCTTTATTTATTTGCTCATTCCTGTTTTGTTATGTAAACTGCGAATTGTGATTCAGTCATTCATACAAAATTATGTGACTATCAACTCTTTAATGAAGCATAAATAATTTTAAGAATTTATAGATTTAAAGGTCAAACATTCTCCCACCTACTCTGATCTCTTGAATAATATAGACAATAGAATGTTATCATGGAGAAACAAAGGTATTCTGATAGGGCTCACTACATTAAAATTAGCTTAGCGCCTTACTCTCAATGGAGGGAGACTGTCCTTCAAGACAATTCACAGAACCTAATACTGAATTTCTGCAGAGGCAAGTCTCTCTCTCTCCCTCCATCTCTTTCTCTGCTCTCCCCCAACCCTTGCCCTCTCCCAGGAGAGAACTGCAGTCCAGATTTTGGTCTTACTGGAAGGGATGTCCATTCCTGAGCTTCTGATGTTGAAGAAATCTGCAGAAAAACTATATATATGTAGAACAACAAAGCATTATAGGGAAATTTTTGTCACTATAATCCTATATAGGGATATTTTTGCCCCTTACAATGTAATTTAGGGCACTGTATATTGAACGCTCCTTTTCTGTGGGTTGAGGTTAGTTTTCAGACTCCTCTGGCACATGTCCAATCAACTGTTTAGCAAGTTCTACAAACCAGTCAGTAAGTCAGCAGTAAGAGCTCTAGAAGCTATTAACCTATAAATGCATCCAGCTTTACAACAAAGTTTACAAATAAACATGGATAAAATAAAATTCTCAGCTGCCCTTGAAATGCGTCAAGAAATAATCTACAAGAAAGGAATCTTGCAATTCCTGATCACAAAATGATGAATCAGCCATATGGCTGATAGATACGGTGATCAAGAGGGTACTTGTATGGCAAATTATGGTACTGTTTACCCAGATGTCATGCACATTCTCTTAAACACACCTGCTAGGATAAACAGCTGTAAATTGTTTTTTCTTAAAGCTAACTTGTACTCCTAACTGGGAGGTGAGATGGTTTTCAAAAATTAAGCACTATTATGTCCTTAAATTTAATCCTATGTTACTAACCTCCACCAACCTTATTACTCGTACTGAGACCAATAAATTGCATTTTACTTACACACACCAAGAAAAGTATTCAATCTTGATTACAGATACATCAAGAGATGGAGAATTCATCAACTTAGCTGTTTTTTCTAGTGGTTAATCAGCTAAACTGTTAAAAACTGTAAAAATATGTTCTGTATTTCTTACTTTGAGGTCTTGGTCCTGCTATACCTATCTCAGCTCAAGATTAATGCCCACACTCTTCCCTGTGAAGATAAACACTTCAATCAAATAATTATTTTTTTTATTTTGATCAGATAAACACTTAGCTCTATAAATCTAACTATTTTCTACACTCTGTTCTATAAAACCTCAACAACTTTCAGACATTTTTTGAAAGTTCATTTGACACAAATCCTAACATTGTGCTCCAGTAAACACATACACACATACCCTCCTGCCTCATTCCTTGCAATATGTCCATGACTTAACTTACACTGCACAACTTTCTGATGTAACACTTCTGGAGTTCCCTGTCTGCTATGTCTCCAAAATCTTTTTCAAAGTTGCAGACTTCCAATTTTCTAGCTGACCCATACTCTTTGATTTTAGAATTATGACTTTCCAGAGATTTACTAAAAACTATCTTGATTAATATAATTTATAAAGTATTCCATGTTATGGTATTTACAGACCAGTATTTGGCTTTTCTGCAAAGATGATTGTTTGTGATTGTCTTCACATATCTCCTAGATCATTAATAAAAAACACATAATAGCATAAAGGATGAGAACTGGTTCTTGCACAACATGGCACACATACCAATTCATTGAACATCTCCACTGACAATTTCCTGTTACGTTACTCAAAATCCATTAGACTGTGGTCTTTTGATGGGCAGCAGTGCCAGTACTTTTAATGAGGATGCCCAGCATCATTGCATCAAACACCTTACTGAAATCTGCTGGTTTTGGAAAGTTATTTAACCTAAGCCTGTTTCCCCTTAAAAAACTGAAAACCATTTTAGTATGACTCAATTTCCTACAAAGTTGTTGAGTACATCACTCTATTTCTTTCTAAATACGAAAGCAGCATAGCAGCATCTTCTATTTCATATTGATTGTTTATACTTTTCCTACCTAGCAGCAGCCCCTTCCTTTGTTAGGATGGCTTTTTTCCTGGAATACTTCCCAACTGCCATCACTGGCCTTGACAAAAACAGGCAAGAATTTTTCCTGACATCTAGAAATCTCCTACATACCACATTTTTTGTCATATTGAATCATTTTTTCACATATCTAGTTGCTGGGCTTGCTTTCACTCATGCCTAGTGCAGGCTTTCCACCACAGCTGACATCTTTTCTGATCACAGAACTATGAACTCTCATCTGTTCATTAAGAGCCTCCTGAGGGGCTCCCCATTGCCAGCAACATTCACCTATGCTTTATTTTTATTTTTCCCTGTGAAAAATGAGGTTTTTTCAAATCCCCAGGCATAGCACCATAAGATGTTTTATCTTCACGATCCTGCAGGTGAAATTTCAAGGCTGGCAATGCCAGGAGCTAATATCAAAATCATAAAAACAATGCTCACAAGTGGAATGAGAGCACCATCCTCTCAGTCCTCACTACTTCAACAGCCATGGGACACAAACTCCGTCATGATGCTGTTTTGCAGAAGACAAACCGTAGGTGTCTGGGAGCTACTCCAGTGAGAGAGGGAGCCCCACGTCGGGGCTGCCAGTAGGGCAGGGCCCAGCCCCGCAGCCAGGCAAGCAGGGCAGGCCCAGGGTGGCTGCCAAGGGCCCAGGTCACCAGCCCAGACCATGGTGATGAGACATGTCCACCTGGGTGTTGAGACTGAACCAGGGTCAGGGTGAGGCTCAGGGAGACCCAGGAAGTCAGTCACAGGTCAGGGGCTGGGGCCAGACCAAGGGGTCTGTGGCCAGGCACAGACATGGTGGCAGTTCCACCGGAGCTGTAGCTAAGGCTGAGAGGCACAGCCACAGCTGAAAATAAGCTCCCAGAGGAGGGGCTGGATGAGGACCTGCCCCCAGGGAGCTGCCCAGAAGCCTTTGCCCAGGAGAGTGGGGCTGCCCTCACCGCACCAGCCCGAGCTCCAGCCAAGCTCCCAGGAGCAGGGAGGTGTCTTCAAATCATTTTGCAATTTGTGACACGACTTGCTCACTTAGCAAGAACAGTACAACTGACCTAAGCTTTTGACAGAAATACACGTATTGGTTTTCAGGCTAAATACGCACTGTTCTGCACCCTCAAGGTGCCTAGCTTATTTGCTGCTGAGTAACTCTGTGGATGTACAGTTAACATCCAGCCCACCACCTCCATCTCCAAATAACACTAAAGCTACCTGAAAGCACCGCTTGGCTGCAACAGTCTGTGGGTCTGAAAGCTCATTTAAATGCACAGGCTCACCACATATTTGGCAAAGACAAATTCCTTCAAGGAACTTAAGGGATGCTTAATGTTTATGCATAATTACAGTTTGCATATGCAGGCTGCCTATGACTAAATTTGCAAATAAGGTTCACTACACCTTCAGAATATGTGCCTATTTTGCGGCTGTTCAGGAGACAAGTCATTCAGCAGCAAAACAATAAAAGTAAAAGCAGAACATAATGACATACACAGCCAGAGCTTCTTAATTAATTGACACAATTTCAAGTTTTTTTCTGTCTGATCCTGTTAACTCTTGCTTTAAATTTTATATATCTCAAGATCACTGCTTAATAGACAGAAGCAGAATTCTGAAAAGAATCTGTCTGATGAGATTAACATGGTTATTACTGTATCAGCCTTTAATAATGGTGAAGTATTACACTGCTGGCATTTGCTCAATAAAATTATTTTAAACAATAAACCCTTTGACTCCAGTACATCTCATTTCACATTTTTTTGAGAAGAGTTTTATGTTATTTTTTCACTAGAAAAGAACAAAACCATACAAAGCTCCTGAAGAGCTCATGGCTCTTCCTTCTTCCAAACCATCCATGGTACATGTCAGGGAAGATATTCAAGAGTACCACTTGAAAGGTATCTATGCAGCCCCTTCCCCAGAGAAAGAGGTTTCCTGTTCAGCTGCCCAGTTTAAAGAGTCAAACCCTGTGGTTAAAGGCATAAAATCCAAAGCAAGACCAAAAGCAAGTTTAAGGAGTAGATCATGTCTGAAGCAGACTGCCAGCATAGCTCCTCTGTGCCTTTCTAGTTGGTGTGAAACTGGTTGGTTTTACTTCAGACTTTGCCTGCTGATGTTTTAGCCATCTGCTTAGAGAATGCCAACTAAGCATACAAGAATGGATTTATTTCTGTCTTTCACTGGTATTTTTCCAATATTTTATCAGATACGACACAGATACCACACATTTGTGTGATGAAATGTTACTCACCACACAGAAGGACCAAAACCAAGGATCAGTCACCATATCCACCTGTCAGGAGCTCATAAACACTCCAAAGTGGGTCAGAGAGAGCAGTCAGAAACAGGGGCAGACAGCAATAAAAATGAATCAAAAACTCTCAAATTCTGCATTAGATTTGTCAAGAGCAGAGGTAGATAACCATTACTTTGGCCCACACAACAGCCTATTTATCCTTATATAAATGGAAAGTGAACCTACAGGAAGGATCTGTCCTACTTCTTGTGAAACAGTGATGATAAATTTTAATGACACAAGTTGTATCTTTTAACACCTTTTTTTCTGAGCATCAGTAAGTTTCACTATTTATTCAACAGCTCACTTCCTAGCCTTGAAGACAGTAGAAGCTGACTCACCCTAGCCAGAAATCAAAGAACAGGCAGATGTCTGGAGGGTATACGCTGTTACTGCATTCATAGAGCGGACCTTTTGTTTCCTTACAATGGTTTAAATAAAAGGGAACAAGAATGATTTGCATTATATCTCTATCTCAGGAATTAAAGTTTCTTTTTTACTTATTCACAGAATATGTATCTTGTAGCAATCTCCCAACTGTTCTCTAATGATTATATTCACTCGCTAGTAGATATAGAAAGCTTTAAATGAAAAACTTTGCTCCCACCGGAAAATAAACCAGAAAACTAGAGTTTTGAAAACCAATTATTTTTATTTTGGGGAACCTGATCAGGAAAAAACCCAGTAACTTACTGTACTGCAGATACATGCTGAACTATTAATGAACACTTATTACTAGGCCTAACCACAGCCCAAAATCTAGCACAAATCATAGCAAGGGTTAAAGCTTTAAGAATTATCTTTAGTTTACTTCCTAAAACTCCCAAATAACATTTTCCATGTTACTGTGCATACAATTTCTGAAGTGTTTTCTATATAGGTTCTGGAGGTTTTTAGGCATATAAGAATGAAGACAGAAACCCAGGCTTAATCCACAGAATGACTCAGGTGGTAAATACAAGACTTTTAAGTGCCTTGTCACTTAGAGAAAACCAATCCCAAGAGGACAGGCACTAAGATTGTGTGCATGCACAGAGTAAAACAGTATCCTCAAAATGCAACTGAAAAAGATAAGAGCTGAAATGGGAGGCCACATAAGTAGGACATGCCCAGAAAAGGGTGTTGCTTAAGATTCTGTACAGAGCCACCAGGTACTTAGCTCTGGGCTGCAAGGATGCACCTTTATTTGCTTGGGATTCTGTTGAGGGCAAAACAGTCTAGAGTCAGGGAATTTTAACTGAATTAATTTATTGCAACCAAAACCAAGCCTCTCATTGCTGATTGCAGTTTTGGAAAAAAAAAAAAAAAAAGGAAAAGAAAAAAAAGAAAATAAACACTGAGACATACAGCCATCTATCCTCAGCACTTCTTGATCCAATTTTCCTAATTTTTGCTATTATACGCAGTCCATCAAAATTCCTGTTACAAGGTAACAGGCAGTGTAGGAAGTTGAGCTGGTATCTCTGATGGTTTGTTTCTGCCACTGTGTGCTTAACCACTTCTGCTGCTCTATGCTTAATGGTTTCTGCTGTCCTTTTCCTCAGTGTCTCTGGTCCAGCCAGGGACCTTGATGGGCTACAGTGCCCTCAGGTGTGTCCGTGCTCCAGCATGGGTTGTTCATAGGCCACAGCCCCTCAGCGTTGTAGATACCCTCTTTTTATGCAGAGTCCTCTACAACAGCTTGTCTCCAGACTCCAGCAGCTGCCTGTTTCTTTCTGAACTGTGTTTGGGTAGGGGTGCTGTGGACCTCTGATTAGATAATGTTTTGATGCTCAATGGGTAAGTTTTTGTACAGAAAGCATTTTTTTCAGTGGTTGTTTTCATGCACCCCATGATAGGCTGGAGGCAGCTTTCACTGGCATGTGGCCATTCACAGCCCGCACCTTGCAGCTCGCCACTGCAGTCCCCTGCAACATGCAGCTGCTAACACAAGCTCATTACAGAGCCTGAGCTACCAGTGCTGAGACACAGGGTGTTAGCTCCGGAAATCTTCGTGTTTTAACAGAATATCCAAGGGTTAGACAATGCACTCCATGAGTTACCCGTGTTCAGAGCAGTACTCTGCCAAAAGAGACCTTCTCTTTCTTCCTATCCACAAGAAAAAAATGCTTATCAGTGAGTATGAGGTTATTTTGGAGGTAGAGCCCTAGCAAACTTTTCAGGTGAAGCTAATCTGCTCCAAAATGAAATGATTTAAAAATCACTGAAGCATACCTGATTTCCTGTCTCTGCAGCACTCTAGGTAAATTCCCTAATCCTCAGGCTCCTGCACAAGGGCTGCTGAGCTCCTTCTTTCTCTCTCATGGGATGTACAATCCAGTGGAGGCATTTGGTGAATGTCATTCAACACGGGGAAAGCTGGGTCCCAATTTGTCCACTTGGGGGATTAGGTACAAACTCACTGCTATCTAAAATCCTCACGTGTTTGAGAGGTTTTAAATGGGTCTAATTCTTACTAGTTCCATTTTTCACTTCTGTTGTTTTGGAATCCTGGTTTATACACTGATGCCAGCATATTTATACATGTGAATATGAATTAAATATGCTATAAAAACAAATACCAAAGCTGCAGCTGATTGCTTTTGGCAGCCTTATTTCTAATGGCAAACATGTCATGGATTAATTAAATCTGTCCTATGGTTACTGCACTTAAATAACTCCCAAGCTTTTGAGAAATTTGGAAATGGCTTGTGAGGTCTTTACCTAAAATCCTTTCTGATAATTTCTAGCATACATCATCAATATACTCCATACATTTATTTCATTGGGTGACTTTTGAAACTGCATTTTAAATATGGATTAACGCATCTATCCATCAGAAAAACATGCTGACAATGAGGATTCTGTTGCAGTTAAAAGAGATAGAACTAAAGGAAACCAGAAGGTTATTCTGAAGATAAACCCTTTTCTGAGTATATATAATGACTGATAAAATGTTACCATGTAACTCACAAGATCATAATGTATTATTTATCCCTGATACATTAGCAATACAGGCACGTAATACCAACTAGTTAGCATACAGAAACCATAATTCCTGGAAAGGGAGCCAGAACTTAAAATTCGTATCTTCACTGTAACAGGATGTTTATTTTCATATTTGGCCCCTGCTCCAGTCTACTTGGTGAAAAAGTTTTACTGCCTAAAAACTCTTTCTCCATGGTATTAGCAAAGGTTAGAGAATATATACTTCTTTTTCACGCTAGCATTGCTGTTCCCACCATTTGCACTATGTAATTTGGAAGAAAACAGAAAAAAAATAAGACTTCTGTATGTTTTCAGCCACTTGTAGTAAGAAATGCTATAAAATACACTTTTTGATTTTTATTAGCATACTATTGTTATTAATAAGCCAAAACAAGACAATTTCCTTTTCATTCCTGATTTGGTAGAGCCTCCAAGACACAGCTTAAAATGGTCATCCTCCCCTTGACAGCTTCATGGCTGTATTCAGCAGTGCTTGCATTGCCACATCCAGCACAATTTAGCAACAGGCAAATGCTAAATCCTGCCAAGAATCCACAGAACATGTGCTAAATACACTGTTGTGCTCTGATGAATCAGGGCCTTCCTACAGAAAAGTGCCTTGTATATTCAGTTTGGGTCAACACAGAACTTGCTTGTTTCCAGTTTACAATCTCAGTATTAAATTTATTTTAATTTTTTTTTAATTGGTTTTTTTTCCAAGGGGTGTGACTGGAAGGGAAAAAAGGAGAACCAAATATTATCCTCCAAATGCTGCACTCTGAGTCAAATGGATCCATCTAAATGAAAGCCACTGAGAGGTGCAGCAGAAGGAACCTCCCCGAAGACAGAATGGAGCAAACAAAGAGAGAGCACAAAGAAGCGGGATATTACTCTGCTGTAGTGCAACTGACTTTGCGGAGTAGACTGTCAACCAAGCACAAAGGTGACAGGAAAATTTCCTAGAGAACCGGGAAGGGACTTGCTGAGGTTGCTTCAATGCTGGAAGCCACTGGAAACTGTTGAACTAGAAGGGCTTTCTAGAAGAAGGCTGGAGGAAACTTTGCCCTGCAAGGACTCAGTCAGAGATTTATTTTCAAGTCTTGGCATTTCCTCTGTTTCATCAGAAATTCTGAGTTTACCTTGGTTGAGGACTTATTTAGGATAAGATAAGAGTGCTGTAAATAAACCCCAGTTTTTCTGAGATTGGCAGCTATTCCACCCAAGGACCTGTATGAGTCAAGCTCTGTTATACCAAGTGTGGTTTAAAGTTTGAATGAACTCTCTCAGTGATTCAGCAACGTTAAGCCTTTGCAGCTACACCTATTCCTGTACAGATAGATTACAGCCCATCCAATGAGCAAATTCTATAAATTACTTGGGCGCAAAAAGATGTTTTGTATTTGGGTGACTCAAGAGAAACTTTCATTACAAAAGCTCATCCCTTAGCTCGTAAGAACTGCTGGTCAAAGAACAACAGTGCACATACACAAGGCATAACACAAGATAACACTTAGCAGATAAAGGTCTGTATCTTATTTCTCTGGTTTTATGTCAGCTCCTTTGCTATTCTCCCACACCCTTTCCCTTGTGTAGTCTCCAAAGAAGCCTGGTGCTTTGGTCTGAGACTATGCTGAAATAGTGACAGCTGTTTCAGTGCAACTGGTCCATTTTTCTTTGGCAAACCTACAGCTCTTCCAGCAGGGCAAAATTCACTGGATTCATGACAGTAATAGCTACCCAGCCCCGTCACTTTGCATCTGCCAACACAACTTCTTCAAAGTTTGTTTTTCTCTCAACACTAAGGGGAAGGTGACATTTTGATAACAACTTCCTCTGCTGCTTTCAGCTAACTTTCCTCATATATAGGTTCACATTTGCATTCTTCAGATGCTTGTTTCTAGTATCTAACAGCAGCACATTGAAAGGATGACTCCCCAGCTGCACTTCTTCCATTCAAGTGGTACAGAAATCCAACAGCGTATGCAATATGGTATTTTCATGTTTCTGCTTCCAACGCAGAAGAAGAGAGTAAATAGAAAGGAAGAAAATATGGCCCAGCAGGAACTGGAAGACCAGCAATAAATCATGTTTCTTCGGAGTGATATAGGAGACAGAAATGATGAAGGGCTGTGCCAGCTGGCCAGATTACCCTTAACTACCTAAATCTGATGGTTTTGCTTTTTATTTAAAACGGCCAACAAGAAAGCAGGGGGCTACTCCAAAAGCAGAGGCCCAAGCTATACTGCAAGATGTAGCAGTAAACATAGTTGTTATTTTCAAACGTTAGCTAGAACACTTTTATAAAGAAGCAAGGAAAATGCCTGCTGTTAATTTTACAGAGACAACTGGTCTTACCCTCAATATCCATGTTATTTCATAAACAAATATATCTGACTACAGTAAAGTGAGGAAAAAACCCCAAACAACCAGCAAACCAGCACCTTACAAATTCCAGTAAAATTATTCACTCGGTATTTTTTTCATCTTCTAGAAATGTACATAAACTACCATCTGTATACTTGCAGACTCAGGCTTTATTTTATACATGAATAGAGATCTAAAAATATCTTGCTTAACAAATCAAATTTATTTACTTTTGGTAGCATAAAGCTCACTGTAAAAGCTGACAAATCTCCACATATGGTGTACTATGCAACACTAAAGCACTTCTGTGAGTAACACTGCAGACTGGTGGATCATGCTCCAACAACAAATTATTATTTCTGGGATATGTACATATTTTATGGTTGGTAAGTAACTTTCACTCAAATCTTTACTTTCTGGAGCAATGCAGAAAGCTACTTTAAAAATAACCTGAGCATAAAAGAAAATTAGAGACACATAAGGGATTAACATAAGGGATTTTTTTTTTTTTTTTACAAAATACCCTAGTAAAAAAAAATTCTCAATGGGGAAAATTAATCACACTAAAACTATTTGATCATTCAAAGACATTTTTCCTGTCCCATGACTGTTAGTTTCTTCAAGACCCTTTTGTGAGGGATCTTGCCTTCCAGAAATCCAGGCAGCCCATATCAAGTGGATCATTCTCACCCACAGGACAGCTGAAACCTTCAGAGAATTCTTAGTTTTTTCTCCACAAAAGCTGTCTTGACTTTTCTTCTGTAACTCACCCTCACCCAAATTTGCAGTGATCTGATATTCTACTTCCACTATTATACGCAAACCAGACATTGAGTTTCTAAGCCAGTAGCCCTCTGGTCTCCCCTGGAGCCCAGCCCAAACTGCCATCACAGTTGCTTCCCTCCTGTCTTGCAGTGTCAGCACAACTCTTGGTGAGAGACTCCACGTAAGAGTTAGCAGCAGCACTTGAGCTGTTTCATCCCTGAGTTATTTTAGATTTCTCCGCTGAATACACTGATATGAGGATTTATTACCACTTATTTAGTCTATCTATTCCTTGACCTCTCATCCTCACACTTCACCTTGAGATAAATGCTATAATGAGTTTTCCATAAACATGGGAAACTCCTTCTTCTACAATGAATGCAGAAGCATTAAACAAAATTTATTTATTAGACTTACTATGGGGAACCACATGGTATACTTCCTGAATATGAATCTAGTCAGAAAAAGACAATTCAGTTAATTTCTGTACAGATAAAAAAATACTTCATGCTTCTTTCCAATTGTTAAGCTTACAGTAACATTCATCTCCTAAAAGCTAGTTTAATTTTCCAAAAAGATTTATTTTTAATTTTTCAAAATGTTCAGTATCCCCTTTCATCTAAGGGGATCTAAGGGAAATCTAAATTTCAGATGCTGTTGCAGTTATTTAAAATTACTCTATTAATTATTTGTATTCATAATTACAAGGTATTAAACATTAAGAATGGATTAAATTGAATACCTTTTCTATTCTTTTTTTTCTTTTTTTTTTCCTGTGATTAAGAAAACTAGCTAGTCTAGAATCAACTAAATTAATACTTTACTTTCAATGGCAGAGGGAAAGTAGATTTCTTATCACTGATTTTTAACATTTTAATATATTTCCAAGAAGACAAAGCAGGAAAGCTACACAACACAGCCTAGCTCTTTAAACTTTTACTATTTCTTTTTTTATGCACTTCCCTTCTGTATCAACAGGCACTTGAATTCTTCAAATATGACTTACAAGAGTGGTTAACTTAAGTGTGTTTAAGACACGACTAGAGATACCTTTCTGAACAAGTGCCTAACTTTTTTCTATTTCTGTTTTATAAAATGAATTGCTGTATACTAACGTTCAAGTTCAAGGGGCACAGATATGACAGAGTGTCTTAAATTTGTATTTTTCAGACTTCTTAAAGCTGAGACTAGTATCATGAAATTAAAATGAATTAACAAAATGCTATCATGCCATCTTCTTATTCTGCTGGAATTCATTACAATACTCTTTTTTATATGTGTATATATATGTATATATATTTATTGTAAAAAATCCTTTCATTTCAATAATACCACGTATTCAACAATGGATGCTACAGAACATTCAAATAGAGGTTATCCTACATCATGTCTAGTACCTTTGAAAAAAGCAATTAACCCAACACCACAGCTCCACAGCTGAAAGGCTAAAATCTTCCTATTCTGAATGAAGAAAACTTACAAGCATATTCTCCTGCATAGGTATTGCTTTGCATAGACCTATCAGACAGAAGACAGATGGGTACTTGTGGCAGTGGGGACAGAATGGCAACACTGCAGCAGTTATAATTACCACAAAGTGATGGTTACAGCAGCCCTTGCAGTGCTGTTTGTTAATTTGTTTAAAAGCACATCTTTCACTGAGGGGTAAACAACCCTGCATTCCTGTTAAGATAGGCAGTGACTCAGAAGTAGCTGTTACTGCACTCACCCTGCAGCTGATGTCAGAATTTTCCCAATGCCAAATCTACCTCACAAAATAAAAGCATCTTTAGAGGGCAAAATATTATTATTATTATTATTGTTATTATTTTTTAATATGTGGGCTTGTCAAACTAAGAAACTGATTCATTCAATGAAGCTAGGCTAAGCACCTGACCAACTCAAGCACACATTTCCATGGAATGAAAACAGCACCATATCATACCAGTAATTTTATTTTCCTTCCTACTTTGTAAAAATGTGACTTATTACTGACATATATTAACAGGTTGAAAATCCAGCATCATTTAAGATAAGAAACCATACCAGAGAACTGCAAGTGACACTGTGCATTTCAGAAATAATAAAGCTGACTTGTCAACTAATACTAGATTTTTCAGTTACATTACCCACTGTTTCTTCCTCTCAGTGAAAATGTGTCTCATTGCAGGTAAATAACTAGTTGTGATATTTTTAGGGGAGTTTCATTTATGAAAGAAAGTTTCAGATATTATGTCTGGGAATGGAGGAAGGCAGTGAGTCACTTAAAAAGTAGAGTCTATGCTTATGCTCAAGAAGAGACAGAAGGGTTTTGGCAGTGGTTCTATTTGAATCCAGTAGCACTGCAGCTCTTCTCTAACTGTATGAAATGTGATATACTAGACAAAGAAAGTGACTGAACCATATCCTGATCTTGTATCAGAATTTTCATGAGTATTAAAGAACGCAAACTTACTTAAAAATTACTATTACATGGTAAATCTCTTAATGGATTCACCTCCCAGAAGAGGAGGGGGAAGAATGCCCTTTGAAGCAGGGATATGAGGACAAAGAGGCTACACAAGCTGACAGGAGCAGGATGCAGAAATGAGTACCGGTAGCTAGTTGGGAGAACACTGGTTAAGTATTTTCATGGATTAAATGGTTGGCCTTTCCACACATAGTGAAGGTACTCAGGCTATACCGGCAACAGCCTTTCCAGATCTGAAACCATAAGCCTGAGTAAGGTGGTTTTGAAGTCTACTGTGTGCACACATTATGTCTTTTTTTCCACTTTGCTCCTGCACCAGAGCCGTTTATTATGATTTAAAGAGAGTTTTCTGAATGTCTTCTAAACATTTTCAGTGAAGATGGCATATGTTAAGATGTTTTTAAATCTAAGAAGTACCACTGAACTAGATCAATTAATGACCAACATGAAGCCTTCTGAAACAAAGTTTCAGGGAGCCCCTATAATGCTTCTGTCAGGATCAGTCATCTGCTGGGCATCTGGTGATACCTGCTGAGGATAAAAATCCTTTTGGATACATACATTTTGGTATATGCTGTTATGGCTTTTTTGATTTTGACATCACAACAGTGATGTCAGTGAACAGGACCACATTCTTATGTGATTTTGGGGGTTAAAAAGGATATGGAATCTTTTGAAAACTTTCAGTATATTCTCAGTAGCGGTACACATTGCAGCCACTCCTTCAGCTCCCTCCATCTTTTACAAGTTCACTCCATCTCTCGTGGCTCTACCTAGTCCACAGTTTGTCTGGTCCTACTGCTTCACTGCTTATGTAAGATCCCAAAAGGCTTAAGTCCTTATCCATTTCCATAGTGTTGGATTCTTTTATCTTGCCACTGAGACTCTGATCACTTAGTTTACTCCTACTAGTATAGAAAACAATAGCATGATTTTTTCTGGAAATCACTGTAAATCATCACTATGACTAACAGACACTTATCCCATGGCTTCTGCATTTTTATCATAATCTACAAAAGTCACTCTCTTCCTCAAAATGGATGGCTATTTTCCTACACGTTTATAAAGCAGACATTTATTTTTACCAAAGTTTCAACAAGAATCAAGCTGACTTGATTGTCTTATTTTAAGTATGCCCCTGACAGTGTATCATAAATTTTGCGGATCTTAGAACCGCCTGCATTTTAAAGCATCCCAAACATGCAATTCTACTTAGCTGCCATCAGTTTCCTGAGATTCACCTATTGTATCCATGTTTGCATTCCAAACATACTACACTGTGGTGCTGCCACTTCCTTTTCACTTATGTGCGTCTTCATTCATACTGTTCACACCTGTCAACCAATTCACCTTCAGCTAGTCATATCTTTAAAATGCTAATGCATGCTATGCTATGCAACAACATACTTAACATTTTTTACAGGCTGGATAATAACATTAACTGAATGAAAAAATGTAGGAAGAAACTGTGGTACAATGATTTATGTAAGTTATAGTACATCTATTTATAGCATTACACAGCCTTTTAATGATAGTCTGTTGGCATAATTTAGAATCCTTGCACAGAGCTTGGACAAAAACTCTAACAACAACAATAATATTTAATTGCATTTTATATGCAAAAATTAATGGGACTTCAGCTAACAGCAATATGTTATTCATATGCTACTGGTTCTAAATTGGGTTGTGACATCGTTTTTTCTCAAACTCATTGAAGATGCATACATCAATTTACAAGAACTGTAGAAAATGCATGTGGGGAAGAAAAATTAGCTCTACAGTTCACACAAAATGAGGAAAATTGAGAGAAAGTTTATCACAGGACATGCACAGAATAAGCAATCAACTCTCATTAGAAAGACATATATTAATAGAGCAATAAAAGATTACATGAATGAAAGATTTAACATATAAAACCAGTATAAAAGAAAACCAAAAGCTTGTGATTTTGTTTAAATTATCTTGTTAGAGCAATACAAAAACCCTTGGACATATTTGCAGAGTTTTTGCACGTCACAGTAACAGTCCCAGGCACACTAACACTTCCGTCTTCTATTTTTGTAACCACTATAACAAGCTGAACATATTTTTTCCCTATGGTACCAGAAAACAAATGTTCTTTCTTAACATATGGTGACCATGCAAGGATGTATTTTAAAATAACCTGGAAGAATATCTTAAAATGAAGGAAGACGACAGGTGCAAATTTCTTTTGGTAGATATCGAGAGAAAATGGTGTTGTTGGTTACTAAGTAAGCATTTCATTCTTCACAGACAGATTTTGTCCAGCAATTTCTACTTTGCAAAATCAGAGATGAGTAACTCCTCGGGAGTAAGCCTCTTTACTGTGCTTGTGTTTTTAAAGAGTATTGTCAGTGTGGATCTTATTATCAGTTGCACATAGTTCCTCTGAGCAATTGGCCTTTTTTGAATTAATAAAGAAAAAAAATGTAGCCCCAGTTGTTGCAGTGTATCAGACCTGGGCTTCCTGAGGGTTCCCTTCGATATTGTAAAGGGCATTATTAAAGGTATCTGTGAAAAGACTTGACTCATGCACAAACCCAGATGTGACCTATTATGAAAAGGCAATTTAACAAAGCCAAGTTATGTCCTTGCTTTCCCTCAGTCCTCTCACATCTGAAAGATCACCGTAGCCAATATAGCTTGGAGTTGAGATGAAAGCAAATGTCAGGATCTGCTCTGACTAGAGCATTTCTAAAGGATCACATGTGACTGGAGAAAGGCAATCTTCCAAAACTGACATTCTTTCCTAACGCAGGAAATAAAGAGCATCAAATCATTAAAAGGCATGCAGAAAGAGTTCTGGAGAAGCAACATTCTGTGACCAATAGAAACAAAGGATTTTTGTTATCGGGGGTTTAACCAGAGTTGGTAGGACCAGAAGAAGATTAAAATGCACTGCAGACAGACTGCCAAAAAGCTAGGTAATTTCTTTCATTCCTACCAACAAGGGGAGATTGGGAAGTTGCAAATTCTGGGGCATCAACTGAAGGATACAAATTAATGTCGTAGTAGAACACGTTTTAGAGCAAAGTGACAAAATGAACAGGAACAATTATCAGGGCAAATATTTTTATGATGATATAAAGTGATTCATAATAACTAGGAGAAAGATGGACTGTGAAAAGCTGTAAAAGGGTCTCAGAACACCAAGGCCACGGTTTCACAGGACACACAACTAAGTGCACCCGCCAGCTGTCACTGAGAGCTCCCTTCCAGCCTCCCGCACTGCTGTCAGCCATAACAGTTCCCAGCTCTCTTCTGTGACACTTGTGTCTGCATTGAGCATAGGCAGCAGGGTTTTGACAGCAGAAGAGCTTCAGAGGTGGCTTCTGTGGGAAGAGGTCAGTGGCTCTGCCTGGACCCACTGCAGAACACAGCTGAGTCCATCAGCAAAGCTGGTGGTGTCTCTAGGAAAATGTGTGTAAGGAAGGGTAGGAAATGCCATACAGCGAGGAGGAGGAAACCAATAGAGAGAGAAACAGCAGAGGGAACACCAAGCTCAGAGGAGGAGCACCGTGCTGGAGCAGATATCCATGCTGCAGCCCATGCAGAAAAATGTGAAAGCAGATGGGTATGCCTGAAGAAACTGCAGCCTGGGGAGAGCCCATGCTGCAAAGGAGTGGAAAACACGAGGAGGAAGGAGCAGCAGCAGAGAGGAACCACTATGTACTGACCACCTGTCTATCCCCCCAGTGTTGCTTGAGGGGCAGTAGAGGAGCTGGGAGTGAAGGAGTGAAGGTGAGCCTGGGAAAGGTGGGAGGAAAGATGTGACTTTAACATCTGCCTCTTTTGCTTCTCACTAGCTGAAGTAATGTTAGTTGTCAAGAGATTAAATTGATTTTTCCCAAACTGAGTCTGTTTTGCCCACAACGGTAACTGGTAAGTGATTTCCCCGTCTTTATCTTGACTCATGAGCTTTCTCATCCCTGATTGTTTTCCTGTTTTCTCATGTTTCCCTGCTGAGGTGGGGGTGGTGGGGGAGTGAGTAGCTGGGTGGGAATTTGGTTGTGGGCCATACCTAACCCACGATAATATTACACTGTTTTCTAAATAGTACAGGAATCTTCCTATTCAATGCTGCAAGAATGTTTGGTCTTATCAACCATCACTAAAGCCTGAAAATTCATTATCCTCTGTAAAGTCATCAATAGAGGAATTTTCCACTATTTGCTAAAAGGAGAAAATTAAAAAATGCTACACAGATTTGGTACTGCCTTACTGCTTGAAAAGTCACATTTAATGACCTATAATGAGAAAGCTGGTAATTGCTGAATTTTAAAAATCCAGTGATAGCAGCAAGGAAGAAGAAACTTTAAAATAGGCACACAGCGATCTGGGCTTTAGACCATTTGAGACTGACTTAAGTGGGCATCAAATAAAACTATGCAGGCAATGACTAAAACAAACAAAAGGAATTTATTTTTCACACCGTATGCAGTTAAGCTGAAAAAGCCTGCCACAGGACTCGTGGATGTCAAAAGTGGTTAAATGCAACAAAAATAAATTCTGGTTCATTAAGTAACTGAGCCACGCCACAGATTTCCTTGTGCTCAGATAAGATTACTAGGAAAGTACCATTATATGCATAAGATCTTTTCCACTTTTTCATACACTACTGGCTAGCAACAAGGTATTGGGCTAGATAGTAATTTCCTTTGCCTCACAGGGCCTGTTCTTACGCTTTGTAATCCTACCAATCTGTTTTTCAACAACTTTCCTCTTTTGGTCTATATAGAATATCCTAAATAAATATACTTGTCCTCTGAGCCTCTCATGTGATGGTTTAAATAGGCTCCGTGTCCCCTTCATGCCTTTTCAGATTTCAAGTTATCTCCTTAATGCTGTTTTAAATAATTTTCCTGATGTGTGTGTAGCTCCCTTTTTTAACGGTAACATGGCTTTTGTGTTATATTCCCTTTTAACCATGGAGGGATGCTCACATACAATGTTCAGGACTAAATCAAAGCTTACTTTCCTTATGGGATTCTTCCAATTAGCTTAAAGAACTGAGAAGGAACTTAGCTTAAAAATTTGACCCTAGTAAGCTTGTGTCTGCACACCTACCCATGCTGTATCATAACCCATAACAGACCATGGCCCACAACATTTACCCAGCCCATATGGATGTGACTGAAGCCTCCTGGTGACATTGCATTTCCCATAGGCAAAGCTACTCTCATCTCCCAGTGCAGTTCCTCATCATCAATGAGAGGCTGAGACGATAGAACAGCTGGGACTTGAGTTTAGCTTTTGCATTTCCGTGTTGTCAAATGAGTTTATTCTTCTTTGCATAGACTATCTATAAGGAGAGTTGCAGGCAGGTTATTTTACATTTTTGAGATTGTTATTGAATGGCCATTAATGGCCATCTAAAAAAATGAGAAGTGGGGATAAGGAAGGTGAAAGAAGTTTGAATAAGACCAACATATCAGACAATCACAAATATTTAAAAGCACTAATCTGACTAATCACACAAAAGGAATTCAGTAGTAGGAGTGAAACTGATAAATTCTCAAAGAGTAAACTGGTCGTGACTTATAGGGTGAAAGATCTCCCTGAAAGACTGTACAGAAAAAAAAACCCAAACCACAAACTTTAAAAGAAGAAAGATATACATGAGGAATGTAGGAGATATCCCGTGAGATGAAAAGAAGCACGGAATAAGACACCAATTTATTCACAGAGACATGAAAGAAGGAAACAGAATGATATTTAAGAGTATAAAATACAATTTGACATCCTTTTAACAAGAATATCTGACAAAGGCTAAGGATGCCTCAAATGCAAATGACAAAGGAAACGGAATGATTCTTGATGAATTTATTTACAGGATGGTTTTGGGTATTCAAAATGATGAATCTAGGAGAAGTTCAGCTGCAATTCTTTGCTCCATCAGATTTCATTACTTCATTAGTAAAAGGAAATCCAAAGCACTGGATATAAATAACAGTGCAGGAGAAAGGCAACAGTTTATTAAAATACAGCACCCACAAATGCATGTTGGCTGAAGTAGAAGGTTATTACACAGTCAGAAGAATAAGACTATGAAAGAGCCTTCTAAGCCGTTGCAATAAAAGCCCTACCTGGTGTTAAGAGGGAGGCATCTAAAGTTACAAAAAGCTGAGACAATATACTTCCTTGCAATTCCAGGGGTGTAAGATTTCAGGGATCTTACAGACTTCCCAGTAATTGACTAAAGGACATTAGTGCTGCAGCCATTTATTTTTTTTTTAGCTTGGGGTAATATCCTACACAGACAGCCAAATTGTATTAAAAATATTTAAAACATGAAAGTGTTTTAACTTACAGTAGTCCAAAGTGCCAGAGGCAAATTTCTTTTTCTCACTTTAGGAGGAAAAAGATAAATACTACATATTTCGATTAGATTTTGGTTACAGCAAATAAGCAAAAATAACTTGTCCTTGAAGGAGGATATTCTGTATTTCAATTAAGTGCATTGTGGTTTATGTAGCTACACTGTGAAAGTAGGAAAACTACTGTGTAGAATGTAGTGGTGAGAGATCAATTAAACAGTGAAGACAGTTTCAGTCCAGCACTGGTAGACAACAGAATGGATTAAATTGCTGATTCTATCTGACCTCCAGTAATTTGATTTTTAAACAAACTTTGGAAAATGCAAAGGCGAAAGGACAATAGCACATTATATTCCAAGGTCCTCTGAAATGTCAAACTGGACTTAACAAGAAACATAACACTGCCAAAGTGTTGTATCATTACAGAAAATCATCTGGACCAATTGGAGAAAGTATGGTAACACAAAATATCAGAGGTCTAGAAAACATGGCTTACAAGCCACAATGGAAGAAACTGGGTTTGTCTCCCCTTTAAAAAGGATAACTGAGAGGGCAACAGAAGTGCCTTCAGGCACACAGAAGACTGTAATAAAGAGGAAAGGAATAAATTCACATCCACTGTGAATTGCATTCTCAGGCCTAGACTGCATTGTGGGATATTAAGCTGGGCAACAGGGAAAACACTCTCCAAAGATAAAGGCTGAGGGCAACAGATCGTCTAGGAAAGGTGTAGAAGCTCCAGATTTTGAAAAGCTGGTTAGAGAGACATTAATTGAGGATGTTTCAAGTATACTTGCTCCCACCACCAAGTGAGGAAAAGGATTAAATAACCTCTTCATGTTTGAGACTTTGTTACACTTTACCACAACATTCTTAAGCAGGAATAAAACTTATAAATTATATTTTGAAAACAGATTAGTAGGGTCTACTCTACAATTCTGCTTCTGCTCATGAAAATTGGTTGAAAATTTCAGTTATACACAAATCTCTCATTTTAAATAGGACAAATAAGTTCACAAAATGGGTTCAGTAGCTACATAAGAGGTGAAGATAAAAAGCTAAGTAGTTAAGTCTGTGGACTTCTGCTTTCTCTCTCATTTCTCTTTTTCCTCTTTATTCCTTTCCAAAACTCTGTCATCAGAAAACACTAAAACTGGAAGAGGGAAGAGGCCAGGAAGAATTTATTATAGTGTCTCAGGTAAGGTTTTAGAATAAAAGTGTCAGGTTTCAATGAAATAAGGAAATACAGGGGGTAGTAGTTCAGGGAGGGTGTTTACTTTCACCACTACAGCCTCCTAAAATGGCTGATCAATATTTTTATCGAGATGTCAAATTTACTTTCAGCTATGATCATACAGAAAGCTTCATTTGAACTTCAGCTACCTCAAGAACTAAAGAAGCTGTTAATTTTTGAGGTTGTTTCCTTCACAACTGCATTCAGACATATTCAGACATATTTTTTAAAATGAGAGGACATTTGTTGACAATAAGGGCAACTGTTCACATGGTAATTTAGATTTACACAAACGTACGATTTAGTGTTATTCAACATTCTGGTTTAAAAACTAGCACAGCAGCACAGATTGAATGGCTTACAATCCAACTTCCTGGCAGATTTTAAAATGCAATTTAGTGAGAAACATATTTTTATATTGAGTATTTTGAGTAGCATGTCTGAGACATCACAGATTTCCTTAAACCTATTTGATAATCTGGAATTATACACAAATTTAATGTTTTAGCAAAAAACTACTTGCCTCAACGTCCATATACTTTGAGAGCTGTTGTACATAATCATGCTGTAGGTATGTATATGCCCAAGCATCTGAGGCTGCACCTTTTAGCTCTAACAGTAACAGTATCAGCATGCCCATATCACCTCCCGTTCTACCCCATATAAATTGAGTATATTCCTCTCAATCCAAAAGACTCTTTTTATTTAAAAGAAACCAAAATATAACAAAACATAAAACATGGCTCTGAGAATCAACAAGGCACACAGCCTGTGATCTTCATCTTTCAGGGCAACAGAATTCACAGAACCTCTACTTACTACTACGTATTTTTTCTTTCTCATTTCAGTAAGCATCCACATGCATGACACTTACCAATACCTCAAATATAAAGAGGTTGCCTGAAAAGAAGCCTAGTGATCTACAGGAAAAGATTGCCATGTTCCTAACACTGTTGTTGAGTACAAACTGCTGAATCCAATGACCACTCCAAAGGCAAGGAAAGGGTTCTTCTTTATAAAGAAAAACCCAAGAGAGCTTTCTGAGCTTATTTCATAAAAATATTGCTGAGGAAACAAGAAGCTATCGCTCAAATAATTTTCCTTTTACACTAATCAAACACAAGTTTATTTTCCACCACAAATACCAGATTTTTGTCCAGTGGAAAAACTCAAATGAGTCTGTTAAGAAAACATCCTGCAGGCAGGTAAGAAAAATCTGAACGCGATAGTTTTTGCAAGTGCAAGCCCAAAATAACTGTAAATGAAGTTTTCCTAATTAGATAATGAATGGGTATCTTAATTCTCAGAAATATTTTGGATTCAAATGCAGAGGGACTTCCTCAAGAATTGCTGAATAGTTAACACATCAATTAACAAAAAAGTACATTGCCATCCACAGAAACTTTATGGACTTTTGCTCTTCTAGCTATGAGTAATTTCTTGATCTGCATCATTTAAAAACCTAAAACTGTCAGGTTCCAGATCATGCAATGCAAAATTCCCCCCATTTTTTTTCATCAGGAGATCTAGCCCAATGCCAAGGTTCACAACAGTGTGCAGAAACAGATGAAGAGAGTCCTGAAATCAGCTGCCTTGTCTGTTCTGGGACAATTAGAATGATCTTAGATGTGTCTTGCTTTTAGGGTGAGAGGATGAGCAAAAGAGCAAACATCAGATAGTCCTTCAGGATTGGCTTTGGAGCAAAGAACAAAAAAAGGATGAAAAAAGAGTCATGTGTCCAGCATGACAGTGTTATCCTGTAGACTCATGGTAGCCACTGTTTGGTAGGTATTAAGGTATACTCATGTCTCATTCTGTCTTTGGCTTTCCTTGAATGACCTGTGACCTCCCAAAGTTGGAGCAGACTCACCAAAGCAAGGAAGGAGCCCTTTGTGGCTAGAATTTGGCAAGGCCAAAAGGAGTGAATAGTGATGGAGGAACACCTTCCCTGCTAATTTCACAGGAGACGGAACTCTTGCCTTAGATCCACTAAATGGTTTTGAAGATGTTTGTTTCTTCTGTCTAGAAGATGAATTTAGATAAAACATCCCCCAAAATAGTCAAAGTATAATTCATTAGAAGATGAGCTGATGAAGCATCATAAAAGAAACACTAGTCTCCCTAACTGTCACTGAGCAGCAAGGACAGACTGTTCTGCAAGGGAAGACAAGTTGGGCACTGAGTCACAGGACTCCCCAAGAGTTGCGGGCCAATAGGCAGGACTCAAGATCTCATCAACAAAGAAGTATGAAATCATATCAGCAAGTCAGGGTGAGGATCATCTCTGGAGATAGTAACCAGAGTAAGACACAGTTCAGAGATCTCCAGTCAAGTACATTGTCACAGGTAGGTCTGAGGTCAAGCTAGAAAGTCAAGTCTGCGGGTCCGGGTCCAGATCAACAAGTTAAATGGGACAGGCATGACTGCAATGCAGCTGCAGGGGCAGTGCAGCTCAGGTAGGGACCAGGGGTGATAGCCTCAGCAAAAAAGTAACTTCTAAGGGAAGGAACAAGGAGACCATACTAGAAATTCTTACAGCTTTCTTCGTAACAGCTTTTATTAGCAAGCTGGCTTTGCACACAATCAGCTCCTAAGAAGGTAGCAGAGTGGACTCCTAAACTTGTCATCTACCACTTGCTATGTGCTTTCGGTTGAAAGCACCTGGGAATAGTGCTTTCACTATCTATTCACAATATTTTCCAGAGTTACTTTTTTTTTTTTTCCCCTTGGGGTGTTTCCTACAGCTTGAAGTCCTTCAGATTCTGGGAAATGCCAAGTGGAGATAAGGGTTTGGAGAGAAGGGGAAAGAGTATTACAAAAAGAGAAAGGCACTTGACTTACAATATGAAAAGAGTTAGAAATAATACCTAGCCAGTCCATTGACAAGGATATGAACTTCCAGAAAAGTCTCAGTTTAACCAGACTGCTAGGACCTTAAGATGGTGAACATACCTCTCCCATTATAATCTGTGCACAATAGAGCAAGGAGGAAGAATACAGTGGCACATAGGGTTAAAATGTCCCAAACTTCAGTTGTTTAACATATGTGCACTGCTAGTGTGAATGTTCCTATGGACAATCACTTAAAGAACAAAAAATACTAGAAGTGACATGAAGAAGGTATTTAGAAGTGACAGGATTATTGACAGTGCTAGAAAAATACAGAAACTATTTGTAAGCAGCAACACAGAAGGTATTAAAAATACCCAAAGGTATTTAATTCAGAATCAAACCACTTATTTACAATGTGGTAGTAAAAACTCTGGAAAGAATACAGAGTTCATGGCACTAAACCAAATGAATAGGAACTCCCAGCATGATGCTGCTGCTAACAAGGCTAATGTGAGCTATAAACTTGTAAAAATACTTCTTTATGAATCTTTACCTCTTTATAAAATATTCACCTAGACCATTATTGATAACAGTGAGTTCAGATATGCTTCCCATAAAAATGATACAAGAAATCATGAATCAGTTCAGTAAAAGACACAATAAAGATCAGATGCCTGGAAAATACTCATTACAGAGAATCCTTTAAGATGTTCAAGCTATTTACAATATTATAAGGAAGTTTATGACATAACTGAGCAATTTTTTATGTAAAAAACCACAAAAAAATTTGCAAAAAGCCTCTGGCTTATCGAAATCTATGTGTATGTAGCTCCTGTAGGCACAATACCCTGTAATCCCTACTTTTAGAGAGTATTTTTCGAAGCAGACAGCTGAAAAAGACATAGTAAGCATATTAAGGACAAAGGGATCTAGCTGGATTTAAATATTTTTAAACTGGAAATAAAATGGCATTTTAAAAATGAGGCAATTAATTATGGGAATAATTAACAACTGAAAACTTCAGACTCACCGTCAAAAGATTCTCTTTCTAAAAGGAAATACATATTAGCTATTGATTTTAGGGTTTGTGATATGGCTGACAAAACTGCAGGTAGCAGGACAAAAATCAACATTTGCCTGCCAGCAGTATATTTCATCACAATTATCAGGATATCTATGAAAAAATGGCAAATAGTATCTGCTTAAACTACACATTTTACTCTTAAGACAAAGGAGCATGACTCATCGGTTTATTGGAGGATGTTAGATGTGATAAATTACTGCAGATCAACACACAGAGAAGCTGCTGAAATCTCATCTACTTCACGGCAAAATGGTAAATGACCTTTTCTCTCTATGAAGTCCTGAGGTAGGATAAAATATTACATGCAAGAACTGCGGTGTCTCTATTGATTGACCTGTGCAGTATGTACTTGCACAAGACATTTGCTAAACCATTCATCTAAAAATAGTGGACAATATCAGTGTCTTCATGTAGATAACTAGACTTCCAACAATGGTACCTCTCCCCCCAACGATAAAATATACCTTCCCTGGGGTGAAAGGCACAGTTTATAACATTTCAAAACATGACATGCCTTATTTCTACATAAGGGGTCTCTCATTCCTCCTACAAACTATTCAGCAGAGCAAAAATTGGAAAATAGCTTAAGAAAAGTGGTCTTCTGCAAATAGTGTTTCTCTACAAGTTTCTAGGTCATTTCTCAGAACCCTGAAAAAGCACTGAAAGGGCAGTATCCCACAATTGACAGATGTCTGGAGTTTTCCAAAGGACTAAAATGAAAAGCTGTATATTAAGGGGGCTAACAAATCACCCTTCTTCACTACTCCACCTCTACAGGGCAGAAGGTCCCAAGCAGCTTCTGCAATAGTAAAGTATTATGAAAGAATAACTCCAGGACTTCAAACAAGATGCAGGTTTCTAACGTAGTACATGATCCATTTGCAGGCAAGGAACTGAGTATCTTTTCTACCTGACAAGAGTTCTGGTCAGCAAGGCATATACGAAGCCTCTGTCCCTCCTATCACTACCCTTGCTATTGTTTTTTGATCTACAGGCCTTGGTTGTGACACAAAAGTAAAGCACAGTAACTGACTTGGATAATAAAAGCTTGGAGTATTCGCTCTGTTAACACGTGCAAAGAATGTTCCACAGTCACTTTTTGAGGCTCACAAGTCATAGGGAGCAGGAAATTGTTTGCCAGGAGCTACTATACCTATTGGCTAGTCTGTTGTCTCAGACCTTTTTTTCAGAAAACACATTGCGTTTAGCACTATGAAAACATCAACTGAACCAATAAGCAGCATGAGAAGGAATCAAGAGAGGGAAAAAAAAAGTGATTGCAGCCATGCAAACTGAAAAGTGTCTAATGAATTTATTGAAATGTTTGCACCACTAAAAAAGAGGGTCCAAGAATTATAATCCAGTGTGGATGTGGAAAAAGAAAAAAACTCAAACATCTGGGAAATATATTTTTATGGTATATCCAAAGCAATCAGAAATAAATCCATCCACTTTAATGCTTTCCAGGTGCCTCTCAGAATATCATTATCATCTTCGCCACAAATGACAGCTACATCCTTGGTAATACTGCAATGAAATACTTGCTATTACCAAATATAGAATGTATTAAACTTGCGTAGGACCCGTCCCTACAAGAAAATACTAAAATCCACTTTTTCTTGTTTTCTTTTGGAGGCATGAGATTGAGATGCCTCCAAATACGACTGAAGTGAATGAACAGTATAGTCACTATTAAAGCAGAGTAAATGTCATTTATAGCACATGCAATGATGCTATTAAGATAACTGGTCTATTTAAAGAAGTGGGAAAACCCTTGGTGTAATCCACTAACTAGTGTGGTCACTACGAATCCTGTTTAAAGTTTCAGTTATTTTACTAATATTTCTAAGAGAGCCCTTGTTATTCTCTATGATTTCTTTACATGCACTTAAATACACCAATGCCAAGATATTCAGAAATTAAATGTATGTTCCAGAAAGTTGAAAGAACACTGTTTCATTGTAGCCACAACTTTTATGACAATCTAGTCCTTAAGACTATATTTAGGTAACACAAAATTTTGCTGTAAAGTGCTGTAAAACAGATAATGTAGCACTGGTGCACTCATTAGGCTTTGTAAATATACTTTTAGTAGGGAAATGGTGGTGAATGGGGACAAGCCCACGATTCCATTCTGAATGCATCTCTATCAAAACTTGTCCAGTTCAGAACAGCACCTTCTTCTGAAGAAAAAATGTTTCAAAGACCGTTCTTGTTAAGAATCACAAAAGTATAGACATGTTCGTAGAAGTGGCAGCAGAATACCACATCCCAACACAAGTGCAAAAATGTGCTAGTGAGAGTAAACAAAGAATACAAGAAAGATACTGAAATCCCTCTATTTTACCAACCTTTGAAGTGTTAATTTCTGCAGCTGAAAACAACTGTCTTTGAACCACCAACATTGGTAGAATATAAAAAGAATAATTATAATTTAAAAATTATTGACCTGACGTGCTGTTATGTACTTATCCATTTTTCTGACAAGATTGATAAAGTAAAGGTGTGACACAGTGATTTTTGAATGAAGTTTTTCAAAAGAACTCTTCCACATTAGATTAGAGACAAAGAATAGAGATGCACACAACTGAATGTATTCTACTTTAAGCTATTTGCCCTAGTTCATTTTCTGTCTTCTGCTAAATCAGGCTTCCTACTTTGCTGTAGAATGCTAATACTAAATGTATTTTACCTCTTTCACACATTGCATTACACCGTAATTACCATTAAAAACATTATAGGGAGTCATAAATAGAAATAACAGTACTAAACAGCTACTGTATGATGAGAAGGATAACTTAGACTGAAAAAGCAGAAAGGTATCATAAATATTATATGGTCTCTTTTCACCACTAAATGACTGCTGTATGATGTAAAATTATAATTTTATTATGCATATGAAATTTATCAGTGAAATGTGCTTTCTACAACACAACATAGCTCAAAACATAAACCAAGACAGCTAGACTATCAAACATTAGTGCCCAAAGCAGGTTCATAAAACCACATTCCAGACCCTTAACAAGTGACCTACTTTTTGCTGACAGCCTACACTAAAATTTTCTGTATCCTGAATATTTTGGTACAATATTGTTAATTTTAATGCTACAAATATGTACCTATTTGCTATTTTAAAAATACTCTTTATGTGAAAGGACTCAGCATGAAAATAACAAAGAAGCAATTCTAAAATGCAGAATCAACAGAAGTACCTCAAAGCCTCCAGGTAGGAACCAGAAATCTTTCTAGCTATTTCTTGAAATCAAAGTTTTGGATTTTTATTGAAATATTGAACCTTAGGGGAAAATTAATTCTCTTAAATCCTTAAAATCTCTTAAAGACTCTTAAACAGATACCAGAAAATATTCTTCTCACTGTAGTATCATGACACTTATGTAATCCGTTTCAACTTCAATGACTGGGCAACCTGAATGTAATGAAGTGACAATGGGTACCTATGTAATGCTCAAATCACTCATCTTTTGATGATGAACATACACTCCTCTTGCAAAATTACTATTATTCTCATCAAGTCAGAGCAAAAATGGCTACCTTATTTCTGGTGTTACATTTCTGTAAGCAAAGACAGTATTAGAAATGGAAGAATTTCAGTAGTAGCTGATAGGATTTTTTGTTGATATGAAAAACATTAATTTGCTGTCACAGGATATGATACAAGGGGACATTTACCTTTTAATTTCTCTCTATCTGAAGTCACAGTATTCTGGTATTTCACAGCACTCTGCTGTAGGAAAGACATTAATGAAAACTACAGACTCGCTGAAAGATTCAGGTTGGAAGCGACCTCTGGAGACCTATAGTCCAATATCTTCTTCTGAACAGCGCTAACTTCAAACCCAGATGAAGTCACTCAGGGCCTCACTACCCCAGAAAATATGACTTTCACCATAGCACCACAAGTTGTATATTCAACGCAGAACCTCCAGACTTCTCTGAGCTTGCCTTGGCTTGATTTTCAGTTGTGGCAGCGATCAACTGGTGGCCACGTGCCTGTGTGCTTCCTGCGTTGGCTTCACTCTGGGACCACCCGTGGCAGGGGCTGGCACCCCTACCTGGTCACTGTGGGGCAAACAGCACCCTGGGGTAACTGGGCTGGGGGGGGCAGCCTGCGGCTCCCAGACTTTGCCAGGGAAGCAGGCAGAAGGCGGCAGGCTGCGACAGGAAAACCTAGCAATATAGCCTCAGGTGGAATAAAATTGAGGAGGCAGGAGATCCAAATGACCAGCATTTACCTCCTCCTGATGAAGAGCTCGGGACACTGACAGCTTGCAGTGACACCCTTGCTTTCTGCTCATGGAACATGAATATCATTCACCTTAGGGCCCAGAGGGACATCTAAAGCATAACACTCAAAATCTTGTTTATGGACAGAAAGTAAATAAACCTGATAACACACACATGTATGTGTATATATATATATATAAAGCTAAGAATTTATTGGTAATTCATATTTATTGTTGGTATAGCTGAAATCTTAACAGTCTAATCCAAGAATCATTATTACTTCTATGCTAATTAGAGAAAAAGAAAGAAAGAAAACCAAATAAAGAAACAAAAACTTCTGTATTAAAAAAGCAAACTCCCAGTTGTAATAATACAGTTTAAGTTGTTGTACACACACTTCCCAGTTTCTAACCCTTTTTCTGGCAAAAGGCTCGTGTTTTAACTGTTCCCTGTCGGTCCTAAGGCTGACGGCTTCAGCCCGGCAGTAGTGGTGAGGGAAGACTTTCAGCAAGTCATCAGCATCTGGAGTCCTTTGTAAGAAGGAATACGATGCTGATATTGATGCTGATGATTACTTCTTGCTCAATGTAGGATCCCCTTAGGGTCATTTTTATATATATAACACACATTTATAACTTGCTTCTTTGTTGGTCTGCAAGTCCATGCCATAAATGTAATACATATGGTGTTTTATATGTGATAGAACTTGTTCTTTGTTCCCCCTAAAAAACCCACTTATGTCCAGGTCTAGGTTTGCGTTTCTTTACCTGACCAGTGGAAAAATTACCTATAGACCTGGGGTCTCCAGTGTCAGGCCTGTGCCCCACCTCTACTCACTGCATGCCTGTATTTCTTCATATTGCATTCTGTGTATCCACTTCTTAGAGGCTTCCACTATGATGCCAGATCTGTATTTTTCCACATTATGTTATACTTGTAGATATTTCATTCTTCACACAATAGTTATTCATTAGTGTTATCAATATAGTAACTACAGTTGTACTGTGCCATACAAAAAGTAAAATTAATTAGCTACAGCCACCTTGTCATTAGAAAAATTGCTGTTACAGCTAAAACAGGAAAAGCAAAGCTCCAGGAAGGTAAAAAAATTTCAGATAGCCTTAACCTTGAGGCCTTGCAAACTAAGTACAAAGCACATGGCAATGGCAGTATTGTATTGTGGGACTATGTGGTTACAGAAGCCTGAGGATAACACCAGAGAAAAAGGGGATATACTAGAAGATTTTCTGCATAACAGTTTTAGCTGTATTTACACTTTTCTGGGTTAATTAGATAATGTGGACTGTGACTGTTATTATTATTATGAATGAAATATCACTAATATTTGTTTGTTGTATTTTCATTACATTGTTAAGACTTTAATTAGACTAACAACAGATTCTAAACTCTATAGAGTTTTTTTGCCCACAATAAGAGTTGAGGCGCAACAATTTGCGCAGTTGAGTCTTGAAAATCTCCTGCACACAGATTCCATCACCTTTCCAGGCAGCCTCTCCCAGTGCTTAACCCCTCTCTTGGGAAAGAATTGTTTATGTCCTTCCACCCAGGATTTGTCCTGTCACAGCTTGTGCCTGTTGGCTCTCATCCTTTAACTATATGCCTTTTTAAAAAATCTTAGCACATCTTCTCTGTAAGCTCCTTCAGGCAGTAAGTAGATGTTAGTTGTACCCCCCCCAAAGCCTTTTCTTCTGCAGGCTAAACATCCCAAGCTCCCGAAGTCTCATCACCTGTATGAGCTCCAGTCCACTAATTACCCTAGAATCCCTTTGGTAGACTCCTTCCAGTTTCTATTTGCATACTCTATCCATCTTCCCACACAGTCTACCGTGCACAATTGGCACTTTAATTCTTCCTCAGAACAGGCTTTAATTCTGGTAATGACATGTAGATCAATAGAAAGGATTGGCATCTCACCCATGTGCATATTTACAAACATGCCTGGAGTAGAAAATGGATTTGAAAATTTAAAAGACCAAAACTAGGATTTGTTTTTCCAGTTTACTAGCCTTAAAGCTATGTGGGGAAAAAAAAGGAAATAAGGAAGGCCTTAGAAAAATATTTGATGTTCATGAACATATTAGTAGCGTACATTTTAAAATGTATTAATTTAATTTACAGGAATCTACATATAGTTCCAAATAATATATTTCAAATGTTTCTGTTCTTTACTAACAGCCTTAGATTTTAGAAATGCATGAGGCTTCTATGTTTCAGATTAATTTAAAAAACAATTTTGAAATATTTCAGTTCCTGTAATGAATGGTATTGCTTCACCATGTTTTGGTGAAAAAATTAAAATCCCACTCAATGATTTGAAACCTCATTCATTTTCATCTGCTACCTGAGTGTTGTTTCTGAAACTGTCATTATACTGCCTCCTTTTCAAAGACAGCATTTTAGAGAACCCACTGAACACCGACACCTTACAAACACCCCCCTGCAATGTTGTAAGAAGTTCTCAGTGTATATTCCCATGTCTCGTGATGCAAAGCACCAGAAAAGAGAGAGAAGAGTAATTATGCTAACTGCTTGTCAGCGTTAAGATCTTGCACTCGGTGTTAGTGAGTCATCCCTACAAACTGTCAGCCAGGCTATATCAGTGAGACAAATAACGTTATGAGAGGCTATTTTAAATATGTACCTTGAAATAAGGCTGCAAATTAATAGAGGTCAGAATAGTTTCATGGTTCTCTTTTATATACACTGAAAAGATTGAAAAGCTGTGTGAGAAACACCAAAGTGGGCATTGAAAATACTGCCTTTCACCACAGAAGTTTAAAAGTGACTCTCATAACGAAGTACACTAATGGGAATAAAACGCAGAGTGTGCAGTGTTTCCCAACGCAGCCCTATGAAACCACAGTTCATAAAGGTGTGGTTCATGATATACACGAATATCTAGCCATCTACACCTGCAGGCAAATACACATTATATAGTGCAAACCCAAGCCAAGACCAAGTATGACTACTATGAAATTGTAAAGGCCCTGGGGGCACTGACTGGCCTTGCTGCCTCTAACCAGCTCCACCCTCAAGCTCCCACCATGGCCCAGGAGCCCCATTTCAGCTCAGCCCCCTCCGGAGCTCTGCTGTAGGAGCTGGCTGTGGACCCTATTGATCCTGGCCTCTGGACTGACTTCCCAGCTTCACCTCGGACCCGCCTGGTAACTGCTGGGGCTGACCCTGAGCTGTAGGTTGACCTCCTGGCTTGGCCTCAGACCGGCCTCACCACCCCGAACTTGGCTGGTGCTCTGGATTCTTGCTCAATGCTGGCTGCCAGCAACCAGGTTTGCCCAGCTCGCCCCATGCTGCGGGACAGGATCCTGGCTGGTGAGACCCTGCCCTGCTGGGATGTCTCATCACCCATGGCTTCCCATCCCGTGGGGAGCAGCCAGCCTTTGCTGTACCTTACAGAAATAGAGTGGTGCGGTTACAGTGCATCTAACTTGTACCTCAGTATTTATATGCACACCCCTATCACACCAGATACTAATGTACACTGGTGTCACTTGAAAACAATTATTTTGGTATTTCTCTTGAGTGCTCTGGCATAAACATTGAGTGATAATTCAATATACCTATTTATTGATACAATCAAAATGGTATTCTCAAAAAGGCTCTTAAAAGACACACAAAAACACCCCAGCTGAAAAGCGATAGTTGTCTACAGTTGTATAAGCCTACTCTCAAACAAAGTAAGAGGAAATACATGGAACAATTTGGAATATAAATTGTACAACTTTTAAAAACCATTATAAAAGACACAATGTCCATGATCTGGAAAAAAAATTGCAAATTCGATATGGAGCTCTAAGCATTTAGAAGATATGTTCTGCATCTGTATAAAAGTAGCTTGTGTTACTTCTCACTCAAGTAAATTAATTTTTTCTTGTTAAAAAGATGTAGAACCAAGGGTCATGCTACAGCCTTTCACAGGCTAATAAAGGCTTTGATCAAACTCCATGTTTTTTAAAATGCACCTGCTCCTACCATTTCAATGGATCCTGTTCCTCCAAAAATAGTCTGCAATATGATTGACTTTTTACATTCTTGGCAAAACAAGCAGTATTACATGACAGACTACAGCACATCCACCTCTGAACTAAAGTCTGCAAAGAAGTATGTTAACGCTTGGGAAAAAAACCCAAAAACTTATCAAATTAATCCTCATTTACCTTCTCACATTTAAATACCTAGCATTCATAAGTATGGTCATAAGGAGGTGCACTTCATCTTTTTGGCTGGAAAAACTGTGACATGAGATAAAGGACATACTATGGGGTTGAGAGGATAAAGGCTAAAGAAATCTATATAAGAAGATCTGATGAGTTAATGGTTCATTGGGGATAAAAAATCATTAACGTTCATAGAATAATTCACTTCCATTTCATGAGACATTGATCCGTTATTAATCCAGATCTGCAATAAACTACTTAAAGCTGTGTAGATGTCTTAACTAATGTGATATATTTACTTCTATCAAAACACAAATATATAACAAATTATGTACAATGTCTTTCATTTTTCTATAACAACTACACAATTTATCAATGAAAGATAGCTGTTGCTGCTTTCTGTCTTGCTGGGCTCCAGCATTAGAAACACAACTCCTACAAAGCACAAAGAGGAAGCATCTGGCACAGAATTCCAGTTATTTTTGCTTCTCTCCATTGTGGGGTTCTCTACCATTTCTGCAAGACCTTCATAAAATGCCAGAAAACCAAAACTATTTCCTTATTTCTTTCCATAGAAATTAGTAGTGTTTAGCAAATAATATGCATTTACAGAAATCACCAGCTAGCACTATGCCTGTTGTAACTACTGCCTTCTACAAGCAGCATCCTTACCCCCCAACAGTGTTCAGTAACACACCTTCCTGCTTCTTGCAGATACACCAGTGCATTTCCTATGCCTGTAGGAAAAAGCAACCAACAGTAGAAACCCTTACAACTGTGCTCAGGAAACTAAGAGCTCAGGTGTCTCCTGAATTAGGGAGACCTTGATGGCTGCTATGAATTATGCTTTTTGATTACGGTCTGCATATATCCTTCCGGCAGCTGAGGCCTAAGCACAGGGAACAGTGTTAACCAACTTCCACAAAGTCATCATGAGCCTGGAAGCAGTAACATCAGCCCCACATCACAGGAACTGCCCAGTCTGGAGTGGTACTGCTCCCAGAAACCTGGCATTGGTTGCTCTGCATTCACAAGCTGTCTCACTGGAACAAATCTGGAGATATTCTCACCCATATTCTCAACAGATAGTAAAATGTGCATTGTGTACTATCAGTTAGAAAGCCTACTGATTCACTGCATATAGCTCATGGAGGCAGAGGAGGAAACTTACAAATGACTGCTCTCACACAACCTCTCCTGCAATAGCACATTATGCAGATTTTGTATCTAATCATCAAAGCCTACCTTTACTGTGAAATGTTCTCCTTAAGACTACCTTAAATTTTTTGCAGCAACTTCGGCCAGTATGCAACCCAAATGCCCAGCAGATTAAGGCTAGCTCTCTGAACACACATGACCTGTTAAAAGTCCTGGTATGGACCCTCCATTTCCTTTTTCTGCAAAAAAAGTGTTGGTGATGGATCTTGAAAACCTTCATTGAAAATGACTACAGGTATTTGGGAGACAGACAGGACAGTTAAGGTCAGCTGGGACATACAAGGTATACCTCTGCACTTTTTCTGACAACAGAAACATGTCAGTGAAGGCTCTATTATCCGACCCTTAACAGTTCACAGAAGTTTGAGTCTGGTGACCTTCAAAGCAAAACAGACCTATCTTCTTTACTACTTGATGAACTAATTTGTATTTCAAATTCTCTTAAATGAAGCACCTATCTGTCAGGATGATAGGCACTGTACAGAACTTGCAAAGAGAAAAAGAACTATATAAAGCAATCAGAGAAGCCTTTTATTCAGCTGCTACAATAAATGACAGATAGTCTCATTATGCAATTCCCCTAGCTCCTGTTAACATACCTGACCCCTAGAACTATACCACATGATCCGTCAGTATTGTAGTTACAAACACAGTGCGGTAACACCTTCTCACAGTGATTTTGCAGTATCAGTCTTGGGCAGGAAGAACTGAAGTTCCCAAAGCGCACACGTACATCTCACAGCTCATTCAATGTAGACAACAAAAGAGACAGTGTGCAAACAGAATCCATAAAGCATTTTCAACTTTGTTTATCATAAAATATTTTCACAGAAGAAATTATAGAAAACATGTAATTGACAACACAAATGATTATAATAGCTTAATATATTCAGATGGAAACTGAGCACAGCCTTGTTCAAAAGACTTTGTGTATTTCATTAAGTAACTAATTTTGTTAAGTAATTCTTTAAGTGTTCTTGCATTAGCATACTGGATTATACAGTGATGAATGGGGGGATAGTGTGAAAACAGCAAAACAGATCCAGACATGGGTCTGACTTTACCTGTTGCCTCTTCTCAAATTCTAACTTGATACGGGATTTGATGCAGTTGCATGTGTCTTGATAAGTCTGCTGCAGTGCAAGTTCCATGAGGTGTTTGTGGTACGCTCCTGCCAAGTTTCCACAGATAAAAATGATTACATTTGCCAATATCTAGGTTTAAAAAAAAAAAAAAAAAAGTGTTAAGGAATTTATATAACTAAATTAACAGAACATAATCCTAACCTGCAATGAAAAATTGATGCAGTTATATATTTTGCTTTTGTTCGGTCTCTAGCAAGTGTTCACCTTTCAAAAAGCTTTCACTATTAGTGGTAAAATCCAAAGCAACAATACCATTTTAATTTAGGATTAAGTAAGAATGATAATGAACAACATGTTTGCCTACTCAATAAGGCATATAGTTTCTTGAAAAGAAATTCAGCGCATGTTCTCTGTCTACTGCTGAGTATTAGTTAGGTGGGATTATAATCTACTGATGTAAAACAATAGCTATAGCTCCTAATAACAACATTGGAAACCATGTTATTGCCATGCTCTTTTGGCAAGACATTTTCTTTTGCAGTGCCATACAATTAAGGGGTGAGAAGTTTCACCTACATCAACAGCCTGACCTGCGTTTTACCTCAGCCTGACCCACTATCTGTCACTCAGCTAGAAATATCAACCTTGGTGATAGTAAGCAATGTTTTCAGTAGTGAGATCTGACATCCCTCTACTAGAATATACTTTTCACTACTAGCAAAAAATTACATTTGCCTGAAACACAAAACTTAATCTATAAGATTTAAGGTCCAATTTAGGCTCTGTGTACACAACAACACATGAACACGAGAAAAAGTTCCCTTAAATAATCCAGGTTTGCTTAGTAAATGTCTGGAACATTTCAGAGAGTGAAGAGAGGACAGAGGCAGGCCTCTCCTGTGCTTGAACTTCGAAAAGGCAGTGTGTGGCAATGCTAGTACTTTCAACTGTCTCCAGTTTATTGCTGAAAAAAAAAGAGGAGCATTTAGTCATCCTAGCTCACACAGCAGAGTAATGAAACCAATTCTTAATTCAATAAAAAAAGATAATATTGAAAGGAAACTTAAATTGAGATACAGCTGCAATCTGGTGAGAGCAGGTCTCCATCTGTAAGGCCCTAGTGTATCATATAACCTGGATTACAAGTGCTACATGATGTCAGAGTACTCATGGTCTGGAAAGGAAGGAGGAAGAAAGGAGGCTAAAATTTAATTAATTCTCCACAGTTAATCTAATAATGAGGTTTATGATAGATTTCCCCAGTGGTCATGCATTGGTTGGTTTGGATGTACCTATGTACTGGGCAATCTTTTGTGATTTACTAGTAGTGAAAGAGCCAGAGATGTCAGAAAAAAAGTCCAACAGTACACTACAGTATCTCAGGGAAAAGAGATAAATCGTCCTATTAACAGAAATCGATCTCCTTGAGGAACACATTTTTTTCACAAAACATACACGGACTTTTAATGCTCCTTTTATAAATACACACTTTAAAATGAAGGTTTTAAAGAAATGCTTTTAAATTACTCACAAATTATAACATCATTACAGGCAATACATGTTCCTTTATTTGTGACATGTCTGACATCTCACGTCTCATGGTTCCAAAAAGCTAAAAGCAGGACCTTATGCACCCTGCCACAAAAAGGTCTGATGTTTTCAATTTGATTAAACTTTTCCTTTTTTCCCTGAGACTTGAAGATCATGGCATTATAATGTTTTTTTAAAACATCTTTCTTAAAATTTTCTAAAATTCATAAATGTAAAAATGAGGAGAAAAAACTACATATTTCACTTTCTCCAACGAACCTCTGTTATGAAGTAGAGGGATAAGAAACAGTTTAAATAAACACTTCACAATAGATAATACTTTAAGAAACCATAAGAGATGACGGTGTACAGTAAAGCATTTGAACTCAAAATATTAGTATTTTTTTTTTAATCACAACTGCTTGACTCTGCTTTGATGTGAGCAATGTTACAGTACTCTCAGGAGACATGGATGAGTGAAGATCCTGTGTGACAGATTATAGTGCATGGGTAGGGTGTTCCAGATGGCAATCATTGCTGGGTCTTGACATGAAATTATGAAATGAGAACAAATGCCTGAAAATAAAGATTGCTGGGCATGGAATATTCTCAGATATGCAGTGGGAAGTTTTAGCAACCAAATGATCACTGAACTGAACAGAAATCAACAGTGTGCTTTCATAATCTCTGTGTAGAGATCATTGTTGAAAAGCCACAGACAAACTTACCAAATGCACTGTCCAGCTTCATAAAGTTGTAGACTATTTAAAGCAAAACTTCAGGGATATAACCAATCAAAATAAAACAAAAATAAAATACTGTGGTGGGTACATGAAGGAGTAAATTATGAGTATCATCTCCATAGCCAAAGAAAAACAGATTTCAGTTTTATGACTGAACTAGCTGAAGTGAGAAAATAGATAGAAACAAGTGACTGACAGGCAAGGAGGCTAATTAACCAGGCTTTTCAGATTCTCAATGGGGTAATTCAGCCCACATGAAGCTCTGTGCTGGATTCCAGTACATGAATTAGGCTGTTCAAAACACCTCAGATATCTCAGCCATTGCCCTACTTAGTGTAGATGTAACACACAAGTCTGTAAGTGAATATGTAGATAGAAACTGTGTTCAAAATGTCATTAATTCTTCGTGGCTAGCATGGATTTCATTCAGAAATGTGTCACTATGGTATTAACGTAGAAAAAAATTTCCATGAAATGGATGAACTGGTTTCTAACTAAGACCAGCTGATTTTTTGCCTTATGTAGTCTGGCTTGAGTGAATGTTTCTGTACTTATCACTGAAGAGTCATTGAGTGAAACAGTTCAATGAAAAATGCACTTAACATTGCTAAATAAAATAACTAACATATAGATTCTTGCTGTGTATCTCTCTTCTCCTAAGTCTTGCATTTTCTTCTGCATTGTGCTTCAGCTTCAACATATGACGAGCTCCATCCCAGGTTTGCTTTAAAGTCTCATAGGCGTTCTTCCTGAAGGAACAGGTTCACAGTTTCCTCATCTCCAAAAAATTAACTGAGCTTCCCGCTTCCCAAGCAAATACTCTTGTCAGTATGCAACTGTGCAAAAAGTTCATCCTGTTCAGGCACCTGCTCTAAGAAGACCTCACGCTGTGAATCCCACCTGTGCTGATGCACTTGGAATGCAATCCTGAGTCAGACCAGTCTTCTACCTTGTCATTTCTCTAGGCTAGGACTCTGAAGCTCTTTCTCTTTTCCTCCTCCTCTCAACTCGAGGTGAATGTTGCATAATAAGAGATGTGGTGGACCTTCTGGTAAGAAACGCTGCATCTTGCTGCGAGAGCTCCTAACAACTGTGCAGGTAAAACTGCAACCAAGAACTTCTATAAAGGAATTAAAGGGCACCTGAATAGAATACACACATGGTTAGGGCTTCTGTCAAGGAGGACAAGCCTGCTCTCTGGAAAAGGGTGTCACTAATGATGGTAACTCAACAGTGGAAAAAGACCACGGTGACCTCAAAGACAGTGTTGGATGAACTGGCTCATCTCATTTACAAACAGGCACTGTATGAAAAAAGCCCACCCTACAATATACATAAATTCTAGTAAGCTCCCACTCAATTCACCATACAGAAACACTGAGTCACACAGCAGAAGTTCTAATCTCTCTGTATATTCAGTGGAGAGGTAAGGCTATCTCCTGGGCCATCTGCACCCCTTTAGATATATCCATTAAGTGCACACTGTGGTGAAGTTTCTGCTTAATCAATTAATTTAATTCCTACAGAAGGTGATCTAAGTATGAGTCAAAAATTAATGCAAGGAACACTACGATACCGGGAAGTATCTCTAGGTACTCCAAGTACCAGCTTGCACCTCTAATCACTTAAGGAACATTATCATGCCCGATTTCTCTTCCATCTCTTTCAACCTACAGAAAACTGTACGCACTTCCAGGCAATGGGGCATGTTCTAGACTGTATTTTTACATTCAAGCACACATATTTTTCAGTATCGGTGAATATAATCTGATGTCTAGTGCTTAACTACCAAAATAGGCTGTATTTAAAAGCAAATGAAGACAAAGTTAAGTAACTATGACTAATTTCTCGAGAGACTACTGAAGTTCACTGAGTTGCTCAAAAAGAATTATTCTATATAAGTTCAACTGATGAAAGCTGCTTACAAAGTATATGTATACAAGGAAGTACCTTGCTATATAAAAATAGAAGAATTATAGGCTGCTGATTCTGAACTGAAGCATAAAGATTTTTTTAAAAATCTTAGTAACTGCTGTTCAAATACTGAATATAAAAATCAGTTCTCTGCAGAGTTTCCCTACGTGGAAAGCCTCCAGTTTATAAGTTATTTTGTCACATTTTTTTCTTCTTTGATATTGTACAGATCCTTCCTTCAATTCTTGCATGAACAGAATTATTCCCAAAAAAAACCCCAACACAAACAACTAACTTTGTCAATCATTAGATTCTACTTTGCTTCTGGATAAGAAAGCTGAGGAAATGGAAGCTGAGGGGTGGGAAAGAAAGGCTATTAATTTATAACGTCTGCATGGAAATTAGTGGGAGAAAAAAGAATTCTTGTGTCACTGCCAAGGTGCAAATTCTTTAGCTCTGAAAAGATGAATCATTTCTGCCCCCATCTGATCTTTCATTTGATAGTTTGTGGTGTGACTAGCCAAGCTAGGGAACAAGTCTATACCTCTTTGGAACCTGTACCATTTTAGACTCAGACAAAATTAAGCTGGAAAGACCACCACTGGGTAGAAACTGAAAAGCAGCATTTAAAAGGACATGATTAGCCACCATGTAAATCAGCCATTCATATGGTCACCATGTACTATGCCAAACACCATAATTTTAAGAACGTGTGTTCAGAAGGCTCTCCATCTACTCCATGCAACACTCTTGCCCATGGAGCTCTGGCCAGTCGTATGATGCTGAATTTTTTTCTTTCACATTTCCAGACTTAGGGAAGTCCAAAGTGAGGAGTTCCAACACTCATACTAAAGTATATACTTCAAAGTATAAAGTATATACTAAAGTCTAACACATTTCAGTGTCAGCAATACCTATAGCTATAGTGCCTGGTCCACCATTTCCAGTTACACTGTGTAACAACTGGCCTTTTCCTGTATTTGTCTTAGTGAGATCACTTATTTGGGGGCTGTATCACAAATACTCACGAATTAACAGCAAAAATCAATTTCTTTAATGACCGCAACATTATGTTTAATAGTTTGAAAGGTAAAAGGTATTTCAATCCTAAAATATTCATGAAGGCTACAATAAGAACACACTACAAATGAAGAGAAGAAACAGGAAGCTCTAGTATCCTCAGATCCTTTTTCTGTATCAAGGAGAATCTCAAATGTTTTTCAGAAAGATAAGTAGAAAAACAAATGCAATTTTGCAAGAAACAACACAATTAAAAAAAATAAGAAAATGCCCAAAACACCCAATAACCTAAGATTTATTAAAATAACTGAGAATGAAAAAAATAGTAAGAATTTGAATTACTCATTATTCAAGACATCAACAAACTGCACCATATTTTCAGTGCTAAAATAAACTTAGTAAAAAGTCCCTTTGTGGAAGGGAAATTGATGTCATTTTACAAGCCAGGAAGTTGTGGCGCTGTCTTCTAATTTATCCTCTTTGTATTTTTTTGCAGTCAGAGCATTGTGGGCACCACCAATATATTCCTTTTCTGTAATATCTATGTTATCTGATGCGATTTTCTTTTTATCATTACTACAGATTGCAGTTTGTCATAGCTCCAGGCTGTTCTGTGGAACGACTGGATTTATTTTAGTTGGCTCTGTGCATGGACAGAGACTATGTGTATGCCAGTGTAGATGAAAACAGATCATAAACTGTAAGCTCCCGAATCAAACCCAGGAAAAATATACTACAAAGAAGAATTAAGAGTTATGGCCCCTTTAGATCACTTCTGTGTAATACACATAATCAATATCATTGACTCTAATAAATGACACTTCATATTTTGAATCTAAAATATTTTCTTTTGCCAGAGGGGAACTCATACTCTCATCGTTCAGAAGAGACCAGCCAGCCACCGCATTGCCCTTCCTGCCTGCAGAGAGGTCTTTTTGTGTTCACATGTGCCTCTGGGATCATTTTATTTCTTTACTATTAAAACTGCTCAAACACATTTGAATATACAATTAGTTGAAATACACAAACAAACAAAAAAATCAAATCTATTTAGATATTTATTTAGGCAAAACTAAGAATAACTTTGGGTTTGACTTGAGTTTTGGAAGTAGAACCTGTAAACAACTGATACTCTCACTCATCTTAAAAACTAAAATGTTATCCCAGAGATTCATTTCTAGCTCCAGGATCTGATATAGGAATGAGTACTACAGTGCTATAAGAAAAATGACATTTAATACCATAATATTTAAACAGTTTACTTAAAAAAAAATAATAATGGGGCAATACATCAGTCTTTGATATACTGCAGAAATAGTCACATGTCTAATTTTTGACATACCCTCAGCCTTTTCCAAGAAATTAATCTGCCTCACTCTTAAAAAAGAGACTAAAATCTGTAATACTACTATATTTACTTACAAGACCAGAAATATGCTGCCAGGTTAAATGTCTAACAGTAGATGTCTCCTTTCCCTCAGCAGGACTACTACTAGGCTCTCTCTCCTGTACTATCTACCAACCTTAATGAAGATTATTGATATTATGATTTACCAGCCCTCATGAAATTTCTTGATATATCTCTGAACACCTCACCTTCTCAAAAGTTTTACACACATTCATCTAGAGATTCAAAATATACCAGGAGAAATCAGGACAGACAGATAAATGAACTGATAATCACATACGTGCTCTGTACTAATATACTAACTTCTGACATGCCTAACTGGAAATGAGATTACCCTCAAAACCATAACAATGAATTCAGCTTTCTTCCCCAATCACTGTAGTTTATATTGTGTGTAACTGCACTGCATATTACATATGCTACATACTCTGAGTTATCAATATATAACAAAATTAAAATCAATGGACAGTTTAGTAGTACATGAATAAATTACAGTAAGAACATATATTCAATGTATTTTTTCTATTGCATTGCAAACTGTTGACAACATGTTTTAACCTAATTGATAGACAACAGAAATTAGACATTTTGAAATAGTATTTTCTATGATCTCTAAGTAAATGAAATTATGATTTATGTAAGAATCTGTTCTTTGGTGATATTTTTCTCTATCAGTATTCATAATGAACTGGATAAGCTTTTTAATAGAAAATATTCCTCAAATATTTGTTCTGCCTGTCTGATGACTATGACAAACTTTTATCAAGTTCATTTTTCATAATTTGGCAGCCTGTGCTAGGAAACAGTGGTCTTCGGCTTGGTACTTTGCAAAGAATAATATGGAGCTGAAGGGAGAATAATGACATTGGTGTATAACCAAGGAAAGTGATGACATACAGAACTGGATTAAACTGATTCCAGAATGTTCTCCAAGCCAAAGGTTTTAATGATGACACTCTCACATGTGTTTGTAATGTTTTTTTTAAGACTTTGGTTGCCTTTTTGAACTATATTGAGATCACCAATCAGCATTTGGGTTAATTCTTAACTGGAAGGCATCTAACAGGAAACAAAGTTCAATTTTCTGCTGTCAGGCAAATGCTGTCAAAAGTCAGCAAGTCAGGACAAAGAAAGTACTTAATTTGGTTTACGTTCAGGAAGGAATGAAGTAAATACTAAAATTTCATGCTGCTGCCGCCAACTCATTGCATCTTTTCACAAAAGGTGCTATTTTCTCCCCTTCATGCCTCAAAATTCCCAAGATATCATTAGTCAGGTCACAATCCTGAACCAGTTTTTTCTAAGTCACATGTTTTGTGGGGATATATTTTGAGTAACACCTCAAAAGTTAGCACAGTACCTCACATCCATACCCGTATTAGTGACAACCTCTATATAGCAGCATGTGGTTATACATTATAGACATCTAAAATACTACACAGCGTTAATAGGATAGGCTATTACTCATAAACTAGCTGAAAGCAATGATGAAACAAATGGAGGTATTTGTTCAGGGAAGAGACATTTTCCATGCTTGCACACTTGTTCTATTCTTTAAGTCTGAATCAAGAAGCTACCATTCACTCCTACCTTCTGTTCCTTGTCTTTTAAAGAACTATTTATCCATGTATGGATCTTCCCTCCCAGCTACTCATTTCATTGAAAAGGTTTGGGCAAAGGACTCTTTCAAAGGCCTTTTGGAAATCCAAGTAGAGCTATCATTTAAATCAGCCTCATCCACATGTTTGTTGATGCCTTCAGACAACTTCAAGACATTTCTAAGGAAAGACTTCCCTTTACCTTTTACTTCTTTCAAAACAGAATTAATTTATTCCATTCTCTATTCTTACAGCTTCAGTTTTTGCCTCATGAAGACACTGAGTTTACAGATCTACAGTTTCTCTGAGCCTTTCTGGAACCCTATTTTAAAGTTTATTTTCACATTTGCTACCTTATGGTCTTCAGAAATGAAGGTCTATTTAATACCAACCCATATATGCTCTCCTTCCCTCATCCTTCTGAGAAGACTTTTAATGTGGGAATTTCTTCAGTTTCTTCTTCCCTGAACAGGGATAAATTGTTTCTGTGCAATGGCCTTGTCCTCCCTGAATATTTTTAGAACCTGGATGTCAAACGGCCTTATAGACTCTCTAGAAGTCCTTTTGTTACTCAACTGCTGAAAGAAGGATTGAGCACGCAGGGAAGGGGAGATTGGTTTGGTTCACTGGCATGGCTCTAGATGGCATCTGTACTTTTAGATACATGTTCTTCAGACTCCTATCTATCTGACCTGTGTAACTGCATATATCAAAGGCATTTTGCAACACTTTAAAAAACATTCACACAGATGAAGTGTTTTCACTTTGGCTGATTAACTTCAGTGGAGCAAACAGATATTAAAACCGCTGATAAAGCATGCTAATTAGCAGGATGACTTTTTCTAGAAGTAAAAAGTGCAACTACAGCAGGCACAAGACACAACGTGAACTGCAATAGCTCCATAAGCTTTTTTATAGTTAGAATACTGTGCATCTAAGGTAAATGTTATTTTAACTGAATTACAATTTAAACCTCTACATAATATTAGACTAAAAAAATTAATTTCCATATTATCATTTTCTGACAGATTTTGAAGTATCTTTATTGCTTATATTCTAATTTAATCTTTCCTGGGTTCAGAATATTCTCTAGAGGTTTTGCTTTAGCGATGAACCTACATATTCTGTGCACCACACAAAAAGCAGGGTTTAGGTTGTGAATGCATAGAGGGAAAATTAAATTCCAGCAGTGAACATGACACTCTTCCCTTCCAAAGAACCTATTTTAAAAATCAAATGGGTTTAATACTGTGAACATGAAGACAAATACAAGTCCACTAAACTGGCAATAATGCTGTTTCCATTATAAGTTTGTCTATTACTACCTACATCTCTGCCTTATTAGAAGATTTTTTATTTAACACATTTCTTACAGATTGGTTTACAGATTGCACATTACATTTCTACATATTTTAGAAAAGACCTAAAGCTGTGAGTCTGTTATTGAAATACATCACAGAATCATAGAATCATTTAGGTTGGAAAAGACCTTTGAGATCATCAAGTCCAATCGTTAACCCAGGACTGCCAAGTCCATCAATAAAACATGTCCCTAAGCACCGCATCTACGCCTTTGCCAAAACTGGCAGACGTTCCTACGTACAAAAAGAGGTTACCAGTAATAGGAAGGAAAGAATATTCTGATTTCAATATGACTACGGTCATACTGTTATCATATTTATTAATTTCTGACTTCATTCCCAAATTTGACTGAAATAGTGTTGGAACACTATGGATAAAGTAGAAATAGTTACATGAAAATACAATCAGTTTTTACAAATTCTGATGTGCATGTAGCAATAAAAAATAATTTCCCTTCTCTAATGTTTTTCATCTCCCACCTGTATTTATAAAGGATGCCTGTTTTGAACCTAGCATGTTCTAAGCTAATAGAAAAATTACATCATGGGTGCTCCTAGGCAGCAGCATGAACAATGTGAGAAGTGCATTTGACTTGTAAGTTTTTAATTGCATGGAATGAATACAGTTGTTACTCTCCACAAGAAAAATAATCTCATACAAAAAGAAAATTCCTACTTAAAACCCACTGGTTTCAGTTGCTAATGCAAGCTACCTTTCATAGCAAAGTAAGTTGCACCCTGCAACCTATCTTTTAATATTACAGCCGGCCATTAGAAAGATTTGGCATTACATCATGAAGATACAAAGTAATACTACACTAAAAAACGACCTGGAGCAGTCTCTCCCACACACCATGCTTTCTCAATCAGAGAAGGATGCTGCAGCATGCATATGTGTATCTCAGGGAAGCAGTTACCAGCGCCAAATACAATCGTGGGTTTAGTTTACTTTTCAGTTATGTAAATCAATCTTTTAAACACAGTTTCCCAAATCTGTAAATCTACATACACATTAAGTTTATTTTTCCTTCCCTATTTTTCCTTATTTAATGTGTATCTCAGATGAGTTTAAGTGTATGGACAATAGCCATGCTTACCACTGGGGCTGGAGAACAGTCCCTGCTCTGTTCTACTCACCAGTTAAACGTGTTCACGTAAGCGTTTATCAGCTCTCTACTACTGTACTCAATACTCATGTACGCATTAGTGTACTCACTACTCATGTACTCATTACACTACCAATCTACTCATTACATCTACTCTGAATATCCCAATCTGATCAGCGCACTCTGGTACTTTACTATTCACCACCTTCTACAGACAAAGTTTTTCAATCTCCTCTCCTCTTTGAGGAAATGACAAAATCCAACTAGGAAGCAGCCGCTATCCAATGGCTCTAAAAGAGCACACACACTGACTCCTTTCCTTCCCCACTCCCATTGTCGGACATTTCTACAAGCTGTGGTAGGCTGTGGTAGGCTGAAGAACAACACAGGCCAACCCAAGCTCTTCCACCTCTCCCAAATTCATTTCAGCACAATTTTATCACTCTGCACAGAACTTCTCTCCAAGCAACTTTCTAAGACAGCCTGCAAAAGCATCTTAGATATCCATGAACAAAGCTGAAGAACTTACTATTTGGACACTTCTATCATAGGAGGCTAGTACAGTAGCTAATTCGGTGGTGCATTATGTGTTGCCAGATCCTAACAAAAACTAACATGCATTCTCTCTTTTCTTCTACACATGGGTCTGATTAAGATGTTCCAAGACTGCCTCGAGACTCCAAACAACAGGCTTCATGGCAAATAGCTATGGAAACTGTAACAGAAGACTTCAAAATTGCCAGGCAGGATTTATGAGGTAAACTCCAGCCTCTGAAGGACTAGTTAGATGGGCAACACCAGTAGGTCTGGCTTTTGCAAGAGCACAAAGACAGGTTTGGCCCCTGCCATCATGACTTCTTGAAGCGAAAGCATAAGAGAGAGTATGATTAGCAGTTCACAGGAGAGCTCTTTAAATGCTGGCCCCATGAGGCCCCATACAAGCCAGCAAGAGGGCAGCCTCATGTAAGGGTCACACAATAGGGCAGGTAGAAGATAACACAACACTTCATTGCTTAAAATGCCAGAAGAGGGACAAAATGGGTAATGGCTTAAAGTGCCAGTAGAAGACTGCAATGAGTAAGGAACTTGGCTTCCTCTGGTCAAAGCTTAAAAATTCCTGCTTTGGGCTTTGTTAGTGCTCCTGAATTCAGTTAACTTGTTTAGTCTTTTTAGTTAGTTGCTCTGGAGTTTCCTTGGTTTGCAGTTCTGTATGCATTCAAAATTGTGAGGTTTTTTTTTTGTCTTCCTACAGATTTCTTCGTCTTCCTCCATCTCCACTTTACTTCTGTAATAGAAGAAAGATACTTGAGTTTGTACTGTGCAGGTAGTGTAGATAGTGTCTGTGGAGGTAACACAAAAGTGGACAGTGAATTGCTTCAAAGTGGTCCTTTACAAGGCACTCTTCCATAAAAGCAAGGGGCAGCAAGAGTAACGGCTATTAGAGACAGCTAGCTGGGCAGCACTGAAAAAAAAATGTTTGAGAGGCTGAATCAGTCCTGGAATCCTGAATCAGTACTATCAGAGGCATAAGTTGTGCATGAAGCAACCATCTTCAGGAAGGCAAATGCAGACCCAGATGCAAAGTAAAATATCAATGAATATAAAATAAATTTATGCTTGACAGAAAATAAATATTTGTTACTCTTGTTCTATTCCTACTCTGAAAGAGTATTCATCAGAACTACTTCATAGGCTGACAAAGAAAACAGTTGTATGCGGTTTTTTGTGTTTTGTGGAGCTGCCAACATTGCCTGTGTGGCTGAGGGCAGATGTATCCCCACTGCAGTTACAAACATGTATAGATGTTTCTATAGGTTTCTGTGCTGAAAATACTTATTGCCTGTCAAATAACAGAAAAATGTTTTGCACAGAACAGGCTAAAGCAGTGCACACTAATTGTATAAGCACTGCTACAGAGCCCCAGAGATTATCTCCTGGAAAAAGTATTTTCACCTCCAACAAAATCTCAATATTTTCTTTCATCCCATTCTGGTTTGAGAAGCTACAGCCTTTCAGATAATATGAAAATAACTTGCAGCGTCTGGCTTTATCCTAAAGAGAGAAGGTAATAAATTTGAAGTGTTCCCTTTGTTAGCAAGAGTTTACCACAGAAAAGGAACTTCATTAGTTCCTAGTTCCGAAACTGGAACCAATGTCTTACCTTCAAACCACCACAAAAATCAGCAGTGTTACATAAGGGATTAATGTCGTTAAGAAAATGTTTTGCTTTTTTTCCTAAAGCAATCTGCCATTTCCACATCAAAAATTGTCTTTTGACTTATATTCTCTCCACATTTGCATACCACACAATCCAGATCAATAGATTTTTCTTTGCCTTTCCTAAATCGGAATATCTGAAGATGGTCTCAGATGCAAAAGATTTAGCATACTATTTTCTCATTAGGCTGTCAGAGACCTCAGCAGAGCTCCAGTTGAAGGTACAATGCAAGGACACAACAGGATGGCGACCATAAGAGCAGAGAGAGCTTGCTGTTATCTCTACAAGGCCACTCACAATTATCTCTGAAAGCTCATGGTGATCAGGGGAGGTTCTTCAGATCTGGAAGAAAGCATGTCACTCCTATCTTCAAGGAAGACAACTTCACCTTGATTCCTAGGAAGGTAGTAGTGCAAATCCTCCTAGAAGCTATTTCAAATCCAGTGAAGAACAAGAAGGTAGACTGGGATTAGCTAGCATGTTGTTGTGAAGAGGAAACCATGCCTGAACAACTTCACAACCTTACGTGATGAAACGACTGGTGCTGTGGATGAAGAGATGGTGATCGATGTGCCCGGGCCTTGAGCACACTCATAAACCCTAACAGCCCTTACCAGCCTCACCTGGAGGTTCCACCTACAGGCATCCACAGGCCCAGAAGCTCTATTTAAGCATAGCCTAGGGCTTTTAGCTCCTGCATGAGGTGTGACAGAGGAACACTGGTCTCCAGTTAAGCTAAGCCTAGCCACAGACATCCTTGATCTGGACCTCAACCTGTAGACTGATTTGACCTCAGTCCTGTCTTGCCAGTGTGGATGTACCCAGCAATTGCTGGAATGGATCCTGACCCATGGATTGACTTTCCAACTTGATCTGGCACCTACCTCCTCGCCATGATTTGGACTTATAATCTTCACTCTTGGTTGAACCTAGTTACTATCTCTGGGCTTGCCTTGCTCAGATGGAACTGGGAGCTGGGCAGTGAGGCCTCAGCCCTGCTGCCTTGTCCCTTATCTGCTCCTGTTCAAAGAGCTCAAGCCTTCCTGAGCCCCAAGCTGAGCACCACGGGGCTTCTAAAGAAAGCCATGAGCCAGCACAAGGACAAACTATTTTGACTATTTGTCAGAAAAAAAGTGGTATGATCTTTGAATGATAATTTTCAGAGAGTCGCAGCTTCTTCTTGTACCATTTCATACTAAGACTCAGACACAGCATCGTGCTGGCTGTGTAACCACTTCACATGTTACTCTGAAAAGAAAGGCAATTTAATTCACTACATTTCATTAAAAGAATATGATTCACCTAAGAATTTCAGTTCACTGCCTTCAAGATTTTCAAGCAACTTCATCGGATTCAGTATTGAAAACGTAATCACTGCTTCACAAACCAACAATGGCAGGGAAGAGTGAATTTTTGAGATATATTTTTATTTGCTAGACATTAAAACAGCACACCAAGTCAGGAATAAGACACAATGTGAACAGTATATAATTTCCAGTTACTGTAAGTTAACACCAGGAGCATTTCACGTGGATTAATGCTTAAGAGCTGCTTCTATATCATAATTTCTAGAATTCACCAATGTCCCCAAACTTGGGCTTGATTCATTGGTTTCATATATGCTTTGATGAATTACAAGTTATACTTGTGCATCAACTTGTAAAAAAAATATTTTACTATACTAAAATATAAGCATAAATACTAGCTTCAGCATATGTAAGCAACATTTAGTTTTCATTACTTACCCATCTGTTGGTATAAACCCAAAAGTTTATAAACTGTCATATGAAGTTCTACTAAGTCTAAGCTCATCTTATAAAGTGTGCAGATGATACAAGATTGGGAACTTCAGCAAACTGGAGTTTTGACTAACATCATTGGTAACTACTAGGAAGGCTGATTTTTGTACCTTCAGACTTATTTCCCTAGGAAGGCCAAATTACAAAACGTGTTGAAACGTTTGGGTTTTTTTTTTAAAAAAAGGTCACATAAAATGACTAATACAGTCATCAAATCTTTCACCAATTTCCATGTGACTGCAGTAACTTATACGTTTGCAAACAATAGAGATAATACTACAATGTATAAAAATATATTTAGACATTATAAATGCTACATTTAGTTTGGAAGAACAAATAACCCACTTAAAATTGGGAAAGATCAAATTCTAAAACTAACAAAAAACAATGTATCTATCTAATCCTAATTATTTTTTAATGATTAAATAGCTAATACTGCAGAAAAGAAACCCTAAAATCCTAATAAGCAAACCACATATAAAGTACTGATTAATGGATAATGGTTGCTTCATCTTAATCAAAACACATCCTGCTTAAAAAACATTATTTTATTAGTTTGTAAAAGCTTAAACAAAACATCGTATTAGTAAACAATGAGCTGACTGCTGTATACTAAAAGACAGAAACTACAAATTGGTTGCACAGCCTGCAACTAATGAGCACAACTGACAGCTGAGACACACTGGTGTATTGCAAATTGTACTACATATCCTTTAAAGGTGGATCCATACGGCAAATGGCTAACCAGAAAATTGCAAGACTAAAACCCAGTTTAAAGCCTTAGAAAGTAACTTCTTTGACCATGGACCAAAACCCAACAGTAAAGTGGCGGTCACTGATCACTCCCAGCATGCTACAGCATTCTAGCAACCCTTCCCAAAATATATCACATGTTCCAGTGCAGGTAACTCTCAATCCCATTATGACTCCCCCCCCCCCCCCCCCCTTTTTAATTCTCGTCTCAGATGTCCTTTGAGATGTCACAGAGAACATGCTTGGATGCTGTTAACCTTTCTAGGATGTAGCTGTAGCTGTACACCATGGTCAGCTGCTTTTGTTCGGAGGTAATGAGTTGTACTAAACACTCTCTCACAGAAGAGTTACTCCAGGATCTCAAGTACAGTTTAGCCTGAATCCCACTAATGCTGTACTGGAAACTCCCCAGGCTTGGACATGCTTTATGTAGCTGGTAGCAATCAACCAAATATGCCACCATGTAAAAGTATAGCATGACCATACCTCGAGTATTAACACACAATGGTGGTCTACCCCTCTCAAAAGGGGTAAAACAAGAAAAGGAAAAAAAAAAAAAAAAAAAAAAAAAAAGGTGGAGAGAAGAACCATGAGGAATACCTTTCAGTTTGGAAAAAGAACAACATTGTGGGAACATTATGAAGATCGACACACTCCTGGATGGACAGAGTACAGAGTGCACAGAGACTAAGTGTTCACTGGTCTCACAGTAAAAAGTCTAGAGGACATTGATGCAACAGGCATATAGGACAGACAAAATGTGCAGTTTCTTGGCATGTGATGCTGAGGAAGCTAAAGTTTATATTAACCTTAAGACAACTGGAAAACTTACCGAAGAATATTTGATCAAGTTTTATTAAATACAAAGACACCACCTCTCACTTAGGAACTGCTGGGAGTTGGGGGAGTAGGCTTGGAAACGATTATAATATTCTTACATTGTTGTTTTATATTTATTTTTCCCTAGCCATTCCACCACCATGCTGGTGACAGCATAACTAGACAGAGGTTTGCTTAGGCTTAGTAAGGCTGTTTTTCCTGGTCCCTGTCTTCTCTAAACCAGCGTGGTTGCTGACCAGGCTCCCCTTCAGCTGGAGCAAGCTGTTCCACAGTGAGCATGCAGGGTATCTCACCCAGCTGCCCACAGGCTGATGGCACCCTGCAGCACCTTAGACCAAAGAACTTTAGATACAGCCTCTCATGCACACGTCAAGTGCAGTAACAGCGAGGACATAATAATGCACCATGCCAGGCTAATGAGAACTTACAGATCCAATGTATCAGCCACCTTCTACAGAAGTACAGCTGGGCAAATGGCACTCTTTCAGGTTTGTGCCATACCATGTGCTCTCATTGCTGGACAGCAAAACTGAACTGAGCAACAAGAGAAGATCAAAACTGGCCTCTGTATTTTCACTCCTCTTACCCACCAGAAGTAGCGATCCAACAGAACAGGTGTAGTGCTTCTGTGCCCAGTATGTTCGAAGGGTACCAGGCTCAAATGCTACAAAGTTAAGTGTTTTTTCCTTGGAACTTCCTGTACTTAAAGCTCAAAAGGATCTTTTATAGAGTAATGCAAAATGCCACAAAAGTCTACAACATTACTTTTCTCCTGTTTTCACTGTAATCCCTGAAAGGTCATAATCTTTAAAGTGTTTATATCCAGAATTTTTTGAAGGTAAAAAAGACTAATTGTTGTATTCTAAATGGAAGCAGAACTGAGGCAGCATTTGAAGTATATATGTAGACCCCATGCAGTCACTTTTCCCATACAGGTTGCTTCAACCTTGTGCTACCTTCCCACCTTATAAAAATAACTATAAGACTTTGGAAATTAAATTTGGAGTACAATTCTCTTTGTTTAAACACAGTATCAAAGCTGTATTGCTACTAAATGAAGTACCTTTACGGTTTGCTTTCTTTACAGATAAGTCAGGCATCCAACGGGTAAAAATAAGGGATTTCAGGTATGTTTTAAAGAGAGATACTATACTAGCTACATTCCACGAGCAGTTTTAGCTGCAGGGTAATGACACCATCAGTGTTTGTGATGAGCACACACCTATTAAGTATCGGAAGAGAGGAGGCCAAATATTGTTCTATTCAGATTTTAAAAATCAATAGTCAAATCTAGCTGAAAAAGACATACTAAGTTCCTCCATGCTTTTAAAATACTGCAAGTTTTACTAGGGCTTTTTTCAGTATTTCTTGTTAGTGAACAATTGCTATATGTGTTCAATAAAAGATTAAATGAATAGAGCTTAAAAAAAGATACTTTTCTTTAAAAAAAAGTCACAGTAATGAAAGAATAATCAAACAAAGAGCTTAGCCGGAATTAAACTAATAAGAAATAAAAACAGAGTTAGAACAGTTCATTAATATATTTAATGACTATACATTAAAAGCAAATTAAAATTGATGTTAAAAGCAATGCAAAAAAGATCTAGCTGGGTTTAATGAACTTTTATTCAGCAGTCTATTCTTTCATAAGTCCTTTGTATGCTTTTCTGCTATTTTACATTGTAGGCAATGTTAATCTGGTATTTAAATGATCTTCTACCAGTCTTTCAACATTAATTTAATATTCAATACAGAGCTCATCACAAGTAACATGCTTATAGTCAGTTTGAAAATGCTCAATGGATAAATCTAAACAATCACCAGTCAATTAAAACAAAATTAAAAAAATAATATTAATAACCCACCTCACAACTGAACGCATTTTAATTCCGTATTGTTAAAAACACATCTAAAAATAAACAAACTATAGCAGAGCAGTTAGAAGTCCCTTGAAAATTTCTATTATGGATGAAAGAAAAGATTAGTCTCCTACCACAACCAGAGACTAGTATCAGATAGAAAATTGAGGACTAAAGTACAATGGGACTACAAAGATTAGTACAACAACAAAAGAGAGAAAACAAAGACAGTGAAAAAACTTGTTAGAATTGTTGAGAAATTCTCTCACAGTAGAAGAAAATGTAAGAAAATTTTAAATACAGAAATTATTTCACACATTATATTAGCGTCTGTATTGCTCATACTTGGGGGAAATATTGAAAGCAAACCAACTGCCTTAAAGATTCTGATTGAAACATAATGCTGAGCAAGGTGGTTATAAAAACACTGAGACTGTCATAGACACGTTTAAGAAAATGCCTTACAGTTATAGACATGGCTGTAAGCTAAATCCTGGATTCTAAATGTCTTCCGAAAGTAATACTCTGTGGTACGTAAATCATTCTTCTCTCTACACATTTGATATTGTCAGCTTGTTTTAATAGCTTGATATTCAAAATATCAAAAATACTACATCCTACCCCCCAACAAACAACCCTTTTTCTCCACTGGTCCTCATTTTTAAAGGAAAATTAATGACCTTAAATACACAACAGGAATAGCAGAGTAAAATCAGCAAACTACAGAACCTTGTCAATGACACATCATGTGACAGGGCGTAGCGGTGCCTGCTAGTTGGCAGGGTAAGGGAGCTGGAGAAGGTGGTGCCCAGCAAGGACAGCACCCTTCTGCTGTAACTGCACAGCAGCTTCCCCTCCCCTGTCCTGTGAGCCCCAGGCACCCTGCTCAGATCACACGCCGGAGTGGGACCCCAGGCAAGGAAGAAATTGCAGGCTGCACAAAATACCATGTAATACAGGAACTGCAGGGGAAAAAAAAACCACAGAAGGGAAAGTAGGTTGCAAATGACTAAGTTTCATGTGCTGATCTTTAGATGAGACCTGCCTGTTATTGCTGTTAAAAATAAACAAACAAATTAAATACTCCAGGTTTGTCTCCCATCTAGCATGTTTACAGTAGTTACAGGAACTTCTATCGTATCATGGGAAATGTTTCCATAATTGAGGAAATTTAAATCACATTTGAATAAAGATGTTTTGGAAACAAGTTAACTACATGTCTTTTAGCTTTGCCCAGTTGCTAGTTTTTTGAGGAACTACTGCAGCAGGGGACTATCAAGATAGCGTGTGACGTTACCTGACACATGGTGATTTGGTCTTTAATTAAGGTCAGCATGACCTAGACCACAGCAAACATCTCCAAGCCTTAATTCTGACAGAAAAATCCATTCACAAGATAGAATCAAGTTTCCTCTATGTTAAGAGAAAGAAATCAATCTGGATTTTAAAGTGCAGGTATAGCAGTGTCAAAGCGGATACAGAAAAGCTCTTCTGAAGTTCCATGACAGACAAGCAGAAACAGATTTTGCTTTTCTTCTTTTTGTGCTGCTTCAAAGGGTGTCAAAGGCAATCTCCATCAACACTTACTGCAGGGCTGGGGTGGGTGTCCACACGTGTGTGTGGGGGGGGGGGGGGGCAGAAACCTTTATAAGAATTGTCAGGTGAAGAACATAATATTGATCCAAGCAACACCTGCAGGTGGCTTCCTAAGATTATGTCTTACTCTTTTTCCCCCCTGGTTATCAATCATTTCTATGTAAGTCTATTCAGAGCCCAAATAGCCTCTCATTGTGTCAGTCTTCAGACCAAAAGGCCAACTCAGCACTGCAACCTGATGGTCGTGTGTCCCACTCTAGAAGCACTAGCCCCTAAAACTTTGCAGTTCACTGCAAGGCAAGCAGGAAATCTGTACCTAACACATATGGAAAACAAAGCACTTTATAAAATATTCATAAGTGGCTTTTAGGCACACAAATATATTTGAAAATTTGGTCACAGTTCATTTACATTGAAATAGCCTATTTGCACTTCAGTCACGTCTGACAGCGAGCAACTCGGGAGACTGTTTTATTCCAACTCATCTCATCCTGTTTCCTTCTGCCAATCATTTCCCCCTCTCTGAGTCTGCATGCATCTCATGAAGCCGTCCTAACCATCTGGAGCCCATGTCCTGCCCTTAAATGACTGGAGCAAATCCTCCTGTCAAAATTAAGGCTGCTGAGGTGCAGCTCACCTGGCAGGAAAGCCCCAGCCTCTCACAGGTTTTCCAAGACCCACCGCTGGTTGGTCTGCTCATCAATCCAGCCCAGGCTCAGTGACTACAAGCCAGACCTCCTAGGTCATTTTGTGTGGGAGCTTCTTGTTTTCACAGCCGTGGCAAAAGGGCTACTAAACTATATTCTCCATTTGTTATGGTCGTCTTGCAAAGTTACAGTAAGATGGTCAGAGCTAGTCTGTGCAACCAGATTTTATGGTATTTTAAACTAGAAGTTTGAAACCAAAGATGGATGGTGGCCCACAGTAGGCCAAGGTTCAGGGTGGGGGAGCCACTGCTGGAGTGCAAATGAGAACCGATTCAGTTGAGCTATACAAGACTGTAACCTGTGACACCAGATGATCCTCACAGCTCCTTCTGGGTTTGTAATCTATAAATCAGCCTTTACGTCTGCTTGATCAGCAGACTTTAGACCCTAAGGCAACTTCTGGCCCTGGATAAGTAAGTTTTATAATCATTTCCAGGCTCATACTGATGACACAATGCACCTCCTTTTCCAGGTGAAAAGTAATTAAATTCCCCATAGTGCAGAAGGAGACAACAAACAAAATCACAAAAAGGAAGCCCATTAAGTTATATTGATCTTTAGAAAACTTTAAGAAAGCAGGATGGTTTTTTATGTACCATATGAAAAATCTTAAAATAATACCAAATAATGATATTCATCAGATCTGTTGATAGTAGACAAACAAGCATATGGCCAAATAAAAGGTGTTCTTTTCCACTCTAGATCTGAGCTTTTCCTTTGCAATAATTCCCCCAAAATAAAACATTATAGCATGTTAAAAATATTATATAGCATGTTTGAGGTCAAACTGTATGAAAGTAAATATTAAAATCCTCATTTAAACAAAAAGGAAATGGAAGAAATGGAGGCAGGTAGCAGAAAGATGATACTTCAAAGGACTTCAAATAAATCAACAGGACTTCAAGAGACAAGGTCAGAGACACAGGTCAGCTCTTTTGAATCCCAAAGCAACGTACCGTGGCACTTTGGCACTGATGAAATGTTATTGCTGCTCTATCTTTAGAAAACACAGAAGTTTAAAATAGTTATGTAACTGAACACAGCTTTGGATATTTTTTTTTTTTTTTATGCAGCTCAACAAACTTCTTAAAAAGTTGAACAGAATTCCCTTCTGTTGACTGTCTTGTAATTTGATTCTCTACAACAGTATAAGGAAAGGGGAAAACAAAACCAGCCAAAACCACAGAACAGGCAAAGCTGGCTGCCACAATACAGTATTAATCATACTTGCTGTTCTCTTTCCAAAACCTTACTTAGGTAAATGTAAGAGTGCAGGAGACTTACCAAATATTAAAAATAACTAGGGTTTTAAAGAGAAGTGATTACTTCTCCCTATACACTAGGGTTTAGCATTATCCTTTCCCTCTGCTGTCTCCCCCACCCTAAAATGCTGTAAATGGCAGTAAAAGAAAACTGAGTATCAGCACTCTCGACCTATGTTTGAGTATATACATGACTTGCTCATCTAAGCCTATCCTGCCCCTCCAGATAGTCTGACTATGAAGCAACATTGCATTCATCATATGGTCTGTGTTTTAAGCTAGGAGTAATCAAACATGATGGTCTGTTTCTTACCTCATGGCAATGTGCATGATGTTGATGAACAAACCACAATGAGAATCCTATACTTAAGTTCATACTTCTAAAAAGGTCCTGTGATATTCAGATGTGCTTAATTCCAGCACGACTTACTGAACTAAAATGGAAGTTACCTCAGACACAAACCTAACCAAAAAACCTTGCTAACCACAGCTGAAACACAACAGTATAGTTCAGAGCTTTTGATTTGCTACTAAAATTACATCTGTAGGAAGGGCAGAAAAAATAGTTATATATCTATATTATATATAAAAATATATCTTTTTGCATGTTTTATATATATACACATATACATACAATAATACTGTATACATATACATATAATGGGAAACATTTTATCACTGCTAAACTGTTGAATATCACAGAGCATACCATGAATTTTACCCAAGAAATACTGTGAACTATCTGTATTCATAATATGAACAGATCTGCAAGCCTGAGTTCTAGGAAATATGTATGAGGTTCAAGCCATACATGCTGCAGTTCTACTGTGATCCATGTCTTGGATGCTTGTTAAGGAAAGACTCTAGTATCTGAAACATAATACCCCTTTGAGACACTGCTTATTGCTCTTTTGTGAACTGACTTTGTCAGAATGAGGCACAACATCCATAATGCATTCTGAAAATTCTCTTATCAGCAGCTACGTAATTATTATTGCCTTCTTTTGGCATCCAGTTAATGAGACAGTAATTGCATTATCATTCAGACACTCCGTAATTTTTCTTTTTTTGAATTCATGCCCATTTATATGTCATTCTAGTGGATATGTTTTTTTTAAAGAGGAATACAGTTGTCTTAGAAAAAACAGAAATATCAAATTATTCCTCCTAGTCTAGGAAGTATTCTTTGCCTGCTCCTAAGTATGGAGTTTCATGTCCCATATCCCAAGTAATATGGGTATAGAAGCAATTTTTTTTTTTTTAAAGATTCAGCTTCCTAACCCTTAAATTTGCCTAATACTAATACTAATAAAACCTTAACAATAAGCAACAGCCCTGTAGAATCAATCCTAACTGCTCAGGTTTTAGCATAATGCAGTATATCATAGTCACTGTTTTTTCCTTTCAAATTATTTTTAAGTATTAGCAGACCTCAACATTTTAACTTCTGACATGAAAGATGAACATATTTATTTCTCTTACTTCACTCTGATAAATGCATAACAATTCTTCTGAGCCTCCACAAAATCATGTGCATTTTGTTAAGCAAAATATTCTAAGTCCACTTCAAAATTGCATGGGTAAGGTCACAGATTTTTAATTTCCTTCACTAGCAATATTTCAGCTAATTTTTGCTTGCCTTGAGGATCAGGCTCATCATTTTCCTTCTTTTTATTCAGGGTTTCCAGAATTTACAATGACCCACTTCCATACTAAACAAGCATGCTATGAAGCATTAATGGTTTTTCTGTCTTTCAGACTGTACTTTCACATTGTGTAAGCAAAAACCTTCAGATCAGAGAAAGGCAAGAAACAAGCTCAAAGGTATCAAATGGCTTCTAAACAATGAAAGAAAATTAATTTCCAATTCTTCAGCCTGGGAAAAAGATGATAGGGGTGGTGTGACAGGAGTTTATAAAATCAAAAAAAGGCCTGGAGAGGGTGAACTGAGATCAACTGTTCAGCCTTTTCCAGTGTAAGAATTTGGGGGACTCAGATCACAGACTTGAAACAAGCAAAACATGGTTCCTCCAGTGCAGTTAAGCTGCCGAACACTTTGTCACCAGATGCTGTTAAGCAAGATATGGTATACTGAAGGATTTTTAAAAAAAAAAAAAGCAAACGTAAATTAAAATTTTAAAAAGGCCCAGCTAGACCAGAAAAAGTAGTGAGAAACAGGTTTGTAAAGAAACAGGAAATAAGAAATACACAAAAATTACAAACCAGGGTGCCAAGGAAGTAGGAAGAAGAAATAAATAATGGGAGAAAACTTTCAGCAATTTACTAGGAAAACTTTGAATTCAGAAAGCTAGAATAAAATGGCAGACTTCTAACTTTTGTTAAGTTTATAGTCAATATGAACTGAAGGGTGCCACTTTAAGAGCTATCAACATGAAGGCCCATAGTCCTAGTATTTTACAAAGGGAGGATTTATTCTTCTTTCCATAGTGCAAAAGAAGTCAATTTAACTGCATACACTTCAACTGCAAAAGAGCATTGCAGATACAGTGGAGCATCACCCTGAAGCAGTTAAGTGCAAAGGCAGACAACCATGGATTTTCCAACTCTTGCTTTACCTCTTAGCTCCTCAGTTCTCTAAGACACCCCATTACACCTCACAACAAATCATCCAAATTACAACTAGCATTAATGAGAATCTGGACACCACTATCCTCCTGGTACTGTTTTCACAAACTAACAAACAGGTACTACAATTCCTAATGAGAATGGAAGGAACTGTGTCAGCCATTTTAAGGGTGGAAAAAGCAGTCATTACTGTAGATCCCTTTTCAGAAGCTTTATTAGTGCAATCTGTTTCTCAAAAAAAAAAAAAAAAAAAAAAAAAAAAATTAACAACCTCTCTGGCTTGACTCTAACACTCTGGGGTCAGCTCTGCTCTTTATCCTTACATTTGTTTCAGTGCTTGTGAATCGGAAAAAAAAATGTACACCACCACTTGAATGGATGCTCAGTGCCTCCCTAGGGACGGCACTGCCTGCTCTGGCAGTCTGCATAAGAAAAGCCTTTTCCTCAACATACACAGCCCCTTCTCTCTGCACCCCCACAAGGACTGCCTGCAGCAGCCCTTCGCTGTCAGGTATCGTATCAGTCCAGTAATTACGGGGTAGCATTTTCACAGTCATTCTCATTCCTTTTACACTCTGTTGTGGTTCCCTGGCAGTCTGACATTGATCAGTGAATGTATAGTGACAAATTAATTACCTCGTCATGTAGTAATACATATGCCTACAACTCCCAGAAGGAGATATGAAAGTTTTAAGTTTCTTACGATGACCATGGCTTATGGATTCAGGGCTTAGCACATCCCACATGTGAACGTAGACAAAAGGGATGCCCAGAGAGCAAGCTGTCCCCATGTTATGTGAGCACATGTCACCTCAAGTAATGCCAAACAGCAGAGTGCCTTCTCCGAAGATCTTTGCACATGTAAAATGACCACAACCACACCAACCTTCAAGAAGTATGTGGTTTTATTTACATAGCATATGTGGTTATACTGATTTATTTAGGCAGAAAATAATTTGGTGACCTCATTTTGTTAAGAGTGACCAAAAGAGAGTGCAAGACCTCTAAATCATTCTTTTGTAAAGACAATAAAATTAAATGTCCAACATGATCACCAAGAAAACCACTTCCGACACAAAATCCATAATGCTGTTTAAAATATATATGGAAAGATATTTGAAAATAGATGGGTCTGGTTTATGTTGGAGGTTGCTGAATGTGGTAGCCTGACAGAGGTGAAGCTGCTGCAGCACCACATCACCACATCCATTCAGTTGTGAGGCAGAGGGGCACACATACATACAATGATATATCCATACATCCATAGCCAGTCACACAGATCAACACAGACTGAAAACACAGCACTCGGGCAAACACAAGCTGCACCAACATCCTGATCCTGCTCCCCTCGCTGGCTGACAGGATGAAAGCAATTTAGCACAAAACACATCTGTAGATACATTATGTGTCCCTGCAGTAACTGGCCATAAATACCCAGTCTGTTGAGTAGCTGGCCCGGGGATCACCCACCCACAAACAAGTCTCTCTCTGGTCCCACTTGGACCCTGCTTTCTCCAGTAGCCAAGCCACACAGCCTCTAGCCTCTCCAGTATCTGACCAAGGCATACAGCCTGCCTCATCTCCCACTCACCAGCAAGTCTGGCCTGACCACAGCAGTCACACATGCTGAGATACGCACCCACAAAATACACAGTCTCTCCAGCTACCCCTGCCCTCAGTTCTCTCTGAACCATGGCTCCTTGCCCTGTAGCTGATACTTAGACCCCCTCTAGACTCTCCAGCTGATCCACCCCAGACACTGGGGATCCCATGACCCCAGGTCTCAGTTCCATGGTCTCTCCCCACACATATACGTACATGCACGTGCACACTGAATACATTGTCCCTTCATCTAGTTAGAAATGGAGGCTGAGAAGATGACGGGACAGACAGCATGGGCCAGGCACAGGGCATGGCCAGGTAGCTGTACTGAGCAGCAGCCTGTTAACATACAATCAAACCCTTTTATTGCCTTACCTCTCTATTTTCCCACACTTGTTCCTCGCCTAGACCACTATGATCCCTCCCTTCCCTCAGCATTAGTTCCTCCCCTAAACATCCCGCAGTAAGTCTTGGGCAATTCAAAACTCCTTTACCCCGCATCCCATAATGAGACTCACAGCCTGCTGGCAGCGACGCCCTCCATCCACAGGGTGAGCTGGGGAACCACCTGGTTGATGGTTGTCACACGTAGACACTGGAGCTAAGGGCTGTCCTGTGACAGCCCAGTGAGGAGCTGGGCCAGGGTGTCCTATTTGCTCCAATTGGGTTATTGGGGGTTCCTCTGACATTGTTTCCCTGCTCCTTAATATTTTTGCAGATTAGCTTTTAAGTAACATAGACCTACGAGTCTATCCAGCTGATCTAATCTGAGAAGAGTCGGTGGAGTCTGGAGAGTACAGCCATGGACATCAGCAGAAGGCTGTGACAAGGGAAGTATCCAAAGCTCTTGTGAAAGCAGAGGTATGTTTTTTTCCAGAGAGGACTGGCTGGGTGCAGCTGCCATGGTTTTAGTCCAGTAGTAGTGTGAGGAGAGCTGGAGTCACTGCTGGGGCTGATCCAGCAGGCCTGAACATGGCTTTCCAGCACACCTTCTGGTCTCCTGCCATCAGCAGAGCTTTGCCACTGGAGACTCAACAGCATCAGTCTTGCATCCAAGCTCTGCATCAGGCAATTCAAATGCAGAGCTGGGTTTAACACTGACTCAGCTGAGGAAAGCGGTGTCACAAAGCAGGATCTCTATTTGCACTCTGCCCTAACTAAGCAGGGGCTTAAAGGTTACTGACAAAGCCCAGGACTGTTGACACAAGCAGATCCAGGGAGGATTCAGAACATGTTTACAAAGGTTGCTGCTTGCTGTCCTGGGCAGGCCAGCTCTGCCCATGTGCAACCCCAGGATTTGACTCACGAATATTTTTAGCTAATGCAGCTCAATGGAAGCTGAAATTGTATAGCAGAGAGAAAATAACTAGATAATGGTTTAGGGGACTACGTGTGTAGCATGTACAAGAGACTCTGAAGTGACTTGGTCAATACCGATAACAGTAGAAAGAGAATCATCTCTGCATTCAGGGGTCATCAGTGCAGCATCAATAAACTGAACCGAGGTGAGAAAGTTAGCCACAAGCCCAATAAAAACATTCACTGTTTAAAATGCTGGATAGCACACAAAAAAAGTATCATCACTGATGACTGAACAGCAAATGAAATAAAATTTTAGACCAAATAATGCAGAGCATTATCAAAGGTGCCTTTTTATCCACGTTTTAAGTTTTCAGCATTCCACTACTCTTACTAGCATTTGTGCTTTTATCACCATTTTTGCAGAGAATTTCCATCTGTTTCTTCTTGTTCCCTCTGTCCTTTTTGCTGCATGTTCTTTTTCTACAACGTGACCATTTCTGCTCTTTTAAGACTTTCAAAGTGTTACCCCATGCTTATTTTACCAAAAAGGGGGAGGGCAAGCAGAATCCAAGACAAGCCCTAAGGGCCTTAACCAACCTAAGTGGATTTGATGTTACAAATTTAATTAAATGTGATAAATGAGTGGACCTAAATAGCATGTTAGCACAAAAGAACTGCAGTTGAAATGCCACCACTTCACTGCCCACTTAGGCTCAGAGGACACCGTCACTACAGCAACAGGCTCTCCAGGTGTCACAGGGGGAGCACACCATCTCCTCTCTCTGTTCCTGCCCACTGGCGAGTCAACTGGAGCAGGCAGACAGCCTGGGAGCATTTATCATTGTCACTATGAGCTGTTCTTTCCACAGGCCAAATTTTAATGACTCTTTCCACAGGCCAAGCAGTGTGTAAGCATCCAAATCATCTCTCTCAGAAAGAGAGCATGCATTCATGTGTGTGTATGCAAAGGTCAGCAACAGTCAGCATTTAGAGACCATCAGCAAAACCCAAAGAGACCTCCGGCAAAAGCTGAAACTCCATCTCACCACCTACGTACTAGAGGAAACAGGATTACTGTACACCTCATATTTGCATTCAGAGCATGAAGCTCTCTCACACAAGCTGCTGCAAACCTCCTTGACTAATCCAGTTTCACTAGAAGTATGTATGTGAGTAAAAGCTCAGCAGGACACCATCTCTTCCTGCCTGCAAAAAATTTGGGCAAGACCTTTCTCTATGAGTCTTGGGACAATTGGCAGCAAATAATGCTAGTAAATAGGACAGGCAAATTCTACTGTGTTTAGCCTGAAAAAATGTTGCTGTGATAGAGCTGTTGCTAAACTAAGACCATACTGAGGGAGACAGCATTCAAGAGAAAGATTATTCAAAGGTGAGCCTTCGAAAACTTTTACACAAACAGAGCAAATCTCAGTTTTGGTTTCTAGAAGACAAGAGTGATCTGTGTTGAGGAACTCAAAATCTCACGCTTCAAAGCTTGAGCTACTCATTTGCATGGGAACTGGCTGAAACAATTTACCCCAGTTTAAAACTGGCCAGATGAACTTTTAAGTTCTTTTCATCCTCTTCTGAAGTAGCAGATACAAGCAACAACTGTAGGAAGGATAGGCACTGGGATGCTGAATAGCTAGTCTTCTGCATGCATGGAAGTCTTCCCACTTATAGGATCAGTGGAGCCAATTATTCTTGCCTAGGAATCAATGAGAAAATTTCCTTTGGGTCAGGTTGCTAAGGATGTGGAGGGCACCTGCTTCCTTGTTCAGCACTGAGAATGAACATTTGCTGGGATCATTTAGGGTGATTTTGCTCACGTGTTTGTTTCTTGACCTGCTGAGGCCTCAATTACTAACCAACTATCAGTCAGTTCTGTGCATCTATAAGCAGTCAAATATTCCAGAGACCTCTACTGTTTTGACATTGGTAAGTCTAAATTATTTGTTAAAACAGTGTCCAGAGCTGTGGATTAACTCTGCAATTGTATATCCAAAGGCATGGGAGCTGGCCTAAGGTTCAAGTTCAGAAATAACTCTGCATAGCTCTGTGTTTCCAGAGCAGCATAAGTACTTCCATGCAGCTTGAACTCCCAAAGCCCACGGACCTGAGCTAGCTCGGTGCAAAACCAGCTTGCTTACTTCAGGCTGTGTTCTTGTACCTTCTGAGCTGATAAGCTGCTATACATCTATGAGAAAATACATCCTCAAAGGGACAAAGAAAATAAAACTGCAAACAGATTAAGAAACTTTGTCTGTTTTCAGGCTACTGCTATCCAAGTTAAAACATATGGAAGAAAACCAGTAACAGTGGAGGAGCCAAACATCAGCTGTAACTAATACTGTCCCATTTAGAAACTGATAGAGCTATCAGAGTCCATGCGGGTGACCTCTGCAGCAAATGTGCAGCATGTAGTCTTTAGTATATCCAGAACGTGTCTAAACTGACAGCAGATAAACATGATTTCTTATACATAACTAGTGAGAGGCATGTGAGAGACATGATTCCTTCTCAGTCTCACACCTGGCTGTGCGGTGACAGACGTACCCCAAGAAGGGAAAGAATATGCTGTGTAATAACCAAAGGTGCAATCCCTGGGAAGAATTAAGAATTACTTCAGGGTTTGCAGATGATGTTCTCCAGCTGTGTCTCCACTGGTAAACCAAACGAGACTGGAAGAAAGTTTTGAGCTCCATGATCATCACTGCTGTACAGCTGTTATCTTGCTCACTAGCACTGTTTTAATCTGGGCCAACCGACATTTTCCCAGAGCCCTGACACATCTTGGGGGCCAGAACACATCAGGAATTATTCAGAGACAGCTGACGCTTGGCTGCCCAGTTTGGGGAAGAAAGAAGGGTCGGGAGTTTAGACAGGTGAACAAGGGCTGTGCCACCCAGTTCCAGTGCCAGAGAGAACAGCTCCCCTTCTATCAGCAGTGTAGCTGTAGCTGCCAAGAAAAAAAATAAATCTGTGGCAGAAATCTGTGCTACCTCATTTGCTTCTGGCCTCCACTTGCTTTTTTGGGAGCATTAAACAATTCCATCACATGCTTCCACAGTGCCTACAACATTGGCACTTGGAGGCTGTAGTTAGTAATTAAAAGTCAGGTAGCTCTGCAGCCAGCACTTTACTGAAACACACCAAGGACTAATATACGGTAGAAGTGGGCTGAGGGAAAGGAGGGCTATCCAAGCACTTGTGTGAGCGAGCACTGGCAGGAATGCACAAGAGTGTAAATTTTAGAAAGTGACTGCAAAAGGAATGACTTCTCCTACCTGACGAGCATCTTAGCATTTGGGGATAGCAGAGGACAAAGAAAAAGGTCACATCCTATTGCAGGCATTTCTGAACAGATGGGGGCTTGAACCACTGCAGCTTTGGGAAGTCAGTAATTTTGGAAGGGGGATATCTCAACTCGATTCAAACTCACCAAAAGCTTCTCTACACAACAAAAGGTGTTTGGGTTCCTGCTCCCTCTTATTTTATACTGCACTGAGTGGCTGACAGGATGAGGAAATGTATCCACATCTTGATAGTCAAAGGCATTTTTCTTCTACTGAATTCTTGAAAATAACATGTAGGGATAGATGATACCTGTACAAGTACATAAAATGACAAAGCGTCGTGTCTACAGTAAGTATCTTGCCATGAATTTTATGCTTCAGCTGCAATGAGAAGAGAAGCAATTCACAATAAATTTCACAAATACCAAGCTGTAAAGGTACTATGTAACTGAAAAGACCAGGCAATGTCTGTGAAAATGGGAAGAAAACAGCAAAACTAACTCAAATGAAGGAAATTAAAGGTTCTTTACTCTAGAAAAATTACCTGGAAGGACCGTATTACAAAAATCTGAATGCACAGATTTAGCCTTTCCCTAGTAAGTTATTTACATTAAGGTCATCCTTAAAAGGATATGGAATACAACTCCCTTGCAAAAGGTATTCTGTACGGTGAAAGTTTAGTTGCTGGTTCAGCAATGTTATGCATGAGAGGAAGGCACAGCCAGTACAGCATGCTGCTTTCTGTTCCAGCTTAGAAGCCCTGGAATTTCCAGCCAGCTGTTTAACTATTTTACATTTCTGGACATACAGCAGCCTTAGGATTGAGCATTCTAACATAGGCATGTTATAACTTCATTAATAAAAGACTGGATTTGTTAATCAAATAGATATGTATTTTGGAAAATTAAAACTGCTAAAAAATTTCATTTTTAGGATAAGAAATGTAAGCTGAAGTAGTGTAAGACTGATAAATATACAAATTCATTTCATTACTGATAAAAATACTAAATGGAGTGGTCACAAAAGGCAATCTGATCCTTTCAGTAAAGGTTAAGAATCAATGATAACTGGAGGTATTTCAATGATTTTAAACAAAGGATGTATTTCTTACTTGTCTTCTGTGCTTTGATTATTTCCTACACATCTCATCAGAACGATTTTCTATACATTTCTTAGATGCTGGTTTTGGGCTGAGGGTAAATGCTGCCTTTGAAAGCCCACATTGCTGCCTGCACACATGCTTTCACTTCACCATAGCATGCAATTCTCAGACTTTGCTGAATTTTCTACCACATTAAGTATTGCGGGTCTTCTCTTTACAGCCTTAGGGACTTTCTGGAAGATGTTCACATTCTCTCTGTTAATGCTTAAGTATTATGAAATGCACTTATGCAATCTCCTACATATCTATACTCTTGGTGGCAAATGTGCTCTTCATAAGCATATCCAAACTGTACAGATTGTCTTAAAGAATGAGTGAAACACAAAGTATACCTGCAGTTTGTAAAAATTAGTTAAAAAAAACCATAGCAGATGGTATTTCAATATCTGCCCAGATTTATGAACAAAATCAGGAGTAAAGAAACATATGTAATAATAAAAAAATATGCCTACTGTATTGTGTCATGCAGGACACAGCTTTCCTCTGTCAAAACAGGTTTGCAGCTGCTGCACACCGCAGTGAGCCAGACTGCTGCCCGGGTGGGGAGCACAAAGGGAAAAAGGGGTGAGGGATGGGACATCAATAGCTGCTGCCAAAAGAAATAGCCTCCCTCCTTCAATAGCAGTCACTGCCCTCCACCCCTTCAGCAGGGACAACAGCAACTCATTCCATTTAACTGTGTGGGAGAAAGCAAGAGTTGTATAAGCCGCATTACCCTTTGGAAGTTCCCCATCTCCTTCAAAAAGAGGTATTCAAGGGAGAAGGGTACACTCAACCTACAGCAACAGCTTTTAGCCATTCACACTACTAAAATTCCTGAGTGCTTTAAGCTTTCACTGTGTAGCTATACAGCCCAGGGGTTATACAACAATGATTGTACTTAAAGACATGGTCTTTTTTTCCCAGGTTTTTTTTTTTTAAATAAACATGTTTTTTTCTTGTACTGCATGATAACAGCATAAACTAACTCCTATTCTGTTTCTGAGCCATAGAGCTGTAAATTTTCTTCTTTTATTAGCCAGTGAATACTGAAGCTTTTTAATTTTATTTTGCTGTTACGAGTTTAAATCAGTGCTCTAAACAAAAGGTATACACCTATATGCTGCCCATTGATTAGAACATATAAATGTATATTATAGATGCCATACCAAAGTTGCCTGCCTTTAAAAATCCAGCCCATCATCTGATACTGTCAATTTCATATTTTTCTAGGAGCTGATGAGACATAGAAACATAAGAAAAACTATTAATTCTGAAAAAGCTAACTAGATCTACGGAAATATTTGTAATTTTGATATGGTATGTTCTTTTAGAGATTTCTGTTAAGTACAAATTGCAAAACACATGTTAAGCATCATCAAGGGCTACAAAGACGATGAGGGGACTGGAGCATCTCTCTCATGAGGAAAGGCTGAGGGAGCTGGGCCTCTTTAGTCTGGAGAAGAGAAGACTGAGAGGGGATCTTACCAATGCATACCAATATCTTAAGGACAAGTGTCAAGAGGATGGGGCCAGGGTCTTTTCAGTGGTGCCCAGCGACAGGACAAGGGGCAACGGGCACAAACTGCCACACAGGGAGTTCCAGCTGAATGTGAGGAAGAGCTTCTTTGATTTGAGAGTGAGAGAGCACTGGAACAGGCTGCCCAGAGAGGTCGTGGAAACTCCTTCTCTGGAGATCCAGATGCAATTCTGTGCAGCCTGCTGTAGGCGAACCTGCTTCAGCAGGGGGTTGGACTATATGATTTCCAGAGGTCCCTTCCAACCTGACCATTCTGTGACTCTGGGATCTCGTGAATCTTGACAGAAATAATCATGTAATTTCTGTTAGATTAAATGATCAAAAGCTGCACACAAACACACACACAGGAGCACAGAGAGACAATGGTGATGGGAAGCCTGAATAACACCGAGCTACCCCCAGGCCCATCACAGGAGCCATCAGCCCACCTGCACAAGCCCAGAGGGGAAAAGAGGAAGAAAGGTGGGCAGGAACCCAAATTAAGGACCCCAAGGAAGGGACAACCTGCCCAGGCCCCTCTTCAGGCTGTCCCAGGGGAGTCTCGGCCCAATGTCCAGGTGCTACACCCATCCCCATGGGTCATCAGGAAGAGCTCTCCAGATCACCTCTTGGACTATGGGAGATGACTGCCCAAGGGCATGGACATGTGATAGATACAGGGCAATGGAAGACATTACGGGATGTTTAGGGCAGGAATCAAATGTAGGGAAAGACTGTGGTGATTTGGGGAGGGACATCAAAATAGAGGGGAAAAGAGAGCTAAGGGGATAAAAAGGAGTCCGTTGCATGTAAACAGGTTACTTCTTGTTACACTGGCCTGGCCATGCCCTGTGTCTGACCACTGCAGTCTGTCCTGTCTTCTCATTAAACTCAATTTCTAACCCTTTTCCTCGGTGAGGGACTCTCTAGTCTGTGTGAATATGTGTGTGTGCAGGTCTGTGTGGTGTGCAGCAGCTGGGCTACAGCCACAGCCCACGGGGGGCCCTGTCAGCGGCAAGTGCAGGTGTGCAAGTGAGCACTAGCAATGATAAAGCTGGACCAGCTGGTTGGTAAGTGACGTGATCTGGGCGACTGACAGAGAGATGTCCATGTATGTGTGCATGGCCGCAAGCGAGGGGGGCAGTACCAACAGCTGGAGTGGGGCTTGTATGTCCAGGTGCCAGCAGCTGGGGAGACTGGGATCCAGGGGCATCTACTGGGTGGACTGCGTGCCTGAGCCCAACTGAGGGATCTATGGTATGTATGCATTGATATATGCAATACACCATATCAACTGACAGACCTTCATCCCGGTCGGCCAGAGAGGGCAGCAGGATGGGGCCACTGGTTCTCTGTGTGAGCGCTGCATGTGTCAGTCTGTGCAGCCAGCTGTACAGCCAGCTGTACATAAATGCACATATTTGTTGTGTACATGTGTATAAACGCAGTGCACTTTTGACAAATAGAGATCACATCAAGTTAACTGGTTTCACTGTACAAGACACATGAATTTTCCAGACAGAAAACACATACATGGCAGATCTTGAATTTTAAACTTCAAAAAAAAACCCCACACAGTACAAAACCACTAGTTACGCCAGAAAAGATAAAGAAGAGTATAAATGCCACCTGTGGAAGAAGATACACAACGTAAGCCAGAAGGCTCCTGTGGCTGCTGAGAGTCTGGGATAATCTCAAAGAATCAGTACAACAAAGGCAGCCGTACCAGAGGGGGGTTCGTTCATTGGGCGATACCTGCTGAAAGTGCTCTGAGGGCTGAAACACCTAATGATCCAGCCACTGGATCTCCAATAGCAGGCTTGTGAGTAGCCAAGAAGAGGAAGGCCTGCCACATGCTATCAGAATTATCCACCCAATTTTGAAGAGTGTCTGTAAGATTAAATCTATCAGCATTTTCAAAGAATAGGCGAGGTCCCATTGCAGCCTGCAGAATCAGACCCCAAGAGGAGGCGTCTGGAGCACCAACCCCCTCTACAAAGGAACAAAATGGCTCTAGTAGCAGCAAGGTTAGAGATTCAAACTAGTAGCAAGAAAGTTTGGAGATTCAAATGGGAGGAAGGGAGACTTTGCCTGATTGTGCAGTTAAAAATCAATGGCTATGATGGCCCATTCAGGGAAAAAAAAAAACAAACACCAAACCAAACAAGCCAACAGTGGGCTGAAAAAGGGAAGGTGGCTTTATTTAAAAAAAAATTAAACTCCCAATTTCTTAGTCACTACAGATCTTGAAACAAATTATACCAAAAGCTCGTGAACCAGAAGTCAATCAGAAACCACAATCTGGAGGTACTCTAAAGCTAGTTCATGCATATACACCAGCAGATCACACAAGAATTAGGTAGCAGCCTCATCTTTAGCTGTCCACAGCACATAGAATAAAATCCATATCATAATAGGAGACCTCTGCCTCGCTGATGGAAAATGCACAAGATCTTGTGGATGTAGTCTGGGAATTTCCCAATTCAAATGTTCTTGAAAATAACATTTTCATGTAGCAATTCATTTTTTTTTCCACCAGGAGAGATCATCATCTTAGGATTTATCCAGGCTACCAGAAAGAAACTGATCACAAAAGCAAAGACGAAACACTACTTACAAAAAGCTGTTACAAATTGTTTCTGTTTGCTATATGAATTCTTGAACAGAGTAATAAATATATATATACACACACACGTACACGTGCATGCTGCCCAGTTACAATTTTGTGCCTCTAAAAGGGATCCTTTTATACAATGCTGCAAGGAACTGCCAAAAAAAATCCCAAAAGGTATGGAACACTAGTTTAAAGAAAATAAAAAAACAAAACACAAAACACAAAACCAAAACATGAATGGCAGTTTCTAGTGATTTAGCCAAGGCTTGGAAAACATGTAGCCACAACTGATGAAAAAAGATGACAAGAACAACAAAATTACTCATTGAGAGAGTAAAACAGCAATACTTTTTTTGAAATATTAGAATAGACCAAAAAAAAACCCCAAAGCACACACTCCTCATATATAACATAAGGAAAAAGAAAAATGGAAGATTATAGTTTGTTTAATTATTCTGGTTAGCTCTTTTTTAACAAAATAAGAGCAAAATTACCTCTGCCAACAGTATCAACCCATTATGAGATCAGAATGGTTGAGCAGTTGAATAGAGCAGAGGAAACACAAGTATCTGATTAGAATCTGTTCTGGTTTGGGAAGAAATGGGTTATGTGTTTATAGCAAGGGATAGCAGGGAAATACTTTCCCTTCCAGCAATAACTGAAAGGGATGTTAAGTTGTGAAAGCCGCCTGAGCCAAGTGCCTCAGTGCCATAACTAGAGCCGTGTTCTCCTGCAGCAGTCCTAACCACCACGCTCCCAGAGGCAGACAGAATAACATCCTCTGTTTGGCAGTACGATGCTCACCTGGAAAAAGTGGGCAGAATCCCAGATTCCAGACCGTGTGCCTTTTAAGGATTAGGATTAAAATTATATATATTAAAAAAAAATAAATAAAATAAAATTGAACTCCGTACACACAAAGTTACTTTTCATAAACTGAGACTGGAACACAGGACGCTTTTTTTTTCCTCCTCCCTGTCACAGATTCCATAGCTGTGCATTAAACTCCCCACAGAACTGCAAGGGGAGACTGACTGGGTATTTCACTGTAGAGTCTGTGTCTCTGTGCTGAGCGCTGCAGCACACTAATCCCTTTGTAGACCTGCCCCGCGATTAGCATTTGGCACTGCTGCAGCTGCCTCCAGCACGTTCCTCTAAGGCTAATGTCCATGTTGCAAGAAAGACGTTAATGAAACACAAGTAAGGACTCAAAGAACTGTGAAAGTGATGAAAGGCTGACCTAGTGCAAAAGCAGACAACTTATTTATTTTACTAACAGAAAAGTTATAAGGCAAATTCATGATATTCTAGAAGTACTCTCATGGGAGAACCAGAAAATGGATACTATTGGGTCTGTCAGTCTACCGGCCAGAATAATTAGATCCAGAAGCTGGATGACAAGGCTAGGCACATTCCTATTAGGACACAGGAACAAAATTTTAACACTGACAGTCAACTCCATCCTTGCCAATTTTTAAACCAAGGCAGATTCCCTCCCCCCCAAAGACGTGCACAGGTCAAACACAAACCAGTTTATGTAACCAGCAGAGTGTGTTGAAGGATTCTTTAGCCCAGCAGGAGGCTTGTATCTCAGTATCTCTGGCTGAAACCAACACTGGATAATCAAGAGCATGCTAAGCCTTACTGAAGCCAATTTTGGGCATAAAACTTTACAGAGGACAAAAGAAGTAATGACAAAACCAGTAGGATAGGCTCTGCCAAATCTCAAAATAAGTGTAGTGGGTTTGCATGGCAAGGTTTTTGTCATGGCAGTGCTACAGGGGTGGCTTCTGTAAGGAGATGCCAGAAGTTTCCCCCATATCCAATGAAGCCAATGCCAGCTGGCTCCAAGATGGACCCACCGCTGGCCAAGGCTGAGCCCATCAGCAGTGGTGGTAGTGCCTCTGGGATAGCATCTTAAGAAGGGGGGAGGTGGGGTAAACCTGCACCAGTGGAAGAGAGGAAGGAGTGAGAGTACGTGAGAGCAACAGCCCTGCAGACACCAAGGTCAGTGCAGAAGGAGGGCAGGAGGGGCTCCAGGTGATAGAGCAGAGATTCCCTTGCAGTCCAGGGAGGCAGGTCTGTGGTGGAGCAGATATCCACCTGCAGCCCATGGAGGGCCCCATGCCAGAGCAGGTGGATGCCCAAAGGAGGCTGTGACCTGTGGGCAGCCCACGCTGAAGCAGGTTTGCTGGCAGGACCTATGACCCTGTGGGGGACCCACGCTGGAGCAGCATGTGAAGAACTGCAGCACGTGGGAAGGATTCTTATTGAAGAAGTTCATGGAGGACTGTCTTCCATGGGAGGGACCCCATGCTGGAGCAGGGGAAGAGTGTGAGGAAGAAGGAGCAGCAGAAACAACGTGTGATGAGCTGACCTCAACCCCATTCCCCATTCCTCTGTGCTGCTTGGGGGGAGGAGGTAGAGAAATCAGGAATTAAGTTAAGCCTGGAAAGAAGACAGGGGTGGTGGGAAGGTGTTTAGGATTTGGGTTTATTTCTCATTGTCCTACTGTGTTTTGATTGGGAATATATTAAACTAACTTTCCCAAGTCAAGTTGGTTTTGCTCGTAACAGTAATTGGTGAGTGATCTCACCCTGCCTTTATCTCGACCCACAAGCGTTTTGTTGTATTTTGTCTCCTCTGCCCAGCTGAGGAGGGGAGTGACAGAGCAGCTTTCGTGGGCACCCAGCATCTAGCCAGGGTCAACCCACTGCAATAAGCAAATGCCTCTGAACATCAATTTTTCTCTACCAATAGACTGAAGGTATGATTAACTTCCAAAATACTATGGGATGCCAACCAGAGTTACTGGAAGATGCTGAAAAATTGCAGAGGGTCCAGCATTATCAGGCAGGAGAACTTGACACAAGAAGACTGAAAGAATGGTGTTTGTTCAGTCAAGAGAACAGAAAGCTCAAAGATTTAATCTAGGTCTTCCAATACATAGGAAGCGGTTATAAAGGAGATGTGGGTACTCTCTACAGAAGACTATTTTCTATATATACAGGATACGTATGCTATAATACCTGATGTTTACCTGCAGGTAGTTTTGTTACACCACTGTCTTTCTGCTTCTTAAGTGCATACTACTGGTTCCCTATCTGTCCTCTAGAAAAAATTTCCATGCCAGAAGGAAACAGACTGTTCATTGCTAACACTGTATGCATTTTTTCTGCTTTGTTGAAGCAGTAGCCCTGAAATCAAAATAATCAAATTTTGTCAAAGACAAGCGTAGCTCCACAAGCCAGATTTGCTCTACTTAGCCCTGAAAGTGCTTCTGTAAGCTTTAAAATTTCAGTCTACTATCAGTTCACCATCTCTGGGCTTTAGTGTCCAAACTCTGCAAAGCAGCTTGAGTCCAGATCTCAGCAATATATATATATATTTTTTTTATTATTATTATTTTTTTTTCCCCAAAAAAAACCCCATTCAGCACCATGGTTCTTTTAAACAACTATACCCCAGCTTTTTGATTTGTTGCTGTTAATTACACACACTTATCCTATACCAACTTGAGGTATATCACTGACAAATGTTATTTCTCTTTTTAGTGTAATCAGTATCTCTGATCTAATCCTTTATTTGTAGTCTCAATTTTCAGAAGCAAAGAACACAAAAACATTTTTTTGCTTACACTCCAAAGTATAAACAATAGTAATCTAAAAGTGTACAGAGGGCAAACGGACTGTGAGAGTGGCATTTAGTCCCTTCCACACTTTCATAAGAACACAGTGCACTCAGTACCTTCAGTAACTGCCAAACTATTCAGAACATTTAACACATTTTACAAAGAAAGAAAAGAAAATTAGTAACATACTGGAAATCAAATACTCTTAAGAAATGTACAAATTGCTCGAAGACTTTCACTCTGAATGAAACAGGAAGTCACAGATCAGGTGAAAGACACTAATTGTACATCACAGCCCATGATTCCTTTCTTTTGATTCTGGAGACATGATATGTTTAAAAATATAACACATTCTGAAAGCACTGGCTTAGATATACCAGATTTTAATGGTCTAGAAAGATAGCCAGGAAAAATGAAATGATTCTGCAAACAGCAGCTCCAACCCAAAATGCTTTTAGGAAAGGAGTGGCAAACATTAATACCGTTTTAGCAGTATATCTATACCCAGAATAAAAGCCATAAGTTGACAGAAAACCAAGAATAACAGTGTCCCTGATTTATTACACTACAATTATCAATAACTGTATTACTGAATTACTAAAATACTACATTGACTGCAGATGATCACGGTCCTTGCTTAACACAACTTGGCAACTTCTGCAAAAAATATGCAACTAACCCAAATCAGCAAGAGAAAAGCAAACCCGCTTATCTCATTATTTAGAATGTCTAAACAAAACTAAATATTGGAACGTATTTTGTTTGTGACCTTCATTTTCAGTATCTCATATAACACAAATCTGCAGCCATATCTGGAAATGAAATGTATTTTCCTGAACGACTTACAGGGCATGACTTCTGTAAAATCACTGCAATTTCAAAGTTATTGAGACACAATATTTTTCAAAATAAAGCTCAAGTAAGTTAAAAGGTAAGTAGAAATTATTTGCTTCATTCTTCATGCTATTCACAATAAATAGCATGATGTCTATCTTTCTTATTCTACTGGTATGTTTATAAGAATGCTTACTCTTAAGCTTCAGTATCATTTTGATGCAAAAGTTAAAATACTTCTGTTTCCCTAAAATGACTTAACTATATAAAAAAAAAAGATGTATTTTCTTTTCAAAATAAAACTATCTTTTTCCTTAAAAATACAGATTTCTGTCAATGATAGCTGGAATCTTCACAGTACTACAACAAAACCTGTAGTTTTTCACCAATTAAAAGATCTTCTGCAAAACACTAAGGAAAAACAACTCCTAGCATTTGGATTTTTAAAAATTATTGATCTGCAGTATGTCAAGTAGTAAAGTACCAGAGCTGAGTTACGAGCCAAGACTCAACTTCAGACACAGATGGGTTTCCTAAATGTCATGGAGTCTGGAACCAGCCAGTCCCCTTCAGTCAGAGGCCCCAAGCAGGAAGATGCTGTAAATTTCTTACAAATGGCTGAGAATTACAAGACAAGCCCTACAGCAGACTTGGAGAGGGCAATGTCTTCACAAGAGATCTTTAACCCTGCAGACATTAGGGTATTCAAAGGAACAGTGCTTTTTTGAGTCAAGGATAACACTGGTATCTGGAAAAAAATCCTTGGTCTTGGAAGTTGGGCTTTAATGAGGTGAGCAGTATGGTTTACATACCAGAGTGGTAACGAATCTAACACAGTACGGCTGCATCACACAATTTTTCAAGCATTGTGGTAAGTGCTACGTTGCCACAGATTCCACCAGTTAACGTGCAATTCAGCAAGACATAACATTACTGACGCCTCATTATTAGAATGTGACTACCTGTGAATTAAGTCTGTAGCAATTCAGAAATAAACTTATACTCCCCAGCACCCACTGAGGCACTCCTGGCTCATTTACCAGGCTATTAAGTGCACAATTAATCATTAATTCCACAAAGCACCTACCTGCCAAACCAAGTGTTCCTTTACAACAGCTGTGCCTGATAGACAGACGCTCAGCACAATCGTATGAGATGCAGAGGTCAAGACGCTGGCAACTATAGCATCCCTCATGTTGAAGGGCAGCATGGTATACACCACAAAAATAATGAACAAGAAAAATGACACCTGTGCAAGACAGCAAGACAAAAAAAGCAGCATGTTAATTTCACTCTGGAATAACATTTAAAAAGTAGTATTTAATAATGAACCATCTTCAGCATAAAGCTACACATCAGTTTTTTACAGGAAAGTTACTGCTAACCACTGCAGAAAATTGATTTAGGAAGAACTCATTTTAAAAAGAGTCAGAAACTTTACATTATATTTTATTTAAGATGTGAAGTTTTAAGATACTAAATCATAGTTCAAGAATTACATGATACTCCAATTTTTTCAAATTTAACTTAAAATTTATCTTCAATTTTTTGTTTTTTTAACACCCTGTTTACAGTTAGAATTATAGTTCTTTTGGGACTGGTGGTTTCTGATTCTGAGCTGCATTACAAAACAATTTGCCAAACCCCTTCACAGGGCCTAAATTTCAATACAGAGAGATTTCATTCATCCTGATGCACTAAAAATTCACAATTTAATATAACACAACATTATGCAAAAAAGCCCAAGTTCAGCCAAGCATTTTGGTTTAATAAGGTTATACTTTATGTGTATCTATGTGATGTAAGTCAAATTCCATTAAAACACTGTATTTTAAGCTAATATATTTATCTGAGCATGAAAGACAACTTCAGACAATCAAAGTCCATAAGCAGAATTAACAGTTAGCTTCTTTTAAAGGGTACTAGCATCCACACTAACTTTTTGGGACAAACTCTCCAAATGCACAACCCAGCCTGTAACAGCAAAAGGGACTCCTTCACTATACATAAAAAGATCATATATTTGATGGTATGCATATGTGCCAAACTCCACCACATATATGAAAAAATGTAACTAGATTTTGGACACAGATTTTGCACACATAAATAGGCAGGCAATTCTGAATATGTGTCATATTGCATATATTTATATCCCTATGTAAGCCTTTCCATCAGTTTAGTTGACTTACAAGCTTATCAACCATCTAATGGTTGTACATACACAGTATTTAACTCAGAAAGTTCCCAAGCAGGTATGAAGAAATAATAATTTTGGTGCTTATTTCCCTTATTGTCAGTTTTTCTTCACATTTACATGGTGATGATTCCATAGTCAAAACTGAACCCTAATGTATGTGTACCTAAAAGACAGTGGTGGTACTCTTCTCCACCATGGAGACAGGATTTGATGGAAGAGGAAGTCCACCTCTGTTTTCCACTCAACTTTCTCCGATTCCACCATTAAGATTAACCCAGCTCCTCCCTGATCACTCATAATCTTTCTGATGCTGCCCATCTGTCCCATATGCTCAAGAATAAAAAACTTCTATAGCGTGAAATGAAATGAAACTGCAAAGGACATGAGAGATAATAAGAAAATAAAGTAAAAAAAAGGCAAAGGGAAAACTTTGTTTCTCTACCCTTCCAAACTACCAGCACAAGGAAACAGAAGTGTTTCATAGCTGTTTAGTTTCAGTGCTCCCTAAAAAGTTTTAACTGTGATCAGGTGTTGGTAAAACCAACAGCAAAGAAAAGGGGGTACAAACTTGGTCTAGATAAGAGAAGTATGATGATATTTATTTATTTATCTACTTATTTATTTATTTATTTTCTATTTATTTATTTATCTATTTATTTATAATATGCATTTATATTTTTTTTCTATTTATATTTATACATATTTAAGTATGATATTTTCAAATTGTCCTGGCTGGGTAATAATCAACTGTGATACTGTGAGAATTAAAACTAAATGATAGTCTCAAAACTTGGGAAAGATGTAGAAAGTTCTGGCAGGCTAGAGAAAGGCAATAGAGCATGTGTCTTTAAAAGGCTGGGAAAAAGGCTAAGGAATTAAGAATTGGTCAGGTTAGCTTCAATTCCTGGAGTAATAACAGATCAAATAATAAAGCAATTCATAATCAAGGGTTCTAAAAGTTAAGAAAAAATGCAAGTAACAGCCAGTGAGATTTTGCTAAGAAATCATATTAAAGCAATCTCATCTTCCTCTGTCATGACAAGAGACATCAGGGTAGGAGGAAAACCTGAATGATCAGTTAAGCAGTAACAAGGGATGTGAAAGGTCCGCTGATACAGGCATAAGACAAACGGATGCCAGAGGCAAAATACCTTACCAGCATGTAAGACCAGCTGCCTAAGACTTGTTTCCAGTTAAAAAATAGTTTGAATAAAAATCCTGGACTTTAGTCCTGGAAGAAGGATTTCAAATGTCTCTAATCCCAGTGACTTTTCATGAGAACAAGGTTTTGTTTCTAAGTTTAGCTTTCTAATTGACTAGAGGGAAGATGACATTTACATATTTGTGAGAATTTTATAATTTGAAAATAAAAAATTATCCTTCTCTAACTGGTTTGGTTTCAAAAAATAGAACTTGCATATTTTCTGTATTTGAATATGGTTTGCCTTTAGAGCCAGATGAAATGATCCACCCCACTTGTCAGGTATGTGCTAGGTACTTACTAAAACTCATTAGTGGATATAAGATATATTATGATGCTGTTGCTTTTCAGCTTTGACATAAAATAGCCTACTAAGCACATTAAAAACTATTTTGGTATCAGCTCCACACTTGTTATACTGCTGTAAACAAGTATCCTTTCTTTAAGTTACCCTACTACTTCCCTTGGTCAAAACAAATGGATAATTTCAACCTTCCACAACTACAATCAAAGAGAGTTTTTAGAAGTTTCAACCCCTCTTGACATTACACATTCAGACCTCAAATTCTCCGTTACTCACCGTCAAACAGGCTGAGTTGTACTGGAACTGTATTAAAGAACACTTCATAACAAATTGACTGTCAACTCTTATATTTGCATCTTGAAATTTGAGTCTGAGAATGCTGCTGCAAAGCAGGAGAGCTATCAGTCATGCTAAGACAGAAACTTATCCAAAATGCATGTAGGAATGGCTTCTGTCAATAGTTCTTGATTCTTGCCCACAGTCATCGTGTTTTATTTCCAGCAATGGCCTAATGACCCAAGGAGCTGAGAGCTCTGTTTATCACAGAGGTTCCTATTTTATTTCACCATGGCTCAGGAATATTCTCCCCAAGTACCCTGAAATAAGATGCTACTACCTTTCATCTTGATAGCAGAGATGCATAGTATCTACAGCTTGGGACCTTCCAACATATTTCAGAATATCGCTGTATTTAAGTTTGATGCTGTAGAAGTTGATACTCAAAGGCTCCTAAGTAGGGTGGTTCTTCAGGTACAAAGAGGAGACAGGCCCCCTGGACTGAATCACAGCCTGCAGAATGGACAGCGGCCCTTGACCCTTTTCATTATCTTTTTGTAAGAATTAGCAGAAAATTGCTGATACAAAAGTTAAAAAGCAATGACATCAAGTTCTGAAGGACCTCACTATCCCATTGCAAGAGTTGCTAATGCATGTCACTGCACGTCTGCACTTGGTGTGTGTACCCATCAGTAAACACAGTATTAATTTTCAGTGCACTATTTTTATTAATTTTCAGTGCACTATTTTTGATACTACTAAAAGCAGCCTGTTCCACCGAAGTGTGCCATAACCACAAAGCTCATCGCTGTTTTGAAACTGTGTTGGAAGCAATCTTTGATGTGAGTCATCACTATGACTGCCTAGTTGAAGCATGCTTCGTGTCCTGATCTGAACTTAGATTGCTTTAGGAATTTGGTACTCAGAGACTTTCACCATGAGCTTGTATTATACATACCTTGGAGAAGGGGAGCATTTGGGCGCTGATGGTATACATCATAGCATGTAGCATTCAATTTTGGTTAACACTGATGTAACATCTTACAGTATGTAGCTTTCCTGCTTTGATGGAGGGGTATCCAGGACTCATGCCCATCATTCTTAACTACCAGAGCTTAGCAAACTCTGAGTGTATTTGCTGCTCTCTGTATCTCTTCTCCCACACTTCAGTAGTGCCACATTTTCATCTACTACATAAGCAGTTCTTTTCCATAGTGATTTAAAAGATGATGAGCTTCCATAGTGTGGCTGTCTAGATGGGTATGTAACAAGACTATTTTTCTGCAAATTTACTGTAGTGATACCATTAGAGAGGCTCAGACACCAAATGGTATGATGACATCATGGTGTGGGATATCACTGATGATCACAAACGCTCATTCTTTTGAAAGAACACAACATAAACCACTAGGTAAGCATCTTTAATGCATCTTGAAAAATGGAAAGATTTTGGTAAATCAAGCCCGTTCTGAGTATTTTTTGTGTTGGCATTTTTCTCCCAACACCTCCAGATGAACTATGTTGGCCACTCCAGCCTCTAACCTATACTAGTGACTGTCATCTAGGAGAACTGGTATGACATTGGCAACCCTTGATGGTCCACAGACATTGCTTTGGAAAGGTCACTGGTTTGGGCTGTGATGCACAAACTGCAGTGGACCAAATCCATTTTTGGAGCCCGTGGATCCAACCTGTTCTCAGAAACTTTGTCTCCCTGGTGACACCAGTTTCTACTGAGTGGCATCATCTTAACTCTGAAGGGTATGTGGAGTAGAAAGTTTCACATATTTTACACATTAAAGTTGTCCTTCCTAGCGCATAGGGGGCCACAGGGGATGTTGCTTTTGATGCCGAGAGCAACTATACAAAAATACACTAATCATTCATTTTGTATGAATTATGTTCCAACAATGACTCACAATTTCCCAGCTATACAGCCTTTTTAAGATTGTGTTAAATGGCTAATCATAACTGGCTTGACATATGTAAAATTCACTCAATTTAATGTTACTCTGACCAGAACCTCCCCTTCAGGAATATGACATCTCGGCACTGAAGCATGCATGCAAATCTAAAAGGGCTGTTTCAGCATGAGCTAGGGGAAAGCACTGCTTTGGACACAGGCAATACTAACAAGGCTACAGCTAATAAAGTGTCTGTAGTTATTTGGGACAACTTCTTATGCACAAGTGTAATGACAGTAAAATTCTTGGGAAGATAGTACTACCTTTTCACTGTGTAACCAAAAAAGACCCTGTTCCCATATTTAAACTGTTAGACTACAGATATTCATACTAAGTAGGCTAGCCAACTCCAGGATCACTTTCATAGGGTTTTCAAGATCAGCTTCCTCCTTACTGTGTAAAGGGAGTAAAGATAGATCAGGTAATTAAACAATTTTCCCTTGGAGACACCTGGATTACAGCTACTGATTTCAAACGTTGCCTGTATAAATAACATCGCATAAGAAGACACTCTAATTCTTCTAAATGAATGGCTATGTTTCATAATAATTGGCAGGACCTACTAATCTTACCAAATAGTTACAGATGCTATATTCATGATTTAACAAAGTAACAAAAAAAAATTAAGGTGTAAGAAGGGTATTTATACAAGCTATATACTGTGTTAAAACTTTGTGTAGGCAGAGTAAATGTTGCAAGTATGTAGAGGTCTTTGCCATTCTACTACTGAATTCTAGACCTCAAATCTTCAGACTCAGACTTCTAAAAGCAGGTAATGTTAAAGGAGCAAAACAAGCTACTCACATAAAGCAAAAATATGAAGAGTATTAAAATCAACTTTGTTCTGAGTCATCTATAAAAAGGCTTAAATTATGAAAGCACTGGATAAGGTAAAAGTGGAATTGTTGTTCGCTAAACCCTGCAACACTAGAACAAAAGGGCACTCAATGAAAATAGTAGAAGATTGATTTAAACCAGATGAAAAGGAAGTAGATCTTTACCTAGCAGATAGTGAACTCCTTGAACTTGCTGCCACAGGAGGTCATAATGTGCCAGCAGGTTCAAAAAGAGATCAGTCAAAATTCATGGACACATTGTCCATAAACAAATAACAAAAAGACAGGGTAGGGATGTTCACTCTGATACCACTAACGCAACTGTGGAGGCTGGCAAGGTATGAAGGGAGCAGACCACAAAAAGTGATCAGGCTTGTGTGCTGCCTTTTAATAGCAGCTTCTCTTAACATTCTTGGAGACAGAACATTGTGCTAGATGCATTGTGGTCTGAACCTGAAGGAAGTTTCTTGTGTTCTTGTGTTCTTGTGCTAAGAGTCAAACATACTTTGAAGAACAGAAAAAGAAGAAAAAAAGAAGAGAGGAGCGGAGCAGAGAGAAGAGGGAGAGGGAGAAGGGAGGAGATATTATTACTTCACACATTTTTACCAAACATAATTTTTTATTTTCTAATAATTATCATTGAAGTAGTAAACAACCCTGTAAATCATGTATTGTTCTTCATTATGGAGAACCTCAAACTAATAATCCCTTTCTTTTGTGCAGAGGTCTAGGTTTAAATGTCACTAGGAAACAACTAGTCATTACAGCCCCTGCCAAAAAATTAACTACAGCCATTAGCAAAATAGCACAGAATAAAAACAAGTTGACTGCAGGAAAATGGATATTTTTAAATGGCTGTGCAATAAGGAACCTTCCAACATGTGGCTGAAGTCACAGATTAATATGACATTAAGATGAAAGACCCCAGAAAAGGAAGGAAAATTCACATTTGAAACAATAAAGATATAATCTGATTGCATGCTGTCTACTACGTGATTGCTATGTCACATAATCTTTTATTTCACTGAATGGGATCAGTGAGAGGGATATGGGATCTGGAAGGAGTGACTCAAGGACCATCAGCAGTGACCTAATGATCCACAAGAATTTTTGATCCTTCCTGCTACAGAAGAGGGGACCAAAGCATCCCCAAAGAGGGGGTGTTACCATCATCACTAGCAGCTTTGAGATTGTTCCTGAACACACTCGGAAAAGAAAGAATTTGTTGCACCCTGTAACTCCCATTTGTGCTATCATTCTATTGCTCACTTGATTCTCCTCCGTCCACTATGTCTTGTCGCCCTTGTTTCAATCACAGCCTAGGCTAATTAGTCAAGCAGACAGATTTTTTCTGTTACAATGCTGGTAGATCCCTGCAAGCAGAAAGAAAACTTCATAAAGCACTATAAAGCCCAACAATAGTATGTGTTTGCAATGATTTGAGTCTCCAACTGGATCAGATGACTATAAGCTACGCTTTCATTTTTTTTTCAGTGATAAGACAAGTGAAAAGCATCTGAGAGAGAAAATACATCGTTCATCCTTGTTATTCTTCCCTCCTGTGTTTTGACCAGATCAGAAACCTACAACAGCAGGAATAATTCCTGATCATCACAGCTAGAATTTTCTCAGAAAGGGACAGTTGGTACCCTCTGTAATGTTGCCTTAATAATTTTTCTTTTTTTTCTTTTTTCTTTTTTTTTTTTAACCTAAGGCCAGTGAGAAAAGGATTAGAGCATGTTGTTAAAGTCAAAACCTTGTCTTCCCATGCTACCATGAAAGTAAAACCAGATATATATCACACAACTCTAAAATAAAACACAATTCTGAAGTCAATTGCAGTTAAATTAGTGCATTTTAAAGGTGGAAAATCAAAAGAGAGCCAAATGATTATATGGGATATGTAAACAGACTGAAGCCCAAAGCAATAAAAAATACTTTCATTTACACTCCTAAGGAGGTAATTCTACAGCACTCAAGCACTTTTGCCTCAGATTTAAAAGGAGTGTAATAAGAACATACATTGAAAACATTTTTAAAGTTGCCCTAAGAATGAAGAAGCATACATAACTGGGAAAGAAACATAAATTGCATAAAAACCTAACCTGGCTAGAAAGGATGTGAAAGTCCATGTTAAAATATGACTGCTTGCACAAGAACAGAAAATATGAGCAATGACAGCAGTTAGTTTAAATCAGAAATCAAGTTAACTAGTAAGGGCAGAAAATGAATACATTACATTTCAGGAGATCCAAGAAGGTTCTTCTGCATGTTAGGTACGAAAGAAGTCTAACAGTGAATTTTATCAACCATTATAAGGAATGTAAAACTGTTAATTACAATAAAGGAAAAGCAGAACCATCAAATAAAAATGTCTGTTCCCTATTAATGGAAAAATTAAATAATACATTTACATTGATGCTAAAGAGTAATTGTGGTACAGTTTTCTGTTCCAAAATATTAGCTCACAAATATATAAAGCCACAGACATTAGCACTGAGACATTTTTAAACAGCAGGTCCAATGAACTGTGCCTAAGCATCTTATAAGAGTTCGGGATTAGGCATGTTGATTTTCAATACCTCCCAAACACCAGGCCAGTTCCAGAGAACTCGAGGTAAATTGGATTAGTAAAAGGTAAAAATAGGAAGTGAAAAACAGCAAATAAATGGTCACCTTTTACACTGAAGGGACTGCTGGAGGACTCAGAGAATTTATTCGGTGTCTTCCTAAAGGTTTAGTAAAAAGGAGCAGAATAATGATGTGGCAATGTTTGATGGGTTTTTAATATTATTCAGGGTATTCAAAAGCAACAACACATGGGAAAAGTTGAAGAGGTGCCTCACACTACTGTGACTGGGCCATAAAATAGCAGTTGAAATCCAGCATGATAAATGCAAAATAAGAGTCATGGGGAAAACAACTTTAACTGAACTCTTAAAAAATCAGGCTTTATCTTAGTTACTACAACCTCAGAAAAAGATACAGGAGTCACTGTGAGCAGGTCTTTGAAAAAGCAAATGATAGCAGTAGTTGAAAAGGCAAATAAAAGGGGAGCATTTATTAGGAAAAGAATAGAGAAACAAGCATCACAATGCCATTGTATGAATCCATGGTGCGCATATTTCTTGAATACCTCATGCTATTCTTCTCTTGCCATCTTGGAAAAAAATCCAAAGAACAAATCCCTGTGTTGGTAACATTCCACCTAATCCTTCTCTTCTCCAGGCTGAATGGTCCCAGTTCTTTCAGCCTGTTTTCAAATGAAAGATGTTCCAGTCTCTCAGGTATCTTTGTGGCTCTTCACCAAACTTGTTCCAGTACATCCATATTTCTCTTGTACTGGGGAGACCAGGACCAGACCCAGTACTCCAGATTTGGCATCACCAGTGCTGAGTAGTGGGAAGGGATTGCCTCCCTCGACCTGCTGACTTGGCTCTTCCTAACATAGCCCAGGGCATGATCGCATGACCAAGTCCAGCAAAATACCACCAAAAACCCTGAGGAAGCCCTGACAAACATATGCCTCTGACATACGGAACCACGAGAACTTTGTAACCATCACAGTAGCCTTAACACATTGAGAAGCCCTGGAGATCTTCTGTGTTTGTCTTTATGAGAACCTACCAAGAGTGGTGCTTGAAAGTGAAGAAGGGAAAAGGAGGGGTCATGGTGCAAAGCAAAAATGTAATGCAGCTCAGTAGAGCATTCTGTTGTGCATTCTGAGATGCACAAGATGTTTCAGAGAGCAAGTACCCAGGGTATGGTACCCAGTAACCCAGCAACTTCCCAGGGAAAGAGGGCATGCCTCTTCCTGACCTTACCTACTATCAAGCAGGAGTATGCAGATGATAACACTGAGAAGAGCAGTCACTCCTCCTAGAGAGCAAGAAGCCTCCTTTTCTTGAGAGGTGCAAGGGTCAGCAAAGGACAACACACCCTGGGGAGCTGACATTTGCTGTGGCAGGTGTCAAAATGAGGGGAAAATAAACAGAAAGGTGATAAAGGGTCACAATTGGGGTATATCTGGTAGAAATAATAGTGAAGAGCTTGAACAAAAGAAACTTGGATTTCATTTGCACAGATCAATAGTGCATGGATCAACAGTGTCATTTTAACAGCTCAAGGCAGAATCTGCTGCAAAGGAAAGATGTGGTATATCGAATGACTGTGCAGTATGACTCCACTTCCAGAAACCTGATAACCTGAATGGATGTTTTTTTTGCAAATTCTGTTTTTTTCCTAAGCATATATTTTTGGGCAAACCAAAGAAGAAACACAACAAGTTGCCAAGGAAAGGAGCCCCTCAATGGCTGCCATGAAATACTGTGACTGTGCACAGAGTGGTAATAGCACAATCTTAATAGAAAGGAAGGAAACAGATTTCTTCTTGAGGAGAGCTGCCAAAAGAGGACATACTTCCTTGGAAAATTTTATTAATCATAGAAACAACACATCTAGAAGTCTATGATGTGAGAAAAATGGACAAAACCATGTTAAATTAATCTGAACTTTGACAGAAAAAAACAAGGAAAATTTTATAGCATTTAATTGCCATGAGGCTAAGTCAGGATTTGTAGCACCTACTCAAAAATCGGTGTTATCCCGCTGCGACACCTGCCTTTCCCAAAAGTTTTGAAATCATCTCCGAATACATTCCCAAACACTTTAATTCAAGATGAGATTACCACTTTGGTTGCCGCACAGTGCCTTTGGGACTTCAGCCTTTCGTATTGCTCAGAGCTTTCTATTTGCAACCCCAGCTGTTATGCCCATGGGCCTGCACATGCAAACTCAAACAGTGTTGCTGTAGTGGGTTCTTGTGGGAAAGGATTGCCACTGGCGTGGGCATCACCTCTTTTTTCCCCCTTTTCCCCCCCTTCAGTTGTGAGTTTTAGTTTATATTAGAGGACCCAATAATAAGCATGCAGAGAGCTTAAGAGCAGAACAGCGTGCAGCACCTGCCCCTGACATAAGCATGCTCCAGTCAGCACTAACGGCACCATGTTCAGGAGCAATCATCTGGGAGTCTGAGCAGGTTCTGAAGAAAACCATATAGTCACTATGGGAAAAGTATTGGAGGGAGAACCACCCACTGCACTGGAGAGGACACACAGGGAAGGATGCTCATCTGGGGTCCCACTCATGTTTCTCCTCCCATCTGGCCACTGGGAAGAGTTTGTCCTTTCCCTTTTCTCTCTCTCTCCCATTTTGCTTGTGTTTCTTCAGCACTACAGTCAATGTATGCCATCAGCTACAAACCCTTTACACAACAAATTTTATACATGTGAACTAAGATTCAAGGTTTCAAAGACAGATAAAGTTCAAATTCCTTCATATAATGGGCACAAGTCTTGAATTAATTTATTGGTGTCTACAAAACTGTATGTGCTTGTATACAGTGATGAGTTAATTAAAAGAAAAGCTTTAAACAGAGAATTATAACATAAAAAACTGAAAATTTATATTTTTTTCTTATAATAGGAAATAACATTTGTATTATCAATAATGATGTTCAATTTTGCAAGTGAACAGAACAAGGCAATTCCCCCACAGTGAGAGGAATACTTTTCACCTCTTTTTTGACATACCCAGTCCCATAATACTGTTGAAGCCAGACTCCCAAATCCAGTCAAGTTCCTGACCTTAGTAGATACAACTGGAAGAAAATAACTGCCAAAATTAGAAGTCACAAAGTGTTAAAAAATAAATGGTCACATTCCACCTAAATTATGCCACAGTCCCACCCAATGGAACTGCACTACTTTGCTCATGAAAAAATAGCTGGAAAATAGAGGCAAGAATTTCCAGACACTGTGGGGAGTGCAATGACAAAAGAGAAGGGGAAATACGAATGTGTTCCTTGCAGTTATTACAACAATACAGTAGCAATCTTCTCTCTTTTTTTGCTATCTGATTGTCCACACACACAGAAATAGATGGAAGCACTGGAAACACACAGACATCCACATTAACAGATACGGCTAAATGCCACCTCCTAATAAACGTTGGCAGATCATACTGTAGAAATCAATGGAAACCATGCATGACTTGTAGAAGAAGAACACAGTCATAAGATGATACTCTCAATACATTTCTGAGAAGACTGGTCACCTACAAATGAGTGCTCTAGGTCAAATCAAAGTCACCGCTGACCTCATTTAGTGCTAACAAAATAAATGAAAAAAGTATGCTGTGCACTTCAGAAGCAGCTGGACTTTACACCACCTCCTTGACAGCTGAAGTGAAAAAGCCTATTCTTGCAGTCAATTCAAAGGCCCAAGCATTTAAGTAAGCCAGAGAAATAAAGTTTAAACTAAACACAGGACCTGCATCCTGCATTTCTTTCCCAGGCAGCTTATCCAGAGGACTAACACACTACCAACAACAGCAAATCTATGCCAACATATATTCTCACAGAAACTAAGCTGCCTCGTTCCTTCTCCCTGAATGAATTCAGCTGCCTGATCAGTGGTACGGAGGAATCTTGCAACACCCAGCATGAAGAAAGCTTCATTCAGGTCAAGGGAAAAAGTTTCCTCTGGTTTTCTTTGTGTTTTCTCAAATGGAAAAAAAAAAAAAAGAAAAGGAACTACTTGGAAGCAACGGGATATATTTTTGCTTCTACCCATTAGTATGCCAACTGTCTCCCACTATTGCAGTGGCAGGTTAAAAGTCAACCATAGCAAAGTGACTGATTATCACTGTGTCTAATCTAAAACAGTAAACTACAGGTATTAATTCCACTTAAAAGACTGGATAAAGCAAGACTGACAAGTTACAGCTGTGACATACAATGTAAGATTCAAAGACTGAAAAGACTACACAAGGAGCACGAACTGCCCTGACCAGTGAAGGAGAGCATTTCACCTCACATTAGACTGGCAATTTGTAGGTTAATAATTTAATGCAGCACTGGGTCTTTCAGCAGTCCAGTGAGAGGGGACTTAATAACTATCTCTGCCATCAGGTAGGAACAGCTTTATCCAGTTAAGAAAGAAGAAAAGGATGATTATGTGAATCTAAACAGAACCATAGGCCAGACTGGGTGTAAAGGAAACGTACACATCCAGATCAAATTTCTGTTCCATGAATAAAAATGTAGAGTTTGCGTAAGAACAGGTTTCCTGTGCATAAGAACATGATGCCCAGCCACATAATTAGACGGATGCTGCAAACAGCCAGACAGAATGATAAAAGCTTCAGAGTTGATCTAAGGATAACTAAACCAAAGCTGATCTTCCTTTACTTGTCCTATCCCACCACAAACACATTTGCAACTGTGTAGCTTTCTATTTCCCTATTTTGTAAACAAATTGCTTATTTTACAACACTTTAACCTGGATTGTGTTACAGGTGATTGGTAGGTAACTGGTAAATACTATCTTTGCCAAAGCGGTAATCTTTAAAAATGAGATACTGAATCACACTCTCATAGTGCTCAGTACAATTCCAGAGAATGTAAAAAAAAGTGTCAAGCTAGATAAAACGCTTGGCAACTAGGACAGGCTGAGTTTGTATGAAAGAGATGTCTTCTGATAATAAGCACAGGTCAGTGACTTTAGAAGCTCACATCAACAGCTTTACCTCCAAGACTCTTCCAGCAAGCTTGGAGCATCTATGAAGATAATTCAGTTTATTTAATCTATTCCCTTGCATCAGGCATCATAACCACATCTGGTTTTTTTCCGTTCATGCTAAGGACATCGATGAAAGCAATATAGCTGCACCAAAATGCCAAGCAAGTGACACAGAAAAACTAACTCATAAACTCAATGTTCAAATCCATTGATAGTTACCAATCTCCAAATTTTACAGATGCTACTATTTTAAAGTGTAACATAACTATGTCAGGAATACGATTTATCAATCAGTAAGCTCTGAGGAGTCACACACAGGTTAGATAAATATCATTATCCTCAGTGACTGAAATAAGCCAGTGTATGCCAGCACACCCTAAAAGCATCTGAAAGAGATATATCAGTACTTACCAAGAAGGGAAAACAGAGAGAAAATCAGATATCACAAGACTTCAGCATTCCCATACTCACACTTCTAAACATTCATAAAAGTACTTCTGAACTCCTATTACAACATCTAATTATACACATCTTACAGACACTGTAATTATTTCACCAATATGCCAGGAGAAATCTGAAGTAGAACTCCACAGCTCTGATATGCAATTTTCTACATTTTGAGATATCAGCAGCAAATCTCAGCATTCTTCTGCATGCAGTCTACCTCTGCAAGCAGGTTTTCCTAAAGGAACAGTTCAGCGAAAGCTTTAGCTACAAATGGAAAGAAGTATGAATTAAAGATGATAGGATTAGAACTTCAGGACAGAACAAAAGTGGGGCTTTCAGTGGCACCTTTTACAATCATTGCTTCTCTAAAAAACAGCTCTCACAAGGGACAGGTAGCTACATTTGCAAGACAGGCAATATTTGTCATCACTGTACTGAAGCTGAATAAAAAAATAATTTATATATCCCCTCATCTATTTCTGGGTCAAATTATAATTAATCCAATTATTATTTCCTTTGTACCACAGACATAATAATTGTATATATAATGTACATATAAATTGTATATTTATAATTTATACATTTTCAGTATCGATAAAAGCCGTACAAATCTTTCTTCTCCAGATCAGGGCATTTTCATTTACCTCTTCCTAAGAGAGAATATGTTCTCTATTATACCCCAACACACAAACTCTTAGGAGCAGGAAAACCCTCCTGGCCCTGGGCACAAAGCCTAACAGTGCAATGGCCAGTGATATCACTACAGATGTGTGCAAGGATTTTCCCTCAGATTGCATCCCGGAGATTCACAGCCTAAAGGATTAAACTTGCCAGTTCCTTTCCCTCCTGTCAACGTTACTGGAATACCTCAGCTTCCCCTTGTTGCACTGTAAAATTATTGAAACAATGTACTTCTTTTTCAGTAATTTCCTTCCTCTTTTGAAGTATTATCAACATGAGAGATATTTTTTTCTCTGTAAAGATACAAAAACTATGCCCTCCAGAGTCAGTATACCTTTATCAAATATATTTAAAAAAAAAAAAAAGAGTAATGTAGCTTGACTCTTATCACAGCATACATCCCACGGAAAGGGGAAAAAAAAAAGGCACTGTTCTGTTGCTGCCACATTCTGACAGATGTTTCCACACTACAAAATGGGGAAAAAAGATACAATTTAATGCAGGTGGCATTGAATAGGACTAGGAAATGTTGAGAATGCAAGAGTTCAAAGTCCCCTTCCATTCTCACACGAAAACTGAAATCTCTCATGCCCTTTGAAACTTTATAGTTTCATATATATGATGGACATTTTAGAGACTATACTTGCCGCTTTTTATTCCCTGATTTACTTCTAAACAAACAGTCGAACAGAAAATCTTGTTAAGAAGGGAAAAAGTACAAGCTTAATTCTGTTCTCACTTAACTGGTTATAAGAAGTTGGTAGCAGGGGAGTTATTTTTTATATACAATAGTATGAGACCAGAATCAAGTTTGAGAAATTAGGAACAGATTTGGATTCAGGCAGTCAAACTAAAATTTCTAAACTTGTTCATTTTTATATTTTATTGTTGTTGCATATATTAGTATGCTCATTTAACTCATTTTGGTAGCTGGGCAATAGCTAAAAAAAATCTTGGAAAAATCATAAAGTGAAATTGAAGCTAATAGAGGCACATACCCTAAAAACTTTAGTATGCAAATAAATAGAGGAGTAGAGGTCAAAACATTTAAGTTAAAATGTTATCAGATAGGAGAAAATTATGTTGCATGTCTAACATGGATGAGAAATCAAGTATGCATTAGCTAAAGTGTAATTTTGTCAACAATGTTTTTCTTTCGCAGTACAGTGTGGCACTTTTTTCTCAAATCCACTTATCTTTCTCCTGTACTTTTACCTTAGGCCCACAGATTTACTCACACACTTAGGATTAGGCATTGGAATAAATGAAATAGTAAATTGGTTTCTGCAGAACCAATCATTTTCAGCATCCTTGATTTTCTATCTTCCTTCCTCACGCTTCTTCCCTTTTCAGTTTGGAAACACTGAACAAAACTTTAAAGTTTTGCCTAGCCAAAATAAGCACGGATGATTCCTTTTGAAGAGACTGAGGAGCATCAGTACCATTTCTCATGTGAAGCCTGGTAGGCAGCCCACAGAGCTGTGCGTGCTTCCAGTGCTCCACCTCGACTGAGGCAAGCTCTGCATTACTCAGGTAACTAATAACATTAAATGATTTCATCTGTCTTGCAACATTCCACATGCTTTGCAGAAAAATATCTTAAAGTTATTTGACAAAGTTCTACATATGCGATTACAAGTGGTCATTTAAAATGGAGAAGAACCGATAGCTCTTAGCAGCTACCTGTGATGGGTTATTAATATCTACTGCCACAGTTCAAAGGTTCAATACATCTGATCCTGCTAGGGATAGACACAGATTCTGAGCAGTAACAAACAGGATTCTCCCTTTTGCAAAGGGTACTAAATAACTATTTTTAGCCTGGGTATGTTATTCTATGTATAAAGAAGATGTCTCTGCATTTTCAGTGTAAGGGTATGAAGGAATGTGATATTCAGTGTAAAAACACTCCTCTTTATTTCCAAATTCACTACCCTCTATTCCCAAATGCCTGCTAATGTCGTAAAAACAGTTACAGAGACAGACAAGATCCCAAGCCCCTGAAGCAGCCAGGCACTCTCTTCCCAGGTGCTGCCTCTCCTTCATGATTAGCAAGTCTTTGCCTCTGCAACTCACTTTGGATTGGGATTGGGGGTTTTGTTTGACTGGCAGCAGCACAAAAATGGATACTAGAAACAGTTAACTCTGCCTCAAAAACAAAGGGAAACCCCAGAGACCCAAGCCAAGAAGGTGAAATAATTTGCAGAAAAGATGCAGGAAGAAGAAAGCTGGTACTGAGGAATTAGCTGCAATGCCTACCAGACTGTGACACAGTAAATACACAGACAAATGACATGCTTTTATTGGCAGTGTGCCTGACCTGAGCTACCTAGGGTTTATAAGCTCTTCTTAACTTTTTGTTGCAGATAAAATGGTCTTGACTTGTGAGATTTTTACTTAACTCATTGCCAGCTAACACCAACTTCTGATCACTGCTTTGGTTATTGGCGAAAAAAAAAGAACATGAACAACTAAGCCAGCACGTCTCCAGCATGGGCCACCCATGACCACTGTCCCTTGGAGGTGTCCGTGTCACAACATAGGTCACCTACAGCCACAGTCTCTTCAGAAGGGTGCCCATTTTGTATGGAGTGCCTCCTTCCAGGAGGACACCTCCAGCCACATGTCTCCCTGGCAGCCTCTTCCTCCCCATGTCTCCCCAAGAACATCTCCCTGCCTGCCTCTCCCCCCAGCAGCGGCTGCCACCCCAGAGGTGCTGCATGCTGCTGTGGCTGGCGCACAGCGGGGTGCTCACACTGGCTTCAGAGCTGCCTGGAGCCCGCTGTGACCAGCACAGGACACCTCGCAGTCCCCGCTACCAACCCCTGCCACGTACGCACCACACACTTTGCCAAACCACTCTGTTAAGTGGTGTATCTTCTGAGTTTTGGTTATTGTTAGCTTGCTACTTGGGAAAAAAAAAAAAAAAAGCATCTTCTGACATTGTTTATATATAATGATTCTCATTTATAAATAATTAAATGTGCAAATACGTATTTACAGGAGTCTATAGCTCTGGTAATGTTTGAACTTATTTCTAAATGAGCTGGTTACAAGTTCTCAAGCACCTTCTCACACAAACCTATCAGAGTTATACAGCTGTCAGCACTAGGCAGAAGAATTGTTTATTACACAAAAAATGCCATCTCTTTTAAATGTGCTGCAACACAGATACCTCTGCACGCACCAGCCGAGTGGAAAAGAAATCTAAACAGGACACAAAGCCTTTCATTAAGGCCAGAAATGGAAAACAAAGAGTGATAATAATTTAATTATGAGGCTAGAAAAAGGTAATAAATACCACTACATATTCATAGTGCTACTTAATTACATAAAAACTATTAAAACCCAGTATTTCAGAATATTCCACTTCCCAACTTTTCAGTGCTTTGTATTGTGGAAACGCTTAAAAATGAACACGTGCTGGGCAGGCAGAAGTCTGCACCCAAATTGAGCTCCACCACGGTTCCTGGGCTCTGCATGTATTTGTTTCTTATTCATAACAGAAAGCTCCTCCTGCTGGATCATGAGAGCTAGTCTTGCTCCCAGATGAGTAATTCCATGTTGGAAAACCCATACTACCGATTTACAGAGCAGAAATATGCCTAACTAGGACATCAATATTAAGAGAAGACTAAGCAAAGCTAAGATAAGCTTTGCTAAGCCAAGTACAGCTGAGTGTATATGCCACAGCGGCAAGGCCTCACTCATGGAGCTCAGTAATTACAAGTGCTCACTAACGCTGTAGAAACAAACTTAAAAGGAATCTGTTTGACTTTTCAAGGTGAAATACTCTATCACTGAGACCTTGTTTGTCCAGAAACTCTGAAATGAGCCATTAAAACAAGCAAAAGTCAAACTGACTTTCAATTCTTCCTTTTGATCTTAGTAAATAAGGAAATGAATTTCCAAATAAAAATTCCATTGTTTACAAAACTAAGTCCATTTGATTACATCAATAATAAACTAAGAAACTAATTCAAAACTTTGTTGGGTCTTGTTTAATGGCATTGTTCCTTTAAAGGCTTCTCTTGGAGAAACTTAAATCTGCTGCTTTAAGCACTTTTCTTAGATAAATATGTCCACTGTCTTTAGAAAGAAAACACTTCGCACCTCCTGATATGTCATTAATTCCATCCTCTGGGGAGGTTATGGAAAAATGATAATTAATGTACTGTCAGAAAACGGTTTCATATTTAAGGTCGTTTCCTTAGCTACCAATTGATGTGTTAGTTATTTTCCTTTTATTAAATGTGTAAATCAATGGTCACTATTTTTTAATGGGGATATTAAATAGCTTTTTGATTTAAACTGCCAACTTTAAATCTGAACCCAATCTCCGCTCAATAATAATAGTCTCTTGAAATGCTAGCCTGTATGTCAAACAAAAGCCTCAAACATAGATCCTGCTTTCACCAAAATAATGCTTTTAATTTTCCCCTATGAAATCTAACTTTTTTTACAAGGACTTTCAAATCATGTAAAATTTGCACTTTAGTCAGTGAATTTTCACTTTATACTCTAACCCTTGAAATCTTGAGGAAAAATTTGCTTTCATCTCTGAAGAATTAATGTAAGGCAGTAATGTTGGAAAGATAGCAAAAATTCCCTAGGAGCAGTAATACAGCATTTCAGCGTTTTCTCCCTTACACCTTTCTCAATCCTTTTCTCATTTATTTATTTCTTTTTGCGAAGCAAGGATAAACAAAGACACTGCTCTCAGAACACCAGGTCAGTTGGCACAATTAAAAGTAGTTCCAGAGAAATATCAGATCACAGTAAGATTAGTTACCAGTAGCACATAATATGGTTTGTTTCCTGTTCTCATTTAAATTGTTTCACAGTAATTTACTTCTTCGAAGGCTTATTTAAGGCAAATGTTCTAGTGTTCTAGTGGTCAAAAATTAGGCCTTTAACTGGCTGGTTTTGCTGCTTAACAAAATCCAAACATCTTTTTATCTTTCTTGTCTTTCCCTGGGACCCTATTTACCAGTTGTTCCCAGACAAAAACAGGAACGGTGACAACACTGCTACAGCATTTCTAGTCTATTATGTCTTCTCTCTGACACACTTCCCTGTTCAAAAAAGATAACAAGACTAGATAATACAGAAGCACTATTAAAACCCATGATTGCAGTTGTGCAGAAAAAAAGCCCCCTTCCACACAAACTGCAGAGATAAAGAGCCTTGAAGAGTGAACAGAGAAGGAGCCAGGAGGAAGGGAGCAAAAGGGTCTTGAGGGACACCACTCTGCCTTCTCGAATGCGATCACCTTCATTCTTCAGGAGAAACCAGAGCAGTGGCTTCCCAAACGCTGCCAAGTTAGCGGCGTATTTAAATTGTGGCTGCAGCAGGGTAAAATGCACCTCCCTGAGCCCTCAGTTCTCTTCCATACCATGTCCCCATGCTAACAATATGCAAGGAAAGCTAGTGGACAACCTCACAAAAACAGCCTTTTCAGGGAAATCTTGGGGAAGGGGCAGCAAGAATATTACAGTGTATCTGTATTGTTGAAAGAAGGTACAATGGTCACTGGAGTGAAAAGGATCCTCCGGATGATCTGATTCTTTTCTTATTTACACTGACTCGGTGAATGCTTGAATTATTGACGCTATCACAGCTACCGCTATCACTGATATGCAAGAAGAATCAAGTTGTGTAAGACTGGTGAAATGCTTTCTTAACATAATTTTCAAGGTATTGCAGTAGCCCTGTACCAAAATATGCTTCCATTTACTATTGCAGTAAAAATGCTCTTCTGCAACAGCAATTTTAACTCATGATGTACATGTTAATGAAATTTTACTGTAATTTTCATCAAAAAATGAGTGCTAAGGCATTGCAAAATTCTACTGACGCTTCATTTTCAGATTGCTGTCTTACATATATGTCTTCCAAGACTAAAGAACTAAGATGCAGCATCCAGAGTTATCCATTCTGCCAGCAAGCTCCCTATTAATCTCTGCCATGAACAAATTCATTCCGATGTGAACAGTCCTCTTACTTGAACTCCTGAGACAATGTCTTACCTACAGCTTTTTGCTATGAAGAAAAATTGTGTGTTGATTTACTTGTGAAGTAAAGACAAATCACTAACTACTGTGAAGTTTGGTTAGACGTGCTGCATGCCAACATCTTCTCTTTTTGATGCAGTGCTGCAGTGCTTTATATTTTGTACCGTTTTATGAAAGGTGGAAAAAGGATGAACAGTGCAATGGCATAGTATGGTTGCTCATTCGCAGGGCAGGGTATTAAACAGGGCCTTTCATCCATCCAACAAACAATCTTCCTCATGTGACAGTACGGTCGTACTAGTATGCTTAGTAAGCCTACCCTTTGAAAAAAGGCCCCTGTAAGAGGATGAGATTTGATTTAGAAGGGAGAATGGTCCCAGTTGTTGGGGAAGTTTTTTGCACATCTTGATTACTTCCCAAATTGTCCTTTCCCAAGCATGTTATTGAAGTGTCCTTGCAACTTCAGGCTCAGAACTGTTCACACAAATCTTTCTGCTGCCAAACCAAAGATAATCTTTATCTCCTATTGCTGTACAGCAGGGGTCCTCAAACTGTTTAACCAGGGGGCCGGCGCACGGATGCAGTGTCAGGCAGCCATCTGCGGCTGCGTGGTTCCCCCCCAACCCCCGGTGGGGGGGTCTGTAAATACCGGGGGCCGGGTTGAGGACCCTGGGGGGCCATATCCAGCCCGTGGGCTGTAGTTTGAGGACCCCTGCTGTACAGCTTGCCAAGCAGTAAAAAAAACAACAAAAAACAAACACACAAACAAAAAAAACCCAAAACAAAAAGAACCAAAATACCAGAAAACAAAAAAAAACAACCAAACAAAATAGTCAGATTGGTTTTGCTTCAGACAGAAATATACTACTTTCCCCCTGATTTCTAGTTTACTCACATGCAGATCATACCCTGTTTTGTCCTAGCTCTTCTGTCTGCAGCCATCAAAGCCAGAAATTTATTCTTCTTAAGTGAAAGCTACGATTATCTGATGCTGGAGTCTGTGGCTGTTTTACTGAGAATCCTAAGACCCTAAGACACAAAAATTAAGAATACTTACATTCTCTCCTCTTTCTAAACTTGCCTTTTACTTCCTGTGTTTATTTGCCTTTAGGAAAAAAAAAAAAAAACAAACAAACAAAAAACTGAAAAACACCTTTTTTCCACTTGTCTTTCATCTTCCTCCACAACATTGTGAATATTCCAAAACATGAGGTTTTCTTCCCCTTCCAGTGCTCTCTTCTACTGAGGGAAAGCAGTACTTCCTACTTCTGAAAGTGACTTCTCAGTTTACAATATGAACCCTGAAGACAAAGCTCGAGCAGCCCATCTGAAAAAACAGCTACTGGGTACGCACAACATACACCCGTGCGAACGTCGCCACGCTGGGTGGAAAGGCCAGAGCCTTTACACCCTCCCCAGGAAGACAGTTTGGCCGTTTGGCCAGGATTCAGCTATGGGTATCAGGTCTACAAGGCATACCAGAGGGTCAATCAGATACAGTCACCAAGGCCTAAACATTATAAAGGCTGGCATGCCTTCTTCTTGCTCAAGAACAACAACAAGGACCATGAAGAAACTGTTAGGCGAAGTCACAATGGTCAGTCATTTGTCAGAAATAGGGAGGTAGCCTCAAAAGAGCTTTGAACAATCTGAACTAGGTAATACTACTAACCTGCTGGTAGACTCAACCTGTCATCAAAGTAAAACTCTGACTTCTCAAAGATGAGACTCAAGAGTTCATTAAATGATTCAAGCACGGGGGAAGCCACCCCGAAGGGGAAGAGTTTGAGGAAACATATAGGGAGAGTGACGATAGCTCATGTCCAAGGCAGATGATCAAGCACGCAGCACACTTGCAGCCAGCTGTACCACATCGGCTAGCCAGAGACAACTTCAGACCCTCAGCCTACAGAGGTGAACAGAACAGGGAACAAACCTTCTCAACCACACCAAACGTACCAGAATAAGCTCCAGAAACAGAAACTTCTACCTATTCAAGACTCAGAAAAACTTATTTTGGAGAAAAAATGTCTGCCAAACTTTCAAAAAAACCTCATGTAGTTATACTATGTAGACACCTAAAACCTATGGAACATTTAAGCAATGAAGATTTTTTCACCAAGTAATTAGAGTTATAAAAAACAGGGGCTATTATCTGGCATATTATTATTAAGTACCCTGCGGGCCATACAGAAAATACCACATCGACTTGCCTAAGTTTAATCAAATGAAACCTCCTACTTAAGTTATCAACAGTTATATATATATATGTATTATATATATATATATATATACATATATCACCAGTTATAAACCAGTCCTTGCCTCACATAGCTATCCGTCACCAGTATCAAATTATTCCACCCAAATCTGGAAAAAATTAACTCCACTTCCACTGAAAATATCAAAACCTCCACTTTCAACACAATTCAAGCAATGATAACCATAAGAACAACACAGTACTGACCCGTCCACACTTCTATTTCCCTTCCAGTTACTAAGGCCAGTTGTGATCACATCGTTTCTCAGTAGGACTGATGCCATGCAGCACTTCTTTTTCAACACTGACAAAAAATAGGCAAGAAAAATCTGCAACATACAGATGAGTATTCTAAGTAAAATAAAAGCAAAGCTCAGTTTTTTGCCTGAGTCATGTTTACAGAATCAGGCAAAAAAGAATTGTTTTCTGTTAAGTGATCCATATCATCTTGAGATGACTTGCTCAAAAGAAGAGAAAACCAGTTTTTTCTCTTATCTCTTATGCTGTCCTGCAAATTAATCCATAAACTATTAATTTATATATAATATTTCATAAGGATATTCACTTTGGAAGCCATATTTTCCAAGGTGATAGCTGTTTTGAAATGAGAAATCTCTTTTACAGTCTTTCCTAGAAGAAGAGGAAGATCTAGCACTTTGCAGAAGGCTCACAGACATCCTTACAGTACAGGCAATGTATTCATAGGGATGGTTTATCTCACGAAGCCATTACTCGCCTATTGGCAATTGCAGAGACCACATTCATTCCCAACTGTGAACCATCCCCTAGCAACTCCAGGAGATGTTTACATACAGGAAAATAACATTGAGTTCATGTTCAAAAATTTCAAACTCTGCTCAGCCCATTTTTGATTTTTGAAATGGCCTACACACAGGTCATCTTCTACTCTTTATACAGAGATCAAAAGCTGATTACCCATAAACTTAAACAAAATAAGAAATGGTAGTGTTTTTCCTGAAGAAGAGCATTGGCATAACATGGCTACATATTGATGGTATGAGAGTTTTTGTGGAAAATTAGCCATTATCAATCACTCCGGTAGAAATAAAACTATGTTGTTGATTTATTCATAACAAGTTCTAAAACAGTTTTCTCATCAGTCCTGGTTGTTTTTTCTCTCCCTCAGTGTCCGCTAGATTTAAATCAATATATACTAGCAACAGAGTCAGTCTTATCCAGGAGCATACCAAGCACTAACGCAGTTCTGTTGATTTTGCTCGCTGGAGTGCAGCTGCCAATGGTGAATGAAAAGATGCCTGTCTCTCATAAACATCTGCTGTTGCTGTAACTTCTTTCACTGACGCTGTTTCCAAGACTAATAATTTTCACTGCTAATGTAGCATCTTTCAATATGTTATTCACTCAACAAGGCTACAGCAGTGTATCAGTCTGAATGCACTTGGTGTCTGGCCTCCAGCGCTCATGAAAAATGAATTTAAATACAAGGTAAAATATCTACTTCAAAGTCAGTCATATTTTTACGCTAGTCTTCCGTTACAGAGGAATTCAGTCCTTAGTGGTTTGGGGTTTGGGAGAGGGGTAGGCTCTTAGGAGAGATTTATTCTCTCAGTTTTATGAAAGAGCATACATAAATTCAGGTCAATCAATGACCCATACAATTTCTCTAAACAATTCAAGTTTCTGAAGGCACAAAATCCCTGTGGAAGTACCCAGGAACAACTTTATTTTAAGGGTGGCATTCTAAAATCGGCTTCAAATGGTATCTGCAGTCCTGTTTTCCTCTAAAAGCTGATGTTTAAAATCAGTCAGAAATTTCAGACAGTCATTGTTTAACCTTCAGACTTCTTGGCAGTTTTTGATTGCTTTCTCTGCACTTTTTAAGACAAAATGTGGTTCTTGAAGAAATCATTCCTTGGCAGTCCTGTTTTTCTTTACTGACCAAGTTATCAGCAAGAAAATGTCGCCTGTCCTGCTAAAATTAGAATATCAAATGCAAAAAAATAAAGAATTTTTTTGAACGGTTGCATTTTAGTATTTTTTATCAATGGGTAAAATAATTAAATGGATACAGATGAAAATTATCATACCTAAAACATGCTCCATTGTAATAAAGTGTATATGCTGCTCTCTCAAACATAAATGGGTTATACAAGGGGGCAGCTACACAGGACCAACTAGAAACAGTAAAAGAAGAAACCACCCATACCTGGTCCTCATTTAATGCCATATTTTCAGTCTGTTCTGTGGGGCTTTTTTCCTAAAATAAACAAATACTTGTGCTGATTTGCTAGCACCTAATGGCTCATTTGTGATGACTGTTAGAACCTACGTATGACTTCAGCGTTCTGATCAATTCTGTGACATCAGCATGACACTTTTACCTAAAGACTGTAAACCAAAAGGTGTCTCCATCATCAGAAGCTTCCAATAGCATCCACTATCTAAAGGGCAATTGCAAAGCCTCAGCTTTTGACATCGCCTCAAGCAACAGTGGTTATGATAAGAGGAAACAGGATTTTTTTCCTGTCTCCTAAATGTAGAATGCAGAGTGGAATTTCCCACCAAGGCAGAGAAAGAAGCCTGGGAATTTTAAAGACACCTGGTATTAGATGGAGGGTATCTTTGACCTTCTTTGACAACTCTTCAGATTCAGATATCTAGAACCTGTCTACCTAGATATTTAGATATTTTTAATCTGAAAATATGCAGTTGCACCTGACAGTTTGTAAAGAACTGGGACAAGAAGATGGGAGGATTTGATGCTAACCTGTCATGCTTGTAATGGCAGAGGGAGCAGCACTCACAACTGGGAAATATGGGAAAGGCAATAACCTGTATTTTGATGTTGAGGACTTACAAGCACACAGGGGAAAATTCTCTGTTACACGGAATACAGCTATCTGGTGTTTCAGGTAACTAGTTATTTTAGTATACTGAAAGCTCTGATAGGTTTCTTTTTCCTGATACTTTAAAAAAAAAAAAACAAAACAGATGTCATATACTTCATCTTTAAGTGGCACAGAACAAAGGCCAGGTGTGTTCCCCTAATGAGAACATGACCACATGAGCGTTAAATCTTAATTTTGCATCTTCTGAACTCCTAACAAATCCAGAACAAGGGCTCCCAAACAGTGGATAGCACATAAACATGCTCATGCTCCTAGAGCTGCTGCTGCTGTTGCCAGACGAAGCGTTTAAGCAGAAATGCCTTAGAAACCCTGATCCAGAGCTTGAGAAACACTGTTCTATAAACTACAAATAAACACTGAAATTGGCATGTGGAACATCAGCTGCTTTCCTCCCGCATCAGACACCATCACTTCTGTAGCAATTCAGCCAGCATTATGTAAGGCAGCTCAAATAGCAAGACTTTCTCTAAGCATTAGGTCTTTCACATGGGTAAATCAACCACACAAACGTAACTGAAAGACATGCAAAATATTATTCTAGTCTCCACTACACTGATTTCACAGTAGCATGATTATTAGGATGTTTCCAGATTGATTTCTGATACGTTATTTTGCTGATCGTTGCTGGATTGGATTTAGATTTGTTCCATGATGAAAATGAAAATTCAGAAGTACTCAAATGAACATTTAAAAACACTAAAGCAGGGGACAGTGGGTGGAGGAAGATCTGAGTATGTGCCTGCTTTACCCCATTTATCCTGCAGTGCTTGTCTATCTCTTTGAAGTGCTGGTATGGGGGAAGAAACTGTATTACCCAAATACCATTTACATAATCAGTTTTTCCACATTTAAAGAAGACATTTCTCTCTGTTGTTACTTTAATTTGTTCCTTGTAATCATACAGCTGTGACAATAAACGTAAAATGTATGTTAATTTCCTCCATCCTGTGTACTTCAAAAAAGGAGGTCACCTCTAGCAAAGCAAGCATTATCTTCATGGCACTGACAGAAACGCTGTGCATTGCCTGGCAATTCATTATTTTGCTTCTGCCTGAATCCCTTCCCTGTTCCTCAGAGGAAAGAAATCTCTAGCTTCTATTTACAGTTCTGAAGCTCCAATCAAGAACAGATAGCTAGATACATATAAATCATATATCTATGTCCAGGTTCTAGAGACTGCCTAACACAAAATAATGTGCATATTCATTTAGACTTTTATTTCAACTGAAAACAGAAAGTGTATCTATATGAAGATTATATTCACAATGCACATCTGAATTTAAGGCTTTGATGCACCTGACAGGAGCAGTGGGTCCAGACTGTGCTGCAAATCTCTGTTTTATTCCATGTATGTGGTTACTTCTGTGTTTATCATCACTGTCCAGTATCATATGAAGGCAGACAAACAGGTTCACTGTCCTCATACTGTGTTATTATGGTTATACTGGTTATTATCCTTCCACTCACCAAGCCTATACTGGAAGTATTTGTGTTGGTTTTTTAGGTGTCAATGTCATAGCCTGGATCCTGTGAGGAAAACTTCCAGTTCAACCAAAACTAATTAGAATTACCTTCTGTGGGTTGTTACATGTTAATGCCCAACTTCAGAGCATTTCACGAATTCTCTATAGCCCAGTGCTCTCTCCACCAGCAGTGAGAACCAATCAGTGCCAGTAACACTTAAAGACAGGCAGAGAAAACAGCTCCAGAAATGTGTGCACTTCTCCTACTGTAGTATCTTTAGACTGAGCACCTGCTGCTATAAATCCTACTTAAGATTGCCTCTGCTAGGAAATAGAAACCCCAGGTATCTGTCACCCCCCTGCTGTCCCCAGGTCACCGTGCAAACAGCCGGCAGCCCCCAGTAACTCCCACGAGACAACACGGAGCAAACCAGGAGCACACAATGCTCCTTCATGCCACTCAGGGCTGGCACAGCACACAGCCTGCCTACTGCACGGGGGGGTAGAGAAGAGGAGAACAGGTCTGTCTGCAGTGATTGCAGCCAGATCCCATCTCTATGCATCCTCATTCAGCAAAAGGTACCCCATTTCTTGGTCCAGATAGCAATTCAAGTATTGCTGTGGATAAAACATGTTCTTTTTTTTCTCTTTGCACTAATGGCACAGAAGGTCATTATGACCAGCCTTTGACCTAAAACATACTGCCTTCCCCATACCCGCTTTCTCTCACGTATGGATTACAGCTGTCCACCCCATAACCAGCTGCACAGGTGTGCATCAGACAAGCCACTCCATTCCTGGTTTGTCAGCGGACATGTCTTGCTACTGGCAGAAGTATGCTGCAGGTGAGTACTCACACCACTGATAACCTCATCCAAATTGGAACGCTCCAATTTCTTTATCTCTTTTCCTACAGTATTTAATTATTTCAGCCAGCACGATGAAGACACCCTTGCTGCAGCCGCAAAGGCTTGTCCAACTGGAAGAGCTGCCAGAGCCAGCCCCTGATCAGCAGGCTGGTGGGCAAACGATGGCAGCACCAGTCGCATGACATCACTGCCAGCTTGTCAGCCCTGCCCAGGCTCCAACAGCGTGGCAGGGTCCCTCCTCAGCCTGCCCCACGCTGGCTTTGTGCGCCCTTCGCCATTTCTGCCTTTGTCTAGGCTTGCCACCTTGTGTGCTGTCCCAAACCAACACCTGACAGGAATGCTCCCCCCGCAGCACTGCCTTGACCCATGCCAAAGCGGTCCTTGGAGGGTTTACACTGCTATTGAACTGCAATAAAGTAGGACGTTCCTGAAACGCCGCTGTGACAAGCAATTGATTCTGCTTCGCAAGGGCTTCCTGAAAAACCTGAGAGGTAAACACTTGTGAAGTTCCACCAAAATTATTGCTGTTTCTGCAAGCAGCTGAATTTATTATCCTACAGGTAAAATCTTCACTTTTGACTATCAGTATAAACAAAACAGTAGTTCTTATCCATAAAAGCTGCTGCTTTTACAGAAACATAGAAAAATGTCAGATAAAGTAATTCACTATTCCATGTTACCTCAAAAGAGGTCACTGTTCTAGGGGAGAAAGAAGATATTTTATTAAACTTCATATTCTGCAAATGGTAAATTGATTTTTTCTAACATCAAAACACCTCAAGTGGGAAACAGAGACACTAAGCACACAATTCAGGAGTTGTTGGCTTCTGAGACCAAGGCTGTTCTTATCCCTTACTTTTTTAAAGGGCTGAAATAAAATTAAAAATAAAGCATTTTTTTAAATAATTGCAATATGGCATGCAATTTCACCAAATACATTATCTCTCGGAAACCCAGTGTAATCAGAGATGAACAAACATTACTGTTGATATATTTAATAACCTGTCATTTTTTTTATTCATCCAAAAGCAGTCTATTGAAGGCTTCATGACAAATCTGAATGAAGCTGGTAACAGGCGGTATCTGTATCTCATCCGAAATGTAAATGAGTCATTCTTGTCTTTTGGGGGACTAGATAGAAGAGACTGCTCTTCAGTCTCATGGTTAAAAATAATTTTCCACTCGTCACACACAACATTCCCTTTAATGATCCCTGCTTGGTACTACTTTCATGATAACCTATTAAACGAATGGGGACATGATGCATCCTCCAAAATTCAAGGAAAGTCAGATATGTAAAGTAAGAATAAGCATGTGTAACACAAGACCAGGTATTGCATTACATCTAAAAATAACATACTAAGAATCAGGAAATTAAAAAGAAGGACAAAATAGGGGTGTAAGATGCTGCACAGAAGGACTTCAAACTATTGCCGGTCTTGAATGTTCAGAAGAGATGTCACTCCAGAGAAAATCTCCCACGCTGCTTTGGCCCTGCCAAACACTGGCATTGTTCCAGCTGGTTCCTCAGCTGTTCTCCCTTAATGCTGAGCTGAAATGCCATTATGCCCTGAGTGTGGAAGAGGCTAGATCATATGTCACCTTTGCCTGTATTCATGCAAATACCTCCTGATAATCATGATAAAGCACTTGCCCAAGCACAACTGATTAATGATTGCAGCATACTCTCAACTGAGCTCTTCCACCACAGTTTGTCAACATTAAAACTATATAAATGTCGAAGTGGACAACAGAGATATATCATCTGGGAATTTTTAACTGTAGTAATCTAATTACAACCTTTAGAACGTTGTTTCCTCACTGCAAGGGGTTTAAACTATAATGAAGAAGAACTCGAGAACAATCTTACAGGAGGCTTTTTTGTAGCTTTTAAGCCCGTTTTCTGGACTGGGGATGGAACAAAGCCTTTTGCCAGAAGGATAGATGGACCAATTGGATCAGAGATGCTATTCTGGGAAAGATTCCACTCTGGGTACATCAGTGGAAAGAATCACTATCCCACATTGCACTTGCCCCTTTTTGGGGGTCCTGCACACTAAGAGGCATGTCAAAACACACAGTTGCTTCAGCTATATCTTCAACTGTATCTAAATTGACTCAAGGACCAGAGACTGTATCAGTGTGCTAACTATAATATTATAACAGGGTTAATTTACTGTGTTGACAAGGTCCACTGTCAGTGATTTTCAAACCATCAGCATCATATGGGACTGCCCACCATAAAATTACTATGCAGCGCACCAATCAGTGGTGATTATGTCTTAATACTGCATAATGATTTCTGATATCTACTACAGATGTTCTTTATGCATTCACATAAATTATATATTTCAGTCATTAAGGTTTTTTCACTCCCCACACTTTTTAAATTTTTTTTCTCTGACAGCAGAAACTTCTTTTTAACAGAACCTGAGAGACATAAATACCATATTCTGAAAATTGCCTAAATATTTCAAGTATGCACTATCCTACAACTTTAAATGAAGATTAGTGAGACCATAATTTGAAAATCAGAATTAATAGTTTGGAATGTTTCAGAAATTATAAACAATTTAGCTGCATTATGAACAGACCTGCTGTGTTTCACTGTTATTCCTGCCCTCAAGAGTCTTGTCCAAAGTGATCTGATAAATAACACCCATCTGAGATATTTAAACCAGAGCAGAAGTTGTGGCTATGCTTCTTTGAAGACTCACCTGGTAAATCAGGCACAGCTGTTCTTAAAGACCAACTGAAGATTGCTGATGTGCTGGCAAGCAGCAGCACACCATGCAACCGCCGAGTGAGTAACCACAGCAGCGCTGATGCGGGAGCAGACAGAACTGCAGCAAAAACTGTGGCTGGGAAGCCTGAGAAGTAAGGGTCTGGGACATGGCCTGGCACGGGGAGCTGGGAACCTTGACTATAGGGCTTTGACCAGGAGGACTTACAAAGGAAGAATGAAAGGAAGAGGAGGATTTACTGAAGGAGTAATTTAGGAGTCCTCGGAACAGAAGGCATTGGGGTGTGCTGGAGGAGTGAGAGATTTGAGCTTTCAAGAAATAGAGGTGGGAGTCCAGGAGCAGAAGAAATTTCTGGATAACAAAGACCCAGGTTTCCACAGGGCAGCCTGGCAGCTTTGCCTGCTCAGGGACCAGTGCTGCCATGCTTTTTCACCCCACCAGCTGCCTAGCGCTGCCTCTTCCCTAACTCGTGGCTTTAGTTGTGAAAAACGTATAGTCCTAAACATTACAGTTCCATAAAATGAATTCACCACTAAAAATACTCTAGTTTCTCTAGTCAGATAAACAATGACACTAGGAAAGTGTCACTAGTTTGAGAACTGAAAAATGGGATCTTCAAATAGTAATTAATAGTAAGAAGAGACCTAACTAGAGCAACATTTTAATTGCACATAGCTCTGAGTCTTTGCAGTCACAGTTTAGGTGATGGAGGATCTCAAAGTTAAGACTGCTCAGGATGAAGGAGAGGGGTTACAGCACTGCAGTTTTAAACAAGTGTTGGGAGATCATTGAGCTACTCAACAGTTCAATAATGATGAAGCTACTTTGTCAGTCAAGGGGACACTGAAAAGGTAACTTCACTAAAATCCGCTTCATTGGCTTTGTAAACTTTTTTTTTTTTTTTTTTTTTTTTTTACTTCCAAGTATAAAAAAATACAGAAAAGTTGACTGGAGGAGAACCCAAAACTTCACTTTCATTACTGGTAAGTCACTGAAGCCATCACACTTTCAGTTATATGTCATAAGAAGAACATTTTTAGAGAATTTTCTTTTTTGCCTAGAAATTTCTTTGCTTTAAAATACAATCTAAAATTGTGACAAGTTTAACGCATTACTTCATATTGCATGACTTCAACAACAGACCTTGCCTAAAAAGAATTACTTCCTTATGCATATTCTGCATTAAAATTAATCTATTCAAAACACACACCCCCTCTTGCTAGTGTGTTGTGGGGTTTTTTTCTCAAACGCCTGGGGAGTCATATTAATATTAGTGTGCCAAGTGTTAAATTGTATTTAAAAATATATAAGATACATTTCAGTATGTAAAGTACTTGTTGATGTGGTGTATTTAAGAAGCAATTTCCTTAACAGCAAGAAATCTTACTGTAGCAGCATGACAATAAGACACAGCAGCCTGAAATACACAATGTTGTTGACCTTCTGTACTTCAAAATTGTTCCAATTTGTATGACTCCTGTAGTATTTTTGGAGACTGTTGTTTGCCATCCCATTTCTATCCATTGCCCCGGAGTATACAAATAACAAGAGTTTAAAGTCTATTTCCTGTACACGCAAAATGTGCACTGCTCTTTGCCTACTCAGCCAGGCATTTTGTTTACCACTGGGTTACACTAACTTATTCCTAACTAAGGACTATATTTCTTTTACAGTTTTAACTCGACCCTTCATCACCTTTCCCTTCAGCCATTCTCCCTCCACACTGCTGCCCAGGAACCATCTATTTTCCAGGACTGTGTGACCAATTTTCCCAGCTCCCAGAAAGAAGGCAAACACCACAGTAGCAGGGAAAGGTGTCTGCTAAAAAAACCCAATAGGCACCACTTTTGCACAAGCCGTTACTTTGCCTGCACGCCCAGGTCTCCACGCTGCTGGAGTGGAGGTGCACAGCTTTCACCACACTTCTCAGCAGCTTCTTCCTAGTACTGGAACCCCAGGACCTGGGATCAACCCCCAAGGGTTGTGGCTGGTTTAACTGGCTTCCTCTGTCCTCCCTAACAACCCTACACAGCAGCTCCAACGTTTCTCCAGCATCTGATGCTCAGCTTGTGACACCCAATGGCAGCCACCTGCCTGTGAGCACAGGTCTCATCTCCTCGAAACAGTGGGGGGCAGAAGCCAGACACAGTGGTGCTAGGCTTTCATCCCGAGTTCAGTCCGCCCCCACTCTCACCACAGCTGCAGCCATCCTGACCAAAGGGATACATCTGGCCTGGAAATCTCACTCTGTTTTCATAAAACAGGTTTTAAAAAAACAAAAAACCTCTCCTGTAAGAACTGCAACACAATCGCAAAAGTACTGAAAACTGAAATCAGACAAATTAAATAAATGCGATTTTCTTCCTAATTCCTATGATACCTCATTGCTCAGCACAGTAAATAAAGAATACAAACCCTACAACACTGCAAGAAGCTGAGTAGTTTTGTTCTTCATTTCTACATTGTGTGAAATCACCAATCTGTGACTGCTGCGACCAGCTAATTAGTAAGTCACAGTAATGATGCAAATTCTATGGATCCAGAAAGATTTTCCATATGAGGAAAATCAGTGGACTTCGGTGGCCACTCCATGTTCCTGCAATACTGTAAAATGCCATTTGCAGAATGTTCACTTGGCTGGAGAAAAGTAGTGCTTACTGAAAAGCGATTAAAAGAAAACAAGGAGAGGTGAGAAGACAAGGAATTAAGAGGTATTAAAACTACAGGTTCTTTTGTGAACCCTCTAGAGAAAAAAAGCCTGTAACCATTGGCTTACATCACCAATGAGTGTGAAACACTTGTGCTCATCTAAAGCAAATCATGTGGTAGTATAGAAATAAATATGATTCACACATGATAATGTGCATTTATTGCACTTTTCTGCATTCAGGGCTTTGCTATCAATCAGGATTCAACTTTCCAGTTTTCATCTGACCACAGTAACATGATTTTTCTCAATTTTTCCTATGGAATTTAATATACAAATTAATGTCACGCAATGTACTTTCCTTTCTTGTCAATGCCCTGGGTCATCCAGTAGACCTGGCAGTTTATCTACATCAAACCTGACAAAGACACAAAATTGTATTTGATATTCTTAAATATGCTTCTAAATGCTCAGTAAATTCAGGTTATTGCAAGAAGAAAATAAAAAACACCCATGTGTATCTAAGGAAGACTGCAATCTCATCTATGTGAAAGTCATTTAAAACACTGTATTATACTTGTTTATATGTGTGTGTAAGCAATATGTACACACTGAAAGGAACTGTCATTAGATAACACATGCAGTCATAATGGGTAATCAGAGCGTGACATGAGAAAAAAACACTCAGATCTCCACCTCATTTAATTGTGGTAAGATATTTTTTTGAGTTCTTTATGGAAAGTAGAAGTTTTCAGATACATGTATGTTTAATATTATTTATTTAGATGTTCACCTTCTCTATATGAGAGACTTTAAAATCCATTTCCTTTGTCCCTGTAAATTATTAGGAAAAAGAATTCAATGATCAAGACTCGTAACAGCATAATAAAGAAAAACGTATACAATACTGTCACGCATGAAGTACAATCCTATTTACTTAGGATCAATTCTATCCCAAATCAACAAAACAAACAAAAAAAAATATTACAGAATCTGGAAAATAAAGCCATAATCTTTTGCTTGCTTATATTACCAACAGAGAGAAACACAGCTTTTTTCATTTCTTATTTTGGAGAGGCAGAACAGCAGCATGGTCAAAGGGAATATGACAGAACTCTAGCTGAGCCCTCAGATACTTGACTTGCAACACTACCATTGTCACCAAGGACACCTAAAAATTGTTATTTACATAAACTCATCCATATTGAATGAAATATACTGTTATTAAGACTACAGCTGGCTGCAAAATGCAGGGTGATGAAAAATATTGAAATATTAACTTGAAGAAAAGCTGTCTTCATTAGTAAGTGGGAGAGCAGACAACTGTCACAGGAAGTAGGAGAAGGTGACACAAACTGAGAAGGAAATGTATGAAAGGAAGAGCTGGAAAAGGAATACAAAGGAATTGTGAAATAACCAAAACAAGCAAAGAATAGTCAAAGGACATTCATACTACAAATGTGTAAACTGATAAATTACAGAAACCCTCTGAAATTGGGATGTTACAACAAGGAAGAAATCTAGAAAGCACTAATGTGGAAATAGAGTGTGCAGATTACAAAACACAAGTAACGTTGCAAAACCACGTGCAGACATGAGACAGGGAAACTGTAGTTACTGTGAAGTCATCATTCCACCTGCCATTGTGAATATGATCCTTGCAAAACAAAGATATTTGCAAATCAGTCAAGTGTTACAGAAATCAGAATATCTAAGCAATTGAGGTTGGCCAATTTAAGCAAAGATATGCCCTGAGAAGTAAGATACAGAATTTATATAAGCATATAACTTAGCTAAAATGGTATGTACAAGAAACAAGTAAGAAAAATGCAATCTCAAATCCAACAAAATTAAAATATAGTCAAGTTCAAAACTGTTCAAACTGTCTTCCAGAACAATATAATCCAAAAACTTAAGGTATACAAAAGTGACATTACTGGTAAATGTGGGGTTTTTACAGCAAGTTTATTTTAAGATATAAAATCAACATGAGGTTTTGTAGTAGTTACAGAAATGTACCTTTTTCCTCACTGGCACAACAGGGCATGCTGCACTTCATGAAAATATGAATATATATATTTTAAGCCTTGTGAATACACCTATGTGGAGGGACAGAGGGTGGGTTTTTTTCTTGATAGACTGAAAAGGTTTTTCTCCCACCATTACAGATACCGGGCTGTGGGCAAATATCTTGGCTTTTTGGTTGCTCTGAATGAAACTCCTAGTACATCAGTTTGTTGGTTTGGGAGTTGTTTGTTTTCTTGTTTGTTTTTTTTTAAAACATATCCCTGCCCCAGATCCTCCAAATCAGTGAAGCCTAGCCTTGACTTTTGGTTAAACTTAATGTTTGCTGTTCTCACCCTGCAAGTTCAGGTGAACTAGGGTGACTGCGTCTCTTGCTTGTGTGAGGATAAGCAGTAACAGCTACTGTGACCAGATGAAGAGTCTGATCAATGCTTCTTCTTAGTAGTCAAGCACTTTTTTTTTGCAGAAGAAACACAGCTTTTGAAAGACAAACACAGTCCTAACTGGTATCTAAGTTTCTGTGATAGTGACCTAGGAAGCTTAGATTTTCTGTAATAATGACACTGGGAGATGTTGCGTCCTTCTCCCTAGTTTGGATCTCCCAAGTATTTACTGGTTCCCTTTTGAGGGACTGCTCCTTTTGAAACCTGCCAAAATCCTCTTGTCTTTCCTCTTCTCAGCCCTTCTATCAATGTGCAAACCAGTCACATACATTACCTAAAGTGGTAGCAAAATCATAAAAGATAAATACCTCTGGGATTGCCCCCCAGCAACACTGAAATGTCTTTTAAGAATTGACTATTATCTGGGTCCATTATTTTTCTCCTTCCTGTTTTTCTAGACAGTCTATTGATGAATTAAGCCAATATAAACATAAAAGCCATGTCATAATAAACAAGCAACATACAGTGCTTTGTATAAATAAAACTATTTTGTCCCACAGTAAAATAAAACAAAACAAAAAAGTCACTAAATGAATATGAATAATCTCTTGAAACCACAACTGTTTTCTAGTTCTTAATAAAATTATGGTTTATAAACTACAATTATTTATATAACTTACGTTTTAATTATACTGTTCTTAAAAATCTGAATTTAAACACATCTGAGATCATACAATAACACAATTCTATGACAATTATATTTGTGCACTTAAGGTAGATATAAAAATTTACTAATCTAGATTTTATAAATTACATTTTTTCATATGAATATATAAAACTTCAACAAACATCTACAACTCATACTGAGTGAGCCTTTCTACATCAAACATATTTCTAGCTCTGTATCTCTTACCTTTGTAAAACTATAAATTTAGCACCTTGCTTGTCAACTGATTTGTAACCAGCAGACCCATATCGCTTTCTTTCAAGTATTAGTTAATTTAAGGTAAGCAATGCTTCCTAATATCTGCATAGCACTGTAGATTTGTATACTGGCAAGTGAAACTGAAAGGTATTTCGCAGCCAGCATATTACAAACTGCGAGCACACGGGGGGGAAATTCTGTTGTTACTGCTTCGTAGCCCAAAAGAGAAGTGATCCTCTGACAATCCAGACACTAAGATTCAAGTATTTAGCACTACAGTTCTGCCTAAAACTTCATAAAAGCTACAGAAACAGGGAATACCCTCAAATAAGTAAACTGAGGTCTTCTTATGCAGCTTGTAGGAAACATTTTCACCACCTGTTTTATTTTTTTCTTAACAGCTCACTAACGGAAATATTACAGCACTAGGAACCTGCAAACAGAAACAGATTTGAGACAAATGGTGAAAAATGACCACAGGTCAGGATTCATGGTGATATCCCCCTTCATTACCTAATTCACAAAAATAAAACCAAACATTGTATCAGATGGCCATGTAAAGGCACAAGCTTTTCCCTGGCATGCAGATAAGCAAAGTCAAAGAGCTCAAACCAAAAGACTCATGCAGTGTCATGCCAAAACCGTCAGGTGAACTGTTAAATTTCTGAGTGGAAAACAATTCCAATGAAAGGTGAAGGCTTGCATGGCTGCCCTAAATTTATACCTGCTAACAAGAAATTCTGGGTAGCTTCTTTAATGGTTCTCTGGTAGCTCCATCATACGAATAATTGTTAACTAATATGTACTAAGAAATTATTAAATGTTTCTTTTGCAATGTTAAATCTATTATGAACCACATAAGAAGCCTTATGAATGGCTTAAATTATTAATATCCATTTGCCATCTCGTATCTTGACTTCAGCAACTTCCGAACAATATGGTGATACTTAAAATTAGCATTGCCTGGTTTCAGTATTCTCAGAAACAGTAATACTCTTGTTGCTAAGTGTTATTTCCCATCAGAGAGAAAAATCTTTCCATGTTCGGTTTTGCACCCTTATCTGAGACTCACATTTTTATTGTACTTCAAGGGAGTTACCTTAACGCTTCCCTTAGCAAAATTCATTCACATGACTTGCACAGCAAATATCACACCGCACACAAACTATGCAATAATCTTGATGAAATCTCCAATCAGCTCAGCCTTTGTACTTAATTGTACACTCTGAGGTGGAAAAATCACTACAGGAAATGGAGTAAGGAAAAATAAACCAGCAGGGAAAACAGGGTTTCATAATGTTCTTTTGATAAAGGTGCAGGATACATCCAGTCTCTCCTACTTTACATTACATTAAACCTCTCTCATGAGCCCTACAATGAATGCCTGAAGAGGTCAGAAATATAGCAAGACTATTATCCCCTGATGTTTTAATTTTTGAGACTACTGCTCCAGAAGAACGCTGGAAGGATAAAAGACATTAAAATAGCAAAAAGCCATGAACTTTTGTAACTCAGAAAATCCATCTCTTCTGTTTTTAGATAAACTTTAGGTACAGGTCAAAGTAAATTGTCCCTTAAACTAGTTCAGTAGTCCCGAGATGTAAGGAGTGCATAGTAATACAGAACTAAAAGGATGCTCCTGGATCACTGAAGTCCATGTCACTGTTGTCGAAGACACTGAATGACTGTCAGCTAAGGACAGCATTCCACTGTAAAAGCAATTTATTTTTTTAATCCTTATTATCCTGAAGATAATAGCCACTCCACAAACCCAGTGTCCTAATGGCTAAAGGATTTATTTCTATTTCCAGTTTAAATTTTATTAATGGCTGGCTGAGGTTTTGGTGGCTTTTTTTCTTGTGTGTGTGTGTACGTGTCAATAATCCTTTATCTTCTGTAGCTTCTCAAATCTGATGTTTGCAACCACAGATTATCTGTAGGTGGCAGTCACACCACTCTCAGCATTCTTCTCTTCTGCTGATCTATACCCAAGTCAAGCTCTTCTCATCTCCTCTCACAAAACTCTCCTTTCTTTTGGTGATCTCACTTGGCACTCTCTGCATTTGTTTCAGTTTCAGTTTATCTTTTTAAATGCAGGTGACCAGAAACGTACATAGCCATCCAGGTGAGGTTTCGTCTTTAGCTGGATACTTTGCCATCATAACTGATTCTTTCCTGGCTGCATATCCTAATGACCCAGTCACCAACTAATGCTTCTCCTCTTCATTCTGCTCATCCCTGCTCATTTTCTGCTGATGAACTCTCTGACTATAGCTGAAAGTTCTCTGTTAGTTCCCAAATGCAGGCACCTCACATTTCCTACTATTAAATTTCATCTAGCTGCTGTTACTGCAGTCCTCAAGGTCATGCTTTTCTTCCCTATAACATTCTGATCTTTTACTGTATTAGGAATCTTTTAACTGGGTCATCAACAAATTTCATTACAGCGGTGACATTCTGTCACCCCACCACTAGTAAAAAGCGCTAATAAAGGCAAACATTCCCCAGAGAGCTCCCTGAGAAATTCAGCCTCCAATCTTCCTCCTGCCTGATGCTCTTGAAGTCACACTAGCTGCCATCTCCCCTCATGTATATGTACAGTTGTTTTAATAATGCTCACCTCCTCTAGCAGTGCTTCTAGTCTTCCATTTGGCACTAAATCATATTTTGTTTTTCAACAAAACCGCTTTCCCTATTTAAAAAATAAATCAGTTGTCTTTCCGTGAACAGCTATCACGACACACCAAAGGTTAACAGTGGCACATCAGTTATGCTAACAGGGTGTTCCAAGGCTCTGCACACGATTTTCCTATATTAATCTACTATATTACTGATCTTAATGACTAGCAGGTCTCTAATAGCTCAGCTTTTTCCTGTATTCTATACAGCTATAACCATACCAGACTTGATAAACACATTTAAATGTCTTGCTATTAAGCCTGTTACTTCATATGTCTATAAAAAAAAATTAATATTAAGATAAAAATTGTCTATTCTTCTCACTCCTCAAATATAACTACAAATATGATTTACACTTGTGGATTGTGGGTTTCCTCCTTTTCTATCACACCTACTCCTAAAGCACAGTATCATCTGCTGGGCAGTATCTTCCCCTTTCATACAAGGCTCCTAGTTTTCCTCATGTCTTTTTTCAGGTGACTATTCATCTACAAGGTACTGAACCGTGCTCCTACAAAATCTAGTTCCTCACTCGGGATACTCACTCCTGATAGTCTGATTAATCTTGAACTTGAAAAAATGTCAGGTCTCCCCCACACTCCAGATCCTGAGCTGGCAGTACAGCTGACAGCAACTCATCCTCGCTCTCCTGTGCTGCACAGACTCCACTGACACCTGCCCTGCTCTCCTTCTCAAACCTCTAACTCCTGTTTTTTGCACTGCTTAACCACACAACACATTATTAATAATTTATGGCAGGGCTGACTTTAGATAAGGCAGGTCCCAAGCACGGTGCAGAAATCAGACCTCATGTAATTCTGTACAAAGAAAATTCTTCCCTTTCTGTGGACCCATCGGCTCTCCCCACTGCCTAACACAGGAGCTGATTACCACAACCGCAGAAACTCTGTGCAGGCCATCACCCCTCAGCACACAATAGACTGATATCCTCAGGTGCCAATTAAGTATTTTAAAAAATGATAATTATAAATACTAATGTAGAAAATTTTGCCCACATTTCATAAACCAGGGCTGCTCCAAGGCCTGACCTGAACCATTCCATACCAACACATTAAAAAAAAAAAAACAGCAACAAAAAGTGCTTTAGATTCAGCTCAAAAAGTGGCATTTAGGCTAAAACAGCCAAATGTATATTCTAAACACATCGCTCTGTGGATAATTTTTTTTTCGGAAACCAGAAGTGCCAAATCCTGCTTGAAGTAGTTTCTGCACTGTAACTGAATATAGATAAGGAGGAACGCATCTGGTGCCTGGGCTGTGCAAACGTATTTATAATTAAGTAGAATTGAATACCAAAATCCAGCAATGATAGAATTAATTAGACTAGTATAATGCTGTATAATTACTCGGGTTTTTTATATCATCCACCGTATGCTTTAAGAGCTCTTTTTACCCATTGATATCAATGTGCTATGACATATTTACATACACCCTGTATAAAAGGCTGGGGAAGTATTAGGCATGTCAGAGGATGACATGGAAAGGCGACTGTTGTACAATAACTACACTGTCAGCGAAACAAGAGGAAACTAATTTAAATTCATTCCCTGGCACGTAACTCTACAGATAGGTACTGGATTTACATTTTGTACGGAAAGGTGCTCCTTCCTATAGTAAGGAAGAGTCCTAACACGACAAAATCAACACATCACCTTTTTCCACCAGGACTACTTCCCAGCTTGCCTGACTCACATTATTGGCCCTCCACCAAATGCACCATCCGCTGATTTCCGCACAGACATTTCTAAGCATCACCCTTGGGTCTCTTCTCACTGAAACCATCTCCACACATTATTGCTCACGCCTCAGAGTTGGAAAAAACTGCCAACAGGCAATCGCTCTCTCTGAGCCTCTTCGTGACTTCCTTCGCTCTGCTTCTTTCCTACCAGCCCTGGCCAGGTGCCCTGCGACTCCTGCCAGACAGCCCAGCCTCCCTCCTGGGCTGTAGCACAGCATCCCGTGTGTAGGTCCCATCCAAGCATCCAAATTCCCTGGGACACCAGGTAAAACCAGGAGCCCCACTGCCACTCTTGGCACTGAAAGAAACTTGGGATGACACCAGTGAAAGAGAGTTGCCACACTTCTTTAAAAAAAGCTTGTCAGTTACCAAAGACATTTGCCATCACTATCCTAATCTTTTTCAAAGCCACCCACTGCCTTACTAAGGCACCCTTCATCTCCCTCTCCATGTACTTGCTCTTTGTTGTCCATATAGAGGAGTAAAAGAGTATGGACTAACTTAATAGGTAAGTTAGTAAGGTTGATAGTGCAAATATCCTGGCTTCCATCGTAGATGGGTTAGTGATGATGCCCACACAGCCCGCTGGCGGTAACAGCCTTTGGATAAGGCTCAGCAGGCAATCATGGAGCCAGCACAGGGCTTGCAGACTGGCCCAAGGGACGAAGTAACCATCACAGCCGCACTGCCTTCCCCCTTCAAACAGTGGCCAGACACCTACCTGATAACAGCTTTCTCCAAAGCTGTAGCTGCAGCCAAACAAGAGACAAGGCAATGCAGGCAGATAAAAGCAGTCTGCAGGGACAGCAAAAATATAGCTGAAACCAATTATGATTTGCACTTATTTCACATCAGCCCACAGGTTTCTAACAAAAAAAAATAAAAATAAAAAAAGGCCCTGACCAGCCACTTCATTTCCAGCCCTCTATTGTTCGTGAAAGTTATCTGAGCTATGTGCCTGCAGGCTCAGGAGGAACTGCTCTGCATCAAATATATATTGAGTTCATAATCAAAATAGTCTCTCTGAAGTGATATTTTTATTGTAAACAAAAGCTGCAGAAGTTCACACCTGAGGTTCTGTCAAACAACAGAGATAGCTGCATTTAGCAGTTGCAAACAGCCAAAAGGAACACTTAAATCATTAAGCCAAAATTTAAAGGATGTGGGATTGTCTTTTAGAGGGAGAAGGCTTGTGCACAACTGAGAGAGTAACATATTCTTTCTATAAACTATGGTATGCAGAAAATTTATTTTTCAGTGGTTACTAGTACAATTAAGAAACACCATGTTCTTAACAAGCTTAGGATTCAAAGGACACAAAAGATATGATGAAAAGAGTATTTCTAAACTCTGCTGGACCAAAACAGAAGTTAGGCTATAATTTGAAGAAAATTACAAGTTTAGTAAGTAAGAGTGCATGACCTGGCTCTTTCCTTTATTTTCATAATTTGAAACAGAACTAATTTAAATTTTACATCATGTTTCTTTTCTTTCATAAAAGGCATAAAGGAATAACAAAAGCACCCTAATAATCCAAGCAAATTGGTTTTAAAATTCACAAAATGTAAAACTTCAACAAAGAAACTGTCAGTGATCACTGAGGAAGGACTTTTCAGATTTGCTTTCACGTATAGTTGTAAGAGAGAACACTGATTATTGACCTACATATTCCTGATGCAGAGCAGTGAAAACACCAGCATCACAGAAATACACGGCTGTATTTTACTGCTCACAGCTTTTTTACCTACATTCAAAAGCATCAAACCTGCAATTAGTCTATTGTGTAAGGTGACAAATTCCCAGAAAGATTCCTGTATTTCCCTAGTTTACTCTTAACCGACACTAGGCAATGTATACCTACAAAAGTGATCAACAAAATAGCACTGCTATTCAGAGGGGGAAAAAATGGGTTTGGGGAAGCAAAGGGTCCCACTGCCTGCACCCACACGACCTCCAGTGCCCAGCAGTGGCCAGGGACCACCGCAGCACAGCCCCTCTCCTGCCAGATGCCGAGGATACCTGCACAGTGGACTTAAGCCAAATACCTGCAGCCAGGTCTAGGCTTTCTGGAAAAGCCCTGCCTGCTCTGGGCTGGAGCCTGCGCAGACCTGGGCAAGGCAGCTGCCCAGAGCTGGCTGCTGCTGGCAGAGCAATCAATGCAGCTCCCTCCCAAATATCCTCTTCTCCAAGCAACACTTGCACGCAAAGCAAGGAGCAGACAGAAGTATCAGAGGACTTGTGTCCTGGCAACCTGCAGGAAGACAATGCCTTTCCCCAAAGCTCTGCAGCCCTTCCTGCCTCACACAGCCAGCCACATCCCTTGGATGCTGTGGGAATGCCTACATTTTCCCTAAGAGGAAAGCAAGGCATGACAAACCATCTTCACAGGCTAAAACCAACCCTGGGGCCAAGTCACCACCATCCCTCCTAGATCTCTTTTAGGCCACGTGCTTTCAAAAAATGTTATCTTTCAAATAACAAAATTAAACTTAGTAGAGTTTGCAATGAGCAAATAATACAGCTAATTAAATATTTGCATCTAAGCTTGAAAGCTCGAAATAATCTAGCATGACATCCCACAACTGGCAATGAAAAGAAATCAAAAGAAGTAAGACCATGTGAATTATCTAGACTTGACACCATGAAGATACAGGGACTCCCATGCTGAAATATGTATCTAGAGAAAAATATTAAATGTTCTGATTTGCTTTTTATTACATGCAAGTGTGGCCTGTTTTTTTAGTTTCAAATACTTTTAAAACAAACAAACAAACAAGAAACCAAACAAAAATAACCAGGAAGGTGGTTTCATAGACAATTAATCCCTGAATCTTCCAAGAAAATGGAAATACAGAAGTCACCCACAAAGGCAAGAGCTCCAAAACTAGTATTACCAACACACACCAGTACTACAAATAATTTGAATTAAAGATTTTAAAGGAACTACTTGCATACCTAAAGTTCAGTATTTGCGTAAGTCTCTACAAGATCTGAATAAAAGTCAAAGAATTTGTTATTTGTTTCAAGTCTATCATAAAGACCTAGAACGCACCCTGGATACAGTACTACCATTTAAAGCTTAAACTCATGGAAACAGCATGACATTTTCAGAAGACATATTTATATATTTAGAAGCTTTTTTCCATCCTTTGAAGAGTTTTTGCAATTATTGTATCAGAACTATTCCCATGTGGAGACACTTGGGAAAAGGAAAATGATACGGCAGAACACAGAGAATCAATCAGGCACAGCACTGGATATTGCACATCATTTATTGATATTTCAAAAGTGCTGCTATTAAGATGAAATTATATTGTTGCTTTGTCTTCATTACAAAATTTTTAAAATGTGAAGGGTACATCACCAACTCTCTGCTCATTCATTTCCCTAGAAATGTAAGGAGTCTACCAGTTCCTTTTTCTCACATGTTGCTAGAGAACATATTGAAGACCACAGAAAGACTGCACTGACAGCTCAAACATTTTAAGCTGAAGAAGACAGCATCAGCGGTCTTGGAACAAAACTAGCATTTCTGCTATGTTAATTGGTCACTAGAATCAAATATTCACTACACAAAGAAGTTGGTGACTGGAATCAAATGTTCATTATGCAAAGGAGCTTAAAAATATAAAAGTGAAATCCTTCAATTATTTCCATATCCTAAGTATGTGCATCTCTGGTATTTATAAAATTGATACGAGGATTCTCAGCATGCAAACTTAGTCACAAAAGCATTTTATGACATGTCCCACAAAAATAAATGTGAATGTTTTTGCATAGAATGGTTCTTTGAAATGTTCCCAATGGAAGTAAAATTAATAATAATGACAGTCTTACCTGGTCCCAGGGACAGATGATTCCTCCAAAACACATAAAGAGATATCCCATGGCAACAAGACATACCCAGACCACCAGGGAAAATACACGAAGCAGCTTCTTAAATACAGGTTCTACGCAGACAAGGATAAATATAGCAAAAAAAATTGCTAGGGCCGTTGGAACAGTTATTAAAAATGCCACGTGGTCTTCAATTTCCTGGAAACAGAGGAAAATGAAAAGGAAGTTAAAAACTAATGTACTTCAAGGTCAGACAGCAATAACATACTCTGAACTGATTGCACATGGAGATCCTAGAAAGACATGACTGAATATCGAAAGTGAGTTCAATCAAAATAGGATTTCTTCCACTGCAAGAGTATTAACTTTGTAAAAAACTTTTAACCACACTACTACATGGCATTTCTTTTACTAAACTGAAAAATATATTATTTGAAGCAGATTGAGAAAACTGTAAATCATGCTACAGTAATGCACCAGGCCTGTAGGACTGAGCAAATTAAAAGGCAAATTCAATCCGCAAAAGTGGAACAGCCTTTCTGCTCCAGAATTCAAAAGATTTCTTTGATTAGTGCAGTTCGCAGACAAAATTCAAGCATCCCTATTGAAGACTGCAGCTGTCCAAATGCCTCCCAAATCAACTATGTGGCAATAACTTTATAAAAGCCTTTTTGACAGTGGTATTTCCCGGGTACTATCCATTTTGCTTCTAGTTAAAGTATTTATCTGGAAGGGCTCTAGATTACATATGTATATATATTTTTCCCTCCCAGCAACTGCTTATTTCAAAATGTGCAAACAGCACCCAGAGGAAAGACTAGAACATAACTTGAAGTGAGATTCAAAATAAACAATATTTAAATTTATTTACAGTCATTACATAGAAGTTACTACACTAATATCTTTAAATCACCTAGTGATGGATGCATTAAAAAATAATAATAAAGATTTGATTTCATATTCCCATATGTGTATGAAAGTTATCTCTGGTTGAAGTACAACAGCACTGGATCAGTCTGGTCATTAGCTCTTCAGTCGTTCCCCCAGCTGTTAGGAATTCGAAGGGCCTCACTTGTAGCAGCAAGGATTGCAAAAGCCAGCCCCAAATGCTACTGTTGCAACAGCATAAAATCCTGCACTAACCACCCGCTTGGTGCAGGGAAGCCCGGCATACGTCTTCAGTGCTGGTGAAACCGTGGGCACAGTGTGCAAGTGCCCACCTGATGATGTGTAAGGTATCTAAGCATAAAGAAATAACATCTCTTTCCCCCTTGTTTTGTAGTTACTTTCTTAGTGCCCTCATAAATCTTGTTTATTGATGGGTTTTCAACTTAAGCTTTTTGATGTGACCTTTTTTCCTTTCTTACGTGTGTAAGACTCGTTACAATTTGAGCAAAACTAAAAATTTACATGTAAATGTGTAAATTTACAAATGCTGTCAGCATTTATACTCCCTGCCCCCCTCCACCTACTAACATTTACAACCCCACATTTACGTAGAGACCCTTGCTGCAAGGTTCCTTCCTCTCCCTCTCCAAACTCCTTTGCCCCCTCGCAGCCCTGGCTACAGGTGACGCACACACCGCAACACCCACCAGCTGCCAGGGGCAGCTCTGCCCCCTCCCCGCTGCTGCAAACCCAGCACCACCACACCTGCCGCACCAGGAGCCTCCCACCGCTCCCACACACAAACCCGCTACCGAACCTCATGCAATACCCTCAGCTTTTCAGCAGCAGAGGAGAGGAGAGGTGCGGATCCCCTCGGCAGGGTGCGTCAGCCGAGGCTCTGCTCCTGCTGACCCCGCCATATGGTCTCTAGCCCAGGAGCAGCCACCGCCCCAGCAGGTTCAAACGATGGGGAACACCAACGATGAAAGTCCACATCTGATGGTGCAGACTGCAGATTCTCTTTCACAAACCCTGCTCTACCCAGCAAAAGGCAGCTCATCTTTCAGCTCTGCTTGTTCCTCCTTCCCTGTTACATTTACGAAGCCACACGTGTAAGCAATTATGATTGCGGCACCGATGGTCAGGGTATAAGCAAAAGAAGAGTCAGGAAACTGTAAGCGATGGTGCCAACTTTGCAATGCAAACACTGATCTTCCAAATATTAAAATACACACATTAAGGCTTTCAAGCACTCAGGTAGTCATACTGAAAACAAATTTATGGGCTTAAAGTTAGACACAGAGGTAACAGAGCTGCATGAAGTAAGATACGTGCAATCTTGCACAGTAAGAGACAAAATATAAAACCTATCTGATAGTAGTAATAGCTACAGATTTATGTCTCTGAATTTCATCATTTTTTATCATTCCCATCCCTGCAATTTGTTTCAGTGAATCGATTTAGTAATGTCAGCACCAATGTGAGCCCAGACAACACCAAAAGCATTTAATTTCAACCTTTGACTTCTGCACTTCCAAGCAGGATTGCAAAACTCTTGTTACATGGTCAGAGAAATTCAACCCTTCACCAGTGACAGGACAACATTAAGTTCCTTGCACCATTTGTCACACAGTCCAGGTCACAGCATCGAAGGAACCCACAAGCTCCTGGAGGAAGCCAAGGCTCAGGAAAAAAACAGATTTAAATGATGGGAAATTGGTATATCAGTGGCAATGATCATGCTATAAACATACTAGCGAGAATATCCACATGCACTTCTCCATGTCACTAAAAAAAGTAAAAGCACTGTGCTTTCTAGGACAGCATCGCTTCATAACAAATCAACAATATTTAGATTTCAGTTTAGAGTGTATGTATACTCATACAGATATATATTTTGATATGTATTCTATCATTGAATCAATACATCAAAATGTTTGTTCCAAATTAACAGCTAATCAGTCAACAACCTTTTTTTAAGCGTACATTGAATTCAACACCTCTGTAAGCCATTTTGATCACTAAATCTAAAATTTTATTTCTATTTTCTCCTCTTCTCCAGTTGCCTACTGCACAATTTTGCATTTTGTTTTGGTTTAAACATAGGCAGAGGGGAAAAAATAAAAACCAAAAAGTAGACCACAATGTATCAGCTCCTCATCACCGGCAGCTGAATGCAACCTTGCTGACTGCAGAGGGGTGGCACTCCCCTCAGGTTCTGATTACAGAACAACCCGCTTCTGATGTCGCAAGCTCCTTGCATCACACTGTGCATGGCGTGAATTCTGAAGTAAAATTGAAATTTAAAGACAGAATAGTATACACATTAGGCAATTAAAAAAAAAAAAAAGAGAGAGAAAATAATTGTTATTGCAATTTTAACCCTATCCAGAAATCCTTAATGTGTACAGGTGGATTTTTCACAATCCTGCCTGTAAAATGCACATTAATGTCAGGTCAGTAAAAGCAGGCCATAAGGCAGGGGTTTATTCTGGAAAGTTCTTTTAACAATATTTTCCTATTACTTCAGAGGAACTGCATGTTTATAAAATTATAACTTTGAGAGCAGGACATTTAAAACGTAAAGCTTTCTAATCAGTATTTGCAATCATTGGTGTATTTAGCAGGCTAAAAGATGACGATGGATGCAAAGACAAATGCTGAAGGATAAATGTTCTGTTATCTTAGCCCCTCCCAAAGAGGTGGGGGGTGGGGGTGGTGGAGATGTGAACGCAAAAGACATTCCTTCCTTCTTTGTTGCTAGCCTCAGAAATCAAAATACACCAGAGGTAATGGAATTAAAATATCAGCATGACACTTTGGAACATAATGGCTAAGCCTGCAATACATGGATCTTGCCTGACAGCTCTGTCTTCCTAAGTGTTTTCTATCTTGCTGTCTTTTAATTACTGGAGAAATTAAGAAGCCTACTGTTAAAAAATTTTCCAACCACCATAAATTCTTCAGAAATGTGTGATAATCTTTTTATCACCACTAAAATCTGAAGACTCACTTTTCATTCATCTTTCCAAAAATCACCTTATAACATTCTACATCCTGTTCTTTCCTTTCCCAGCTAATGCCATGTCCTCAGTTTAATTTTAAACAGCAACATCACTGTAGAGCACTTCACTGTTTTATAGAAAACCTTACAGCCTGACAAAGTACTCTATAAAGATAAACAAACAAGCATTTAAAATACCCGGTTAAGCATAAAATCTTTTCCATGGTCCCTCATTTTTCCAGTACTTTTGGGTACTTTTTCCTTTATTCTTTGTGTCTACTGGAATGAATAGAATTGACAGCAGTCTATATACAGAGGACTCCTGTTGGGATCTGAAATATCACACACTTTGAATGAACTCGAACCTTTTACTATATTAAATTCCTACTAAAATCACTTGTTGCTGAGATCAATGAAACACCTTCTAAATGTAAATATAAAAATGTTCCTCAGACATTAAAACTATGTACAATTTCACACATCCATTCTCAAAAATTTTGTGTTAAAAAAGAATGTTACAGGGCTTAAGGATTACTACCTTACTGATCTCTCTATCAAAAGAGGACAGCATCTTCCTTTAACCCGACTGACTGACAGAATCTGTTTAGTTACCTCTGTAGCAAAACTTTTCCTGCAAAGTCTTTTCCAGGACTTGGGAGAATTAGAATGATTTTCAGAAGACATATCATCACCTTTCCCTTTGTAAAAGTGGACAGCATTTCAATTCCCTAGCCCCTCAATAAATAGTTCCCTACAAAGCCAAAAAGCTGCACAAGTCTCCTGGCTACTTCTGACTCTTACCCCATGGTTTTATATTCTAGTGAATTTGCTTACAGCTGACTGCATTGCATGCCATCTGCTAGACAGCTGGAAAAATCTTCATTTTATTAGGAGGTGCCATGCTCTGCTCCTGGCCAAGTAGCTGTACAGCTTCATCTAGGACTTCATCATTTAGGACAACAACTGAAAAGGTTTGGCCTGCATTCTCAGATTTCTTTTCCATCCATTCCATCACTATTAGTACCTCTTCACTTCAGAAATGGTGCAGTGTCTTTAAGCCCAGATGCTATTTCCAAGCCTACGTGGCATCTTCTAGATCCACAACCTAGAAAAACTCCTCTGCCTTTCATGCCCACCATGCCCACCATTTATCTTTCAAAACATAAAGCTTTGCTTGTGCTTGTTTTTCTTCCTTAGCCACCGCGTTAGAAGCTTTCTCATGTGCCACCTTCCACCCACCCCCACCCCCACCCCCGCCATCTTTTATAGAGCTTTGTGCAACATGTTCAAGGACACTAGCAGAAAATTAATTGAACTGTACCTTTTAATCAAGCTGTCCTGAAGTTTGTGTCAACGAAGCTTTTGTTTTTTACTAAAGCTCTATGTAATTGCATGCCTGAGATTTTCCCCCCGATTCAGCATTCCCTGTTTGGCTTAATAGACCAATGATGACAGCATCAGGCTCAAATCCAGTTGTTTCATGATGTCTGTTGTCTTGAGAAATCCATTTCTCTCTGTTAATGAGTCTGATGTGCAGTCCATGCTTGCTGCTAGCACACAGTGATATTTGACTCCTTGATAATCCACAATCAGTCCGGCAATTTGCACATCACATGGATCAGGTAATTCTGATTGGCATTACTACAACTGCCAAGCTGCTACATGATGTCACATATAACTAGCAAGCGGCAGTTAGGCATTCGTGGCCATATTTCACAGCATTTTGTATTTGTTAGTACATGGGGACATTACTAGAATAGCAAGAATTCACTCAAATCCTTCAGATGACATTCTGGTCACCTGGAGCCTTTCATCAAATTTGAAAGTCACGAACCATGTGCGCTGTAAAGTCCTGCCCGTATAAGAAATGAGGGATTTTGCAACAGTGCAATAATTCTGCTGAAACCAAGAGGAACTGTTCTGTGACTTTATAGGGCCTCTCATAGTTAGCACAGTGGCAATCAGCCATGTAAGTGTTGTGAACAACCTTCTGACCACCCATGTGCTTGACTGCAGTGCCAAGCACTTTTTGATGGTGGATTATTTTTAGTGAGTCCAACTACATATAGATGTTGCTCATCTTCCCACTTACTCAGTAGAAAAGAATTGTGTCCAGATGTTTCCAGGTTTGCCAGTGAACCTCGCCTGCCTCAGTATTGTAGCGATGATTACCAGGAACACAAAGTCTGACATAACTGAGATCACAGGCTTCTCTGGTTAATGCAAAAACATCAGACCTCATAGAGGGAGTTTGGAAAGGCTCCTTGGAGGTGCTGAGGAAGAGTCAAAGGCCACGGTTGCTGTGCAAATAAGTAATGTAAGGATAGTTAAAAGAAAAGTTCTGGAGGCAAAATACTGGTTGCTAGTGAAGAAGCAGAGAACGATGGTAGCATTCCCAGAAATGCTCCCAAAACAAGACAGGTGGACAAGCAAAGGTCCAACAAGCAGCTAAGAATATGTGTTAAAAAGGCAATTCAAACAGGGAAGTTCTGAGAACAGGGAGGGAGCCCCTAGAAGGCAGCTGAGCTTAACTGGAAAAGAATGAGTTTGCCGGCACTTCAAAGGTCATAGGAAAACACTGAAACTGAAGAGCTTATAGAAACATAGTACATGGTTTAAGAGAAGCAGTAACGTGATGGAGACCTGTAATTCTCAACTAAAGGAAAGGACAGAAGTTGAATAAACTCAGGCAAGAAGGAAATGACAAAAAAAGCCAGGACAGACTCTCTTGTTAAAAATTTTGAAGAGAAATAAAACACTCGTGAAAGTATACACCCTTCTATATAAACACTAAAAGCCTAAGAAGCTAGATGGAAGAAGTAAAATGCCTGTTAGAACATAATTTACACAATAGTCTTACTGAAAACTTGGTGGAAAAAAGACCACCAGCAGCATACTGAAAAAGCAAAAAAAGACTGAAAGCCATATGCTTCAGCAGGGATTGAAGAAAGGCTTGTATTAACAACCTAGGAGAACCAACAAATATCATGAAGTCCCTATGAGCCAAAAAACTAGACTGAACAGCAAAGGTTTATCAAAATAAATGACCTAGAGAACTGCTCATCCAACCATGATGGAAACTTTTAGAGATCCTACAAAACACAGAGATAAGATAGGCTGTCAGAGAAGAAAACACAACAGGTCAAGGGATATTTCAGCGACACCCAGCTAGACTGGCTAAGGATCACAAGAGCAGATGGAAGCTGAGACAACTGTCTGTATCTCATGCACAGCTGAAAAAATAAACAAACACTCAAGTAAATAAACAAACAAAAACCCATCTATACCAAGAAAGAGAAAACACTCAATCTGATCTCAAGAAGTGGAAAGAACCTGGTCCATAAACCACTACTCTTGAGGAGCTACTTTATAACAATGACAAAGCTTGTTAAGCAAACAGATGAAAAACAAAACCCAAGCACTCAAATTGAAAGGGGGAGCTAGAAGCTTACAGATCAAAATCTTTGTAGCTGGCCTGAAGACACTATAAAACTCAGAGGCACAGGTCAGAAGTTAATGAATTCCCCAAAATTACTTGAGAAAGACAAAACCACAACCAGAATGCCTGAACAGCCAAGCAGGGAAGCTTCTAAAAATTATCTTCCAAAAAATAAAACCTTAAAGGTGGTAATAAAAAGGATCATAAAATTTATCAGGATTAATATAAAGAATTAATAATGCAGGCCAAGAAAAGAGCCTGAGAAATCATTTTAAGAGTATAAAAACAAGTAGTAAATTCTTTTTGAAACTTAATCAGGAGTTGGCAGCCTGCTAAAGGACTTCTAAGCAAACAGATGATGCAGGTGTTGAAAAGAACAGTTAGAGAGGAGCAGACTAGCAGAAAGGAGGTGTGGGGAGGTTGTATCTGTGCTCAGCATGGGGTTGTTCTCATTCCAGAATATTCTATACAGGGTGAACACACCAGAAGATCTGTCTCAGACTGAAGTATCAGTGTAAGGCATTACAGAGGAAAGCAGGAACACGAAATGTAAAAAGAATCACCACAAGCAGATAGGGTTCATCAGAAAGGGACAATGGGACTACAAGGAGAAAGGGTTCATCAGAAAGGGACAATGGGACTACAAGGAGAAAGAGCTAAAACTGTAGTAACACGTAACCTCCACCCAAGCGTGTCCCAGTATCCAAAGTCAGGAATGTGGTGTGATGCCAGTCTCTACTGGGATCCCTCTCAAGGCCTAAGGGAAGTATCGGTAGGCCTGGTATCTATCCTGAGAAAATTGCTTATGAACAAAGGTCCCACAGTGCCCACAAAAGTCCTCAGGAATCCTAGGGTATATGTTGTTCAGCACATCCCTAAAAAAAATTGGGAAAAGGGGTGAACAGCAATCTGACAAAGATGAGGGCCAACTGCGAAGAATTATAAAATGTTCTCGTAATAGTCACTAGTGAGCAAGAAAATGGCAGATGAATTTCAGGGGAGATGTGTATGAAGTGAGGCAGCTCGGACAAATCAATCCTAATTCTATACACATGACAACAGGTTCTGTTTGACTAGTAACACTTAGAAACTGAGATATTTGGTGTTTATCATAGTTAGAGCCATGAAAACATCACTTTGGTGCTCACTAGCAGTCAAAAAACAACCCAAATGCAGAACACAGGAAAAGAATAAACATGAGAGAACATCATGATACGACCTCAATATATGATAAACATGGTAAACAATTCTGGTCCTTGTGCTGGTTTTGGCTGGGATAAAGGTAATTTTCTTCAGAGTAGCTATCAGGGGGCTGTTTTGGATTTGTGATGAAAACACCGCTGATAATGCAGAGATGTTTTTGTTACTGGTGAGTCGTGCTCACACAGAGCCAAGGCCTTTCCTGCCCCTCACCCCCCCACCAGCGAGCAGGCTGGGAGGGCACGGGAAGCTGGGAGGGGACACAGCTGAGACAAGCTGAGCCCGACTGACCAAAGGGATATTCCGTAACATATGGCACCGGGCTCGGCATATAAGGCTGGGGGAAAAAGAAGGAAGGGGAGGATGTTCAGACTGATGGCATTCCCAAGGAACTGCTACACGTGCTGGAGCTCTGCTGTTCTGAGGATGGCTGAACCCCTGCCTGCCCATGGGAAGTGGTGGATGAATTCCTTGTTTTGCTTTGCTTGCACACACGGCTTTTGCTTTACCTATTAAACTGTCTCTATATCAACCCATGAATTTTCTCACTTTTACCCTTCCATCTCCCCCATCCCACTGGAAGCAGAGAAAGCAAGTGGCTGTGTGAGACTTAATTGTCAGCTGGGGTTAAACCAAAACAATCCTTCCACCATCACCACTTCCAAATCAATGCAAATGAACCAGAAAAGACAGGTTTCCAAAGATGGTCGAAGCTGCAACACAGTGGCTAGACACTGATGGAGCAACACGTGTTTAAGGTCTCTCTTCTCTGCATGGAGTGAGCACAACTGTCCTTTGATACAGCTCTTTTGGTTTTTAAAGATAGCGTCCATTTCAGACAAACAGGGAACAACCTCCCCTTGAGCTACCCGCATGCGAATGTGTAGTAAGGGAACCCCATGAGCCTGTGATTATTCCTACTATGTCGTATGCCATGCGATAGAGGACAGACACCTATCCCTGCCAGAAACATAATTAGCAGAATGAGCAAGTGTCTGCTTGTATATTTTATATACATAAATATGCCCCGTGCAAACCCCATGCACCCAAGCTGAACAGTGAGCAGCTTTTTCTATTTCTTTATACATCCGCATTTGTCATATCGGCAGTTTTCTCTCTCTTGATTTATTTTCCATTGATTTGTATCCTCTAATCTTGTTAACCACATGTCATATAAAATCTGTCAACGTGTACAACCATTTACTTAATAAGCTGAGGTTCAGAGGGCCCACAGGGGGTCAGGGAACATGAGCAGGACTACCATTCCTTTCGGTCATCCAGCACCATCTCGATTTTCTTTCAGGATGGCAATTATCAGAAGCAGCTCTACTTTAAGACATTTAATAGCCTATGGAAAGCAAGATGGTCCAGCTCAGTTACTACAACACTCAGGTGGTGCGCTTACAAAATGGTCCTGCCCAATGACACTAGCTGGCAGCCACAGAAGATAAACCATGTCCCAGAGAGCAATAACACTTAATCACACTCTGCTGCCTCAAGTGTCCACTTCAGAAGAGAGCTGAGACAATATCCAGAAAAGACAGCAAAAGTTTATACTTAGATGAAACAAATTATTTTAGGCTTCAGAGCTAATGAGCACCTACTCATAGCATTTAGGTTATTTTTAATGTAAATGTAGTGATCAACACATTATTCTTGCATGCTTTATTCTTTATTCAGATATTGGTTCTGGGTTCCTCTCAAAAAATGTGGCTTAATAACTTAGTTTAGCTTGTTGTTCAGATGTTCTCAAAATCTTTCCTCCTATTGCCAAAATAATCTTAAAGAAACTCTCCAATAAATACAACTACTATTCATGCAACATCCCAAAATGTGGATACATGAAAATAAATTGAGTAAAACACTTATGAAAAATGTATGCTTTGCAGTTAAATATATTCAAAATATGTCAGTGTTGAAAGAGCTCCATCAGTTAAACATTATGAATAATACATTCCTTCACAGGACTCAGAGATATGTTTTCCAGATTAACTGCACTGTAACACATTAAAAGTGAAATTATGGCTTCCCTTGTACCCATACACACCCGTGGAACTCAGAAATACTGAAGTACTCATTCAATTCTTTGAACTATTTAATAGTGACAGTTATATATTTTGGCTGTCACTTTTAAAGCGAAGCTAAAAGGTGGCTTTCCCCCACCACTTTATTTCCAACATAATAATTTGAGATTTTGTCTGTAATTAAGAAAAAATGTCAAGATGGAACTTGTATACAAGTAAAGATCACAAGACTTGAATCAGGGAGCACATGAGTTTCAGCACATGAGGAAGCAGTGATCGTTTTAAAGGTCTGTTTAATGATGAAAAAAGTAAGCTTAGGCTTCTATGTCTCCCAGGTCTTTTAAAAACACATTTTGAAAGGATATTCCACAGATTTAACATATCGGCATAACAAGGTAACATGAAAAATAGTTTTAATATTGAAAAGTCACTACTGTCATTGTGTAATTACTTTTCAAGTTTTTTCCTAAGGTTTTGCAATTACTTGCTAAACACAGTTAATATTACAACAGAAAATGTTCTTAAAGTTTACTCCCCTAAGGACACTTTCCACACTTTCATATGTCTCTCAGTTCAACCAGCTTCCAACCAAAGACATTTTTTATTTCATTTTTGACTCTAGGGTCAGTCCCACATTCTGCAGTGGGTATAACTTCTAGAATGGTAACATATCAAATAAGCTAACCAACATGTTAACTTACACTTGATATATAACTGTGCCAAACAGCTTTATAAAGGGAAAACTTCACACACATTCACAGGAAATTGAGCAAAAGGGATTCTTCAAACCCAGGCATTTCTATGTAGTATTAGCTGAGGTCTTATTTAACAGTATACTGTTACCCCATTGCATAAGGCACAGGTAAGAAAATATAAAAACCCAAGAAATCAAAAACAATCTGGTAAATTGTACAAAACAGACATCACATCACTTGAAGAAGTGTCTAAAATCCCACCACCTACCAGTTGGGTTTGGAAATGGGGCAGAAAACAAGCCCACGTGAGAGACTGTGGCCAGTTACTGGCACAAGCCGGCAGGGTGCCAGCATGGCTTACAGGACCAGCTACCGGCCTGGACAACCTACCACCTCCTAGGTCTTGGCTGGAGTAGACTGTGCTCAGACCGCTGTGCCACTAGAAAGAACCACCACAGTGGCTGCATCAAAGAAATTTAATCCATCCACCTGCCAGGGCATATAAAACAAGAGAAGACACCTAGGAGGAACAGCTGAGGGAACTGGGGATGTTTAGTCTGGAGAAAAGGAGACTCAGGGGACACCTTACCACTCTCTACAACTACCTGAAAGGAGGCTGTAGCGAGGTGGGTGTTGGCCTCTTTTCCCAAGTAACAAGTGATAGGACAAGAGGAAATGTCCTCAAGTAGTACCAGGGGAGGTTTAGATTGGATATTAGGGGAAAAAAAAATCACCAGAAGGGTTATCAAGCATTGCAACAGGCTGCCCAGGGAAGTGGTTGAGTCACTGTAGATGTGGTGCTTAGGGACATGGTTTAGTGGTGGACTTGGCAGTCCTAGATTAACAGTTGGACTTGACGATCTTAAGGGTCTTTTCCAATGTAAATGATTCTATCATTCCAGAAGAGCAAGAGCAGCAGCAAGCAGGTGCTGAGCCAAATTCAAAGAGCATCTGTTTTCCTAAAACACGTTGCAGGAGAAATAACGTGTCTGAGCCTGCAGTCTAAGTTCAGCCTTGATGGAAAAGCAGCAGGGGGAATCTAGTCTTCCTATGATTTTCCTGCAGTGATGACCAAAGTACTAGCAACATGGAGACAGGGATGGAATTTTTACCTGGAGTGGAAGGACAGCAATCCACTTATTCAGTCAGTGGGCAGGTCCACTGTGTATGCCATAACATTTAGGGTCTTTAAGAGGTCCCACAGCACACAGTTCAGCTGCCTGAGGAGGTTGGTGGAGAACCCAAGTTCTAACTACTTTTGCGAACCCCAGTGAGTGGCTCTAAAAAGCCATCAGTCCACATGGGATCTCACGGGACTATCCAATGATCAAACACCAGACTGGTTGCATCTGAAGCTATAAGGGAAACATACCCAGGCCACAGCACATCTTACCCCAGCTGCCCTCTGGAGCACACTCTGAGCATACAACCAGAAGTCACTGCACCTGCACTCTGGAGCTCAGCTTCCTGGTTAGAGAAACCAAATCTAGAACCACGGCCAGAGGAAGAAGTGGATGCTCAGACAACAGACCTGAGGGCAAGGCTGAGAGGTCAGTGGTGATGGGTGCTGCTTTCTCTGCTTCCCCCAGACACAAGCCTGGAACAGGTTCTCTCCAGGTACAGAAAGGGACTTCTATATCATGTAAGAACCACTAAAAACAGGAGTTCTATTTACAGACAAAAGATAAAGAAAATGTTTCTAGACAGGCTGGAGAAACACACAACCAGGAGGATAAGTGTAGAGACAACCTCACACCCCTCTGCACAGATGGTGTGATTGTCACCTGAATTTTCCGCGTCACCTGAATAAGGTTCAGTGTCCAGAGGTTGCTTATTCAAGATATAAAAACAAAAAGTCTGGAGGTCTGAAGAAGAAAATGGGTGGAGCTGTTCTTTTTTGCTAATTCACTTGTTTTGGGATTTGGACCCCCAAACCAGATGTTTAATCTGTTGCCATCTTCCCATCATCATGTATCATTAAAGTTTGCGCTGATTCAGTTCTTCCTGAAATACGAAGAAGCCACTGTGGCAACACTTAGCTTGTTCGGGACCACAGCTTGGTGTGACGGGGGTGTAGGCAGAGGATGAAACACTACAGGTGTTCGGCTGCACTTTGTTCCCATGACGCTGACACACCCCGTGGCTCAAGAGATTTGCAGATCACTTCTGTTTTAAATGTCCATGCCGCTATCAGCTTGGAGTGATGCATGGTGCAGTCTGGAAGATTCCAGTGACTACTACCATTGCAACAAAGAGAAGTTTTCTTATTCACAGGATAAAAATAGGACCTGTGAACTCCGGTTAATGTCCTTAATCTAGGAGACATCTTGAAGGCTCAACCAAAGAAACCTATTCACCATTTTTACAGGAGTTTTTAAGATCTTCACAAATGGGTCAGGTATCTTTGTCCACAACATGGAACTTGAAACCAATTTAAAAATATTTAAGGAAGATAAGCGGAGAGGTATTTACAGGGCCATGGCAGATCCACGATGAAGTTGCAATACATGATTTGTGAATCCACATACCTGGTTTGATGCTGATAAAGACAGAAGACAATCGTAGCCCAATCCATCATCTGTCTTACTGCCACTGCACCTCAGTAAACAACAGCTCTAGTCAGGACATTATTTTTCATTTTTGTCAGCTGCAGTAATGATGCGGAGTTGTGGATCCACCATTTTGAGTCACAATCTGTGACATTAATTAAGCTTTTCATTGCCAGGGTAAGATTACAGTTAAAGGCTAAGTATTTTTCCAACATAGCTATACCTATGGTTTTATCCAGCTCTTATTCAGCGTTTGAGTTATTCAATACGAAGGATGAAACAGAGGTGTGCAAAGTGAGGTTGGGGATAGTTTTCTGTTTCTAGGCTTGTTAGGCACTGGCAAATGAGACAAGCTCTTAGCAGCATTAAAAGTAACCACAGATATACTGGGAGTGTCATTAGCAAATGAGACAAAAAAAGGCTCAAACTGACGTCGTACCAAGGAATGAAAACAGACACAAAACTAGGCAATTCTTGCTTCAGACAGGAGGATGTGGCAACCTTTACAGTTCTGACTAAAGAGGTAATACGGGCTATAAAAGTCATGCTCAGACAACCAAAGATACTACTGGAAGGAACATTTGGCAGGGACAGCAGTATCCTAAGGCTGTATCAAATAGCCAGAAACTATAGCTGGAAGAATATATTGTAATATGGTGCCTAGAGGCAAGAAAAAAAATTAGAAACATAGGATTTCCTCACGGAACACTTTTATAGGGGGCTTGAAAGCAGAGCGGTATGCTCAATTATAGCTGGAATTATAGAAAGAAAAGGCATTATAAACACACTAATGTTTCGTTTGCATTCTTCCTCATCTTGGTAGTAGCAATAATCTGGCAGAATGTGTTTAAGAAGAGGTAGGATACCTCCTGGGCACAACAACCCCAGCATCAAGCATGTAAACAACCCTGTCTCTGCTTGTCCTTCAATTAGTGAGGATTTTTCTACTTCATTACCTTTACTGTGACTTAGCTTTATTTTTGGTGGAATGGATATGCTAGAGTTTGAAAACAGCATAGCAGATCCTTTGGCTTCCTTTCAGTCTGCAAGGATTCCAAGGAATGCTTTCAGACCCTGGGTATTCTTAGATGTTGGGAAGACAGTGCTTTTGAACCAAAAAAGCTTCATATTACACAGGGCTGATTTCAAAGGATTTCCTAAAACTGAGAGCACAAGTAAACTCACAATACGGCTGGGAACTTACAAAGTGGCTGCGTTATTCTGTGTGGTTAGGTTATAACAGAGCACCTCACGAACAGGGACAGAACATCACCACAGTGTCAGCATGGTGACCTTTTGGTGTGGATGGATGAATTTTTCAGATCCAGAGAACTGACGAAAACATTACCAGAGGCACACAGCAGAGGCCTTTATGCAGACACATAATCACTTGAGACACTACGATGAGAATGATGAAACATGTCTTCCAAAGCTATTTTTTCACGTGGACTTGGAGACTTTCCTCCCTCCATTTCAGGATGAGATTCTGGTTATGGAAATCTAGAAGGTTTTAACTGATGTCCAGTTTTTACCAGAAGCAGCAAGGATTTATTTCAGACAGAGTATGACCAATTAGAGAGAGGGAGGATTTGCTGTCATCCCAACCAAGGGCCCAAAGAACCTGGCATACCCCAGTTCAAGCCCCAGGAGGTTTACAAGACTCTTCCGATCCTCTTCTCTTTGCACAGAGAAAGTTCCCTGCCAGCCAGGTTAGCAGCTAAAAAGTTTCCATGTACTTCTTCAGAATGAGGCAGCTACTCTGCTTCCATGCAGGATCAGCTAAAGGTAAATTCAGTCAATCTGCTGCCAGAAAACCAGTTTCTGCAGAACGTACGTCTGCCATGTTGCAGGTATACCTCCCTAGTTAATTATATTCCCCCTTTAAGAATGATTGTCTACTCCCACTTTTGCTACAGAAGGTATTTGGGCATGTCAGTGATGTAGGTGTGCAGCCAACCTTTAGTTTCTGCAATTTATGAATCAGTAAAAAGGTTCAGGCATCATAAGCGAGCCTGCCAGCATGATCATAAACTTTTCAGGAACTTCAAAGCAGTGGTTGAGGGGGATAAGTAATACTTCTGCTCCACAGACAGTCATTAGAGCTGCCAAATCAAAGCCATCTCAGATTTTTAGAAGTGGGAAGGCATCACAATGCCATGCTGTAGAAGCACTTTTCACTCAACAGATGCTCCACTTGGCCAATGATATCAAGAAGCTTGCAGCTCCACATCAACATCAATGCATCAACAACCACATCTTAAGAGCTTTACAAGGTCACACATAGCAGCAAGGATTTGGGAGACAGATGAGGGCTGCAGACTAGTGTTAAAGGTAAACACAGCATAGCAGGCTTGCAGTCTTTGAGCAAGGGGTACAGGCCAGTCTAAAAGAAAACACGGCTATCTAGCAGCAGATGCGTGGAGCTTGTGTTTTGGGAAAAGGGACAGACAGAAGATCTTGACAGGCTTAGGTCTTATCCCACTTATACCACAAGTGCTACAAGATTCTGATATCCCTGAACTGTAGATTTTTTTTGACACCTCTCTCTATGGACTGGGCACTCTTTATGTCTAGAAAATACATGGATAAAGGAAAGCTAATGGCCTTCCAATAAATTGTACAATTGGGTTATTATTACTGTTTTCAGTCAGTTTTGTTTAATCATGTACACAACTGCAGGTATTTCAGGTACACTCACCTTTTACATTATGAATTTAAAAATGGCATTTTTTTCTCCTACAAATTGCAGTTATAATAGATATGCTCTGGCCAGATATAAAACTGTTCTAGATACCACTAAAAACGGTCATAAGTTTTTAGTACTGAAAAGGGAGTTGGTCCTACATATTATATTGAAAGAACAAGTCAATAACCAGACAGAAAATGAAGCTGACCTCTGGCATTTATAAGCACTGGAAGGTTTTCACAGGTTTGGAAAATAATTTACTCTCTATCGATTAAAGCAGCAGCTAAACATGGATGACTGATCTCATTTTGCCAGATTTCAGTTCACGCTAGGTACAGAGAAATACAGAGGGTACTCTGACACAGTAAATTCAAAGGTTGATACTATCACTACATTATTTAAAACTCCAAGCTGTGAACGGTCATCTTTCAAGCAGACTCTGGGAGTCTTATATCTGAGGTTTGAGGAGGTAGAGTGCTTAATTCCAAAAGTCAAAATCACAATGGTTTTCTGAAACAAACAAACCCAAAATCTCCCAATAAACCTCTCTCAGTAACAACAGCAGAACATTGTCTGAAAGAAAAGTAATCAGATTTCCAGACATACTTTGTAAGTAATCTTGTTTACTGTAATTTTGCAACAGCTTTTATAAATTTTTCATCTGAAATCAGGAAGGCTACTGCTTGTATTCTGACAAGTTGAGATAGCTGAGTAAGTGGAATACATCCCTATGTGGCTGTGTTTGGAAACAGTTAAGAATATATTGCCAAAAAAGACCCCACAAAAAAAAAAAAAAACAAAAAAAAAAAAAAAAAAAAAAAAAAAAACTACAACAACAAAAAAAATCCAAAACTCAGACATCAGTGTGATATATTTTTACAACCAAATAAAACATTAAAATAGAAGGAAAAACTTCCATTGGTTTCAGGGATTTTTTTAAGAAAGCCTAGAACATAAAAACGGCTCATGCTTCACTAATATCCATCTTTTCTTAACAATGTTCGGTCCCACATTCCACATTTTAAGCTGTTCTTTGAAGTACAAGCAAGAAAGATGAATCGAGAGTTACAGCGAGTCATTTTGGAGTTTTGTTTCCACAACGGGGTTAAGTAATTTCAGTAAAATCTTAACTGCTTTGTACAAAAACTAAAGGAAACAACTGTTAAGAAAGATTTCCTTTAACTTCAAACACACAGCACAGACCTATCCCATTTCACTTCCATTGCACCTCCTCTAAAAAATTAAATCTTTTGTCAAAACAATCATATACGTATCAGATCTGCAAAATAAAGACAAGGATGTTAATATTGTCTCTCGTGGCTCAGTCACTCCTAACTCCATGCCCCTTTTATATCATCAGACATACACCAAAGAAAAAGACTAAGATTCCGCAGCTATATAAAAAGAGTATTCTTTATTCAGATGCAGGAGAAACATATCTAAACCTTCAGGAACATTTTAATCACAAACGCAACCAGAGCTGAGTATAATAAAACGCTTTTAGGTGAAACGCCGGGCAGGGCTCCAAAGGATTTTGTCCAACATCCTGTGGCTGGAAGTCCGTACAGGCAAGCTTTCTCTCTGCCTGAAATTACTTTCATCCGTCAACTGGAAACTTTAAGGATGAACCCCACCTCTCTCTCCACTCACCCATCCAGTTGTTAGCCACAAGAAGATAAAGGCTCAGGAAAAAGGTTTTAAAAGCATTTTCTTTCCTTTTCCGGTATGTCTGGAATTCCAGACTGAACTATAAAATTCACTCTTTCTGAAGTAGTAACGCCTGGCAAGACTCAGCCAACTCAGTTTTGTTTCCGTAACTTTCAGCAGTCCTTCGATCTGGGCCCAGTGTTATGCCACTGTTGTTACCGTGAAGGATTTATCTCAAGAATAATGAGGTAATACAAAATTTTTTACCTCAAAGAAACAAATACGAAAATAAGCATGTGCTACTTGTAAACAGGCTGTCAGTAGTACCATGACCAAAAGGTATGAAATGTAGTGCTAAACACTGTCAAACCCAAGTTCTGCCACCTTGACTGTAGGCGAGTATTGCGTACGTCTCCGCACGTAACCATGTCTCAGCTTCAGCATCTGATGGACTTCCAGTTCCATCACTGGCCCCTTCAGCCCTGATGGACAAGCACCCAAGTCAACACACCAGAATGAGATAAGGTGTCGAACCTGTATTTTGTACACAGAGCTCCAAAACGGAAACATTTAAGCATTAAACAACTGAATTATGAGGCCATTACTGGCCTCACATCAGCTCTTTTACAACTGTTCCGTATTTAGTAGGAATGGCACTTCAAACAAATAGCTCAAAATACAAATACCAAAAGGAAATAAACCGCCGATTAACTCTATGTTTAGCTAATCCTGCAAGCATTTCCTGCAGCTTTTAAGACAAAAGTTTGGTCATAACAAGCAAGAAAGCAGGATTCTCCATCTGTTTAAGCCCTGTTCAGTGCACTGCCTCTGGAAGTGAAACCCGTTAGATTATACTAACCTACCCATCCTTGCTCTTAGAGATCACCAGCTCTATTCAATAAACATTAAGCCTTCCAGAAGACCATTAGAAGATTAAAAAAACACACGCGAACAACAGCCTGAGACCCCTCAAATCCCCCGTTCATTACTTCAGAAGTACACAGTAATGCAAACAGCCTGTCTCTAATCATTAACAGCAGGAAAACTCTGAAAGGAGCAAGAATTTTACTGCCCTCTGCAGCTTTTCCTTTGCGTTCAAGGCAAGGGCAAAACGCCACAGCTTTCTGGGCGAGATAAACTGATAGCGGCTGTCACCTGCCGCTGCGACGCCCTGTGCCTCCCAAGGGCTGGCAGCCCCGCACCGGGCACGCAGCAGGGGCGTCCGACCCACCGGGCTTCACCGCCCCCAGAGCCGCGGGCAGCGCTGCCCCGAGGGCTTCCTGGAGAAAATGGGTCAAACACTAGAAAACGGTATTGCGGGGACAGGGGGACACACGGGGGGGGGGGGGGGGGGGGGGGCGGACACGACGGGCAAGGACGGAACGGCTCCTGCTCCCCTGCCATGAAAATGTTACTTCAGATACCGGTGCGGACTGCATTCGTGTGCGGCGATGTAAGCCCTGCCGCTAGCGGGGCCGACGCGGCTGCGCTGCCAGTTGGAAGGGAGCAGCGCCAACGAATTAAGTGAATTAAACTCGATGCGCTTGTTGACTCAGTTTCTGCTCCATCAGCCGCGCTGCCGCTGTTCCAGCGCCGCCTCAAAACGGGCTGCAAACTTCGGGCGGGGGGTCCCCGCGCCCCGCCGCCGCCGCCGCCCGCCGCCACCCCGCCGCCGCCCGCCGCCAACTTTCCTCCGCAGGAGCGGCAGCACCGGCGCTCGCCCGCCCCGGCCCGGCCCGGCCCGCCCCGCCCGGCCCCGCTCGGCGGAGGGCGCCCGGTGCGGCGACGGCAGCCGGGCGGGGGCGGCGGGGACGCCGGGCGGCGCGGGTCCCGGACCGGGAGAGCGTCTCTTACCAGCCCGGAGGCGAAGAAGACGGCGAGCAAGGCCAGGCAGGCGCCCATCACGATGAGGAGCAGGAAGACGATGAGCGGGTGCTGCTGGCTCATGCAATAGTAGGACTCGTAGAGCCAGTCCCGGGAGCGGGACTGCTCGCCGCTCGCCCCGCAGCCGCCGCCGCCCGCCTGCTCTGCCCGCTCCAGCAGGTAGCGGCGTCTCCTCCTCATCATCATCGCTTCTTGCCACATCGGGCAGAGCCCGCGCAACTCCCTCAGCGCCGCCGCCGCCGCCGCTGCTGCAGGAGGCAGCCGGGGAGTGGAGCGGAGCGCGCTCCCGCGCGGGAGGCGGAGAGGAGGAGCCGCGGCGGCGGCGGCGGCATGGTGCGCCGGGCGGCCGAGCCGCGCAGCCAGCCCGGGGCTTGGTGCGCCTCCGGAAGGCACCACCCCGCACGCACATGCCTTGCCCGGCTCCGCAGGCGGTGGGGGCGGGAGCCGCGCTCCTCCTCGCCGGGGAGGGGAGCGGGCGGCCGCCCGGAGCGAGCGCCCAAGGGCGGCGGGAGGCGCCTCCGCCCCGGCGACCGTGAGCGCAGCCCCTGCCCCGCGTCCCTCCGCCCCGGCGCCGGGGGATGCCCGAGGGTCAGGGCCGCCCGCCGCGCCCCGCCGCCCGGCCCCCGCCCGCCTGCAACCGAGAGGCCTCGCCGCCCCCCGAGGGCTCCGGTGCTCCCGCAGGTGCCTCCCCCGACGGCGGCGGGGAGGGCGCCCAGTGTCGCCACCGCCCCCCGCGGGCCCGGCGCTGCCCCCGGGGAGCCCGCAGCGGGGCCGTGCGGGGCCGCGCCTCCCGGCGCAAGGGGGAGACAGGTCTGAAGATCTCCGTGAAGTGACTCCGGGGAGCGGGGGGCTGGCCGGCGCTCTTTCGCTGGGTGCCTTTCCCGGGGGCTGAATCTGCTCGTTAAAAATCACACCTCGTTTTTTGTCACAACCGGGCATTCACGTTAGGAAGCCGCGTGACACACATTTTCACCAGCTTTCCTTGCGCTGAAGGACTTAGTTATTCCTAACAAAGCTGGCACTTGAAACAAACTGGACATGTAACTCACTAAACTTACCATCTGTCATGCACAGCATTTACCGGGTAAAGCTCTGCAAGCAGATGCAGACAGTGCTGCCGCCCCAGCCCACTGCCTCCCTGCATGTCCCTGCCCACAGAACAAATCCCTCGCTGCCCTCTCCGAACCACTTGCTGGCCTCTTTGCCATACCCAGCATCTCCTAGAGGATGCAGGGCAGCCTAAGCTCTCCAGGGAGAGCAAGAGGCCGAAAACAACAAGGATGCTACTGGGCCTAAATGTCCCAAGGGTGGCCTCTGATGACTGGAGTAATGTCAGGAGCAAGAGGGACTTGAGAGTACTACGATACTGCAAAAGGTGAAAAACTGGGGCTACCATAAGCGGTCGTATGTGATAGATGAAGAGCAGAGAGCTAACCATTAGCCAGGTAGAAAAGAAGGCAAGGTAACCAGAACGATATGGACCAAAACCGCCCCTGTAATGCTGCCTTCTTTCTCTGCCTCTGTTCATGTTTTTATCCAGAAGAAGAAGAGATACATCAACCACCAGTGTAAAAAAGCAGAGAATCCAATTGCACATATAGCTCGGAAGTCCTGTCCATACACTTGCACTTCTTATGTTCTACGGGTTTGAAACAAGGATGAGGTCTGAGCTTCTCTGCCCCCTGTTGCTCTCAGCTGGCTAGAAGAAGAGCTCCTCAGCTGTCACTTTTCCTTCCCCTGAAGTGCTTGCTGGGGCAGGAAGAACACAGAGGAGGAAGAATTGGAAAGTTACAACTTCACCCACTGTTCTGGGAGAGAGAGGGCGAAAAACTCTCAGAAGCAGCAGTGATGAGATTGAAGGATGAACACAAATGTATGTGGGGAGAACATTCTGGCAGAATTAATTGCCGGGAAGGAGTTGGTAGAGGTGGGTGTGAGAATTTTTGCAACATGAAAAGGCTTCACTTGCAGTCACTTCAGAAACTGTGGAGCTGGCCACCCTCACTGTCACACACACATATGCAGTGGGATAAGCAAGGGGAGTTTAAAAAAAATCAAGAGATAAACCAGAATTACAACATTAAATTTCTTTTAAAAGCAGATTGTAATATTTGGGTTTTGAAAGCATCTGAATTTTCATCTGAGGAGAAGAACTTGGGGGTGCTGGTGAATGAGAAGCTCAACATGGCCCTGCAATGTGCACTTGCCACCCAGAAAACCAACAGAATCCTGGGCTGCATAAAAAGAAGCATGACAGGCAGGTAGAAGGAGGTGATTCTCCCCCTCTACTCCACTCCAACATAAGAAGGGCATGGACCTGTTGGAGCAACTCCAGAGGAGGGCCACAAAGATGATCAGAGGGCAGGAGCACCTGCCCTAAGACAGACTGAAAGAGTTGGGGTTGTTCAGCCTGAGGAAGAAAAGGCTCCAGGAAGACCTTATTGCAGCCTTCCAGAACCTAACAGGGGCCTACAAGAAAGCTGGAGAAGGACTTTTTACAAGGGCAATTAGTGACGGGACAAGAGGGAATAGCTTTAAACTGAAAGATAATGAATTTAGATTAGATACTAGGAAAAATTATTTACTGTGAGGGTGGCAAGACACTGGAACAGGTTGCCCAGAGAAGTTGCGGATGCCCCATCCCTGGAAGTGTTCAGGCCAGGCTGGATGGGGCTTTGAGTGACCTGGTCTAGTGGAAGTTGTCCCTGCCCATGGCAGGGGGTTTGGAACTAGGTGATCTTTAAGGTGTCTTCCAACCCAAACCAGTCTATGATTCTATGATCTCTCAAGGGTAGGAAGACCAGTATCACATACATAATTATGTAAAATACAAGAATAATTACATGATTCTGTTACTCACACAAGTGTAGAAGATGTGAACAGACAATGTGAAGTGTATTCTCTGCTTCATGTATACAACAACCATCCCCCCAAAAGTACTTGAATGTTAATACAGATGGCGATACTGGTTGCCTTTCTTCCCAATGGTTCTGCTTTAATAGCTTTCTACTACTTTCCACCTCTCTGAACTTGAACAGAAAAGCCCATTCCAAAGAGTTTATTATGAAGATCATGCCATTTGTTTGTTATTTCACTAAGATCTTACGCATGTAACAGATAATACCTCATTATATTGATCTCATCCAGTTTCTCAGGAAATAAAATTATAAATCCAGAACAAAATCAGAATTAACCCAAAGGTTGCCCAGTGGTACCTCATGCCTTTCCAGAGCAATGAGTTCAGCGTAACTGTCTTCTGAAAGATCAGACATAAGCTGCTTCAACAGCTGAGCAAGGAGTACCCAGTTATATTTCCATTTGACACTGTTTTCTTGCCCACCTGATGGACTCAACCACTCTACTTTCCCTCTCCAGCCTAGGTGCCTGCATCTTTCAATTCGTTCTTCAAACTTTCAGGTAGGAATGTCCCACAACTTAATGTTTAAACCTAAACCCTCATCAGTCCTTAAAGCAGATCAGTAGTTAGAGGCAAAGTTCCAGTGAAAAAAAATACTATGCTGTCATGCATGACTGCAACACTATATATATGTGAACAAGGTAATTAAAACTGCACAGTACCTAAATCTGAATTCGACCTTCTAATTTGAATGCTCTACTTTTTAACTAACATATTAAAGGGGTTTTTTTTCCTCCAGGATACATTTAATTAAATGAACATTATTACCATCAAATGACAATTATGCCATTGCTGAAGTTGAAATGCCATATGTTTTTAGAGACCAATTTCCCTAGGTAGCCTAAAATATACATCCTTACTTGTCTCAGCCTGAAAGTTTGCTGTGCCTTAGGGAAAAGGAAGGTACAGTGAATTTTATAACCTGGGGTTGAAAAACAAAGGACTTTCAGTAAAAAAGCTATCCGTGTATTACACCTTATTTCTCTAATAGGGAAAAACCCCAAAGCTAGCACTTAAGACTGTCAGAAAATATCTACTGTGTACCCTTGGGAATCCAACAACGTCAAAGAATTTGTTCCTTAAGCAGCTGGTGTCTGAGCATCTGCTGTACCCTCTGGAGAAGCAAACCAACACAGAACCAAAAGTTGAGGTCTGCAGTTGCTTGTCAAAGTAACCATGTGCCAGAGGCATTACACTTTCCAGTAGCAGACCGATTAACCTAGAGAACTTCTGTCTGGACTGTCTCCAGAGGTACCTTCCAGCCTCAATTGTTCCGTGATTCTGCAATATCACAGCTCATTACTAGTATCAAGGGATCTGTAATAGGTGCTAGGGAGAGAGCTAAACAGAAACAGGAGGCACAGGAGAACGTCCTGTTCCCTATATCGCTCTCTTTGCCACTCAGGCTTGAACAGTCTCCATCCCCTCTTTCCTTTATTTTCCCTTCCTTGATGTCTTCTCCTGCATGGGCATTCTGGTTAGGGATGCAGACTAGACAGCAGAAGAAGAGAAACAGATCCTTTGCCCTCATCTACTCTGTTCAGCTCTAGGACATAGCTAGCCACAGGAAGTAAATCGCAAGGAACGGATGCTGAATCTTACAGTTCTGCAACATAGGAAGCACTCAAGAGAGCCATAGCAGCTGGCCTGAGCAAAATACGCTACTCACAAGTCAGATTCCCTCCCTCAGCAGCTGGCTAGAAGAGCAAACGCATCACAATAGTCCTGATATTGTTCTGCCACTGCCCACATGCATCAGGCTATCTTATGCTGAGCTGCAATGGCAGGGCAAGTTGCCCTGCCAGTAAAATTACACACAGTCACTGGCTGAACCACACTTCCAGAGGTTGGCTGTGGAAGCACGGCCAGAGACAGGTCAACAAGCCCTGCTTAGTGCTGCAGAGTCCTGGGGACACCACCTGATGAGCCGTAAGAGCAATACATCTGGCTTGTCCACAATTGTAGAAGGCTGGGATTAAATTTTGTGCAGGGGCCCTGACACTCACAGTGACCCTGAAACCCATAGGCTGAGAAATAGTAAATCTACATGGGCAATTACTTAACAACACTAATTCTCCATCAGGGATACACAACTTTTTCTTACTGTTTAATGCTGAAGACTGTAAATTTTTGCTGGATGTTTCTGTATTCATTTTACTGAGGTCAATTATCAGGACTTGCCCTTTCAACCCTTATAACTGCAGCTATGCGCTACTGTTGCTCTTCAGAAAATAATGACAGAATTTCCTACAGAAATAGATTTGATTTCACACATCTGGAACCTGGTGAAATTCACTTTTGATTTAGATACAGACTGGCTTGAGGTGTTTAATATTATTATTTAAGGTGCTAAATTACAGTCTCACTGATCTATCATTTCTTGTGTTCTTGTACTTTTCTCCCTCTCCCTTTCTGAAGCTAGTATGTAAATTTGGGTTTCTCTCAGCATCCATAAATTTTTAAGGGTAATTACTAATAAATTCTGAGGTTACTGAAGGAACTACTCGAGAGCCAGATGAACTGAAAATACTCCATTAATCTCCCTTCTTCTTTGTTTTCATCACAGATGGCAACTACATCAGTCATCTAACCATAGATAACCTTTTAAATAAAGATTGAAGCAAAACAGACATCAGTATTTTAAATGTTTTGGTACCATCTGGCATTAGCTGAATAGTTGGTCAACTATTCACACAGCCTACTTTGAAAAAGCATGGGATAAATAGAAAATTAGCCAGAAGTACACTAGTTTTCTCTCTGTTCCTTGCTCTTTCTTATTTTGATCATGCTGTTCTTTATACTCACTGGTATAATTTGACTTAGTTTCCACATGCTATATCATACCATACCTTTCCAGTTTCAAGATATTAACCTCCAATTACATACTTCCTCATCTTTCATATTGGGACATTTTGTCTTTGTGGAAACTTACAAGTTCTACTTAGGAAACTGTCTAATCTTCCAGATAAACTGCTTCCAGGTAGGAGATCCAGGGAAGGTGGGAGGAAAGGAATAAACTTTTAAAAATTTAAAACTGATCAGGCAAGTTTTTCAAAAAATCCAGATTAACTGGACAAACACCAGTACTGTAGGCAGCTCAGGAAAAACCTGTTCAATATACGACTACAGTCAAAACACTTTACAGCATTAGAATGCATAAAGAATAGGATGATGAATAATTTAGAACACACAATAATGCCTTTATATTGATCAATCATACAGCTTCATCTTGAGTCATATTACCCTACTTACCCAATCTCATAAAAAACGCTGCAGAACTAGAGCCAGAGTCTTCAGAATACAAGTAATAAGAAAAATTAAAAAAAAAAAAAAAATCAAGGAAGAGTTTCTTCTATTTAGCCAGTGTATAGGACTGTTATCCACAGAAATCAAAACATACAAGGGAAAATAGCAAATGCATATAACATAACCTGAAAACTTCAGAAAAGACTGCTTGGAATTTTCTATTTTCCATATCTTGTTTTTAATAAAAAAGATAGAGTGAAAATTAGACGAATTAAATGCAAAATTAGTGAGTGGGATATGTTATTTCACCCAGCCTGTAGTAAATCTTTGGAACTCTGTGATGGGAAGCTTTTAAGAACAAGAATTTATTAGGGTGACAAAATGGATTTGGGTTTATGATTGTCAAAATAAGTCTGATAATCACCCATAATAACATAAATTATGAGGAATATTGATCCTGTTGCTTCATGAGTAACGTCAGCGCAAGGCAGGAGGTACAGACATGAGACAAAGATATGAAAGGCGGATAATGTCACAATGGGTTTCTTGCATCTTCCACTGCATCGTAATGTCAATTTTTTTTCCCAGGGACAGGTTATTGGACTGGATTATTCTTTATTCTCATTTATTTGGGGCAAATGTGTCCCTATCCTTTAAAATTATTTCAAAAGATACTGTTTCGTCAATACAGGGCAAGACCATTGATGCAAAAACAGTGACTCACACAACACAATCTACATATTCTCCCTGCAAAAAGGAAGGCATATATGTGGTAAATTTGTTTTCTTTGTAGATATTTTATTATGATCTTTACTCCATCTACACAATCCGTGAAAGAAAAACTGTAACCGTGCAACCCTTCAAATTTATTGCAATGATAAAATCTTATAGGTGGCATTTACTGACCTATACAGGTTAATCAGGTTAGCCCATACTACAGAACAGAAACATATAAAACTAAACATAAAACCAACAGTTAAAATAAACACATGTAGCTACAGTCATATAAAAGAAAACCAAATTCATATGTATCTAAAAAGACATTTTTGCAAAATCTCTGGTTTTGTTTCAGTTTTTCCCCCAGTAGCTATCATAGCTATTTTAAAGGAAATTCCTTCCTAACAGAGGCTACAAATGACAGTGCAAATTAAAAGTACAATCCTGCAAAATTCAAGACATAATCACAGTTCTGAAAATACTTAAAAGCAAATAAAAGTCTATAAATGTTACCTCCAGGATTGCTGTGAGACTTTTTGAAAAGTCAGACCTAACCAGTGAAATAAGATTTTGCAAGATGGAAGGACCAGTATTTTTCCTAAATTAAATATTTCCTGCTCTTAATTTTGTAGTCTTCTTGGCTCCAAGAAAATCAATCTGGGCTCATGTTTTTATAATTATTTTGTTACTATTTATTTAATAGCTATCAGTTACTATTTTGCTTAGACCAAGAAAGGGATACTCTAGGAAATGTTATCAACAAGTTAATATTTAAATTGAGTTGGACTTAAGCACTAAAGTACAGAAGAGTGTGGATCAGGATGAGATTTGGACCTCAGGCAAATTTTGTCCATAATTTTCCCACTTGCCAGAGCTATACTGTCTCTCCTCTCCTGCAGAGGTCCTGCATTTCTTCCTTTCCCTCTCCATAGGTTCAGCATGTTCCGACAGAGAAATGCCACATGCTCCCTTCAGCAATGGAGCTGGCACTGCTTGCTTTCAAGCAGACCTCTGCTGAGCTACTTAGTGACCTTAGTGAAAACATGTTAACCACAGATGGCTTCCAGAATCACACGAAGCACTATGAGGTAATGGTTTCAGCTGCATATTTGATAAGAGCACCCAGCTGATAGCAGAAAGTTGTAAGAATTGGTAATGTTTCAGGACCCAAGTTTGAGGAGATCTTCCAAGAGCAATGGATCCCATGATTTTGGAGAAAGTGTTATTTCTGGAGCAAGGCAGGAGGGACTGAATTGCTACTGAGGACAAGAAGCCACTCTGGCCGTGAAAACCAGTGGTATTGGATGAGTGATAGATCAGGGTGCTGGTGTTTGGGAGGCTGGAGAGATTTACTGAAGGGAGGCTTTGGGTCACTGGGCAGAGTCAGGTCCTGGCACAGTGTCACACCTTAAGCATAGAGACTGTGGGTTGAAAGCACAGCTTAATCCTACTGCACGCCCCCTCCCCTCAGAGGAATGGGAACTGTAGAGTAAATGTCATTGGCAAATGCTGCCCAGCCTTTTGCCTTGCTGGTGAGGTCTACTTCACATTGGGAAAGCTCCTCTACAGAATGTGTGGACTACCCAGTCTTGCAGTTTTGGAGGAAAGGTATTGATACTAATCAACAAAATATTCCAACTTCAGAAGTTTTCTTCAAACCAGCTGATTGATATACAACTGGGTACCCCTGAGGGGTATCTGGAACAGAAGGTTATAAATGGCTGCTATAGCAATCTCTCAGATATTTGAGTACCACCTTGTCACTAAGAGTCCTTGTATAATTTTTTCCATTTTTTGAGATAAGGATTTCAAAAACTAAAGTACCAGAGACCTATCCATTTCACAGGGGCTTTCTGTCTCCTTAGGACTGGACGAAAATTCACAGAATCACAGAATAGTTCAGGCTGGAAGCAACTTGTGTCCAAACCTCTGCTCAAAGCAGAGTCATCCAGAGCAGGTTGCTTAGGACCAGGTGAGGTTGACTTTTGAATACCTCCAAGGAGGGAGACTCCACAACTGCTCTGGGCAACCTGTTCCAATGTTTGATCTCTGTTACAGTAAAATAGTTTTTTCTAAACAGATTTTTTTTGTCTTACATTTTGTGCCCATTGCCTTTTGTCTTTTCACTGAGCAGCACTGAAAAGAGCCTGTCTCCATCTTCTCTGCTGCCTGCCCTCATCAGGTATCTACACACACTGGTAAGATCCCCCTTGAACCTTCCCTTCTCCTAGCTAAACAGTTTTGACCTTCCCTCATAAGACAGATCCTCCATTTGCTTAATCAGTTTCATGACCCTGTATTGGACTATGTACATGCCAGTGTGTCCATGTCTCTGTTGTACTGAGAAGCAGTGCTGAGAAGAGGGCAAGAATCATCTCCCTCAGTCTGCTGGGAACGCTTTTCCTAGTGCAGCCCATTAGGCTGTTTGCCTTCTTTGCTGCAAGGGCACATTGATATCTTAGGTTCAACTTGTCCACCATGACCCACCCTGGTCCTTTTCTACCAAGCTGCTTTCCAGACAGCTCATATTACCAGATATCAGGTAAAGACCTACATGTTCTTAAATCCTGTTGTGCCCTCATATGTATTGTTATTGATTTTTAGTATAATGGTAGGATTAAAAAGAATTGGTTTGCAAATCCAAGTATTTCCAATGTATTTTTTTTTTAATTTTAATTCCTGAGCCTTTATTAGCTATGTTTACTAAATGTCACATATGTTTTACCTCAAATTGCTTGAAAATATTCCCAAGTTTCTAAAGTGTTTTGTGATCTGTAGGAACCAAAAACACCCCCAAAATAATAGCATTCTTTCCTACTTATATAAGGTTGAAATATTTCTACAGGGTTTTTCAGCAAACGCTTAGTGTACACAGTGCATTTCTATACCTTGTCAGTATACAGTACATAAATGGCACAAGGTTCATCTGACCAGCACTAATTATTTTTTTTTAAGATACACATATTCATCAGTTAGTAACTGATTTTGCTACTGTGAATATTTTTATTCAATATAGGTCTCCTTTATAATGATCAAAGATTCTTGTTTAATAGGCAACCATATAGGACTTACATGACTGTACTAAGTGATATGTTAAAATATAATGGTCAATCTCACAGCCATAAGAAAGCATCCAGTACATGAGATTTTTAGGTTAACAACAAAGTAACTCCTTGATCACGCATTTTATACCAATACTGTCAGTCTCATGCTTCTCAGATGCATGTTTATTGGACATATGAGTTATTTGCATTGTTACTGGGAAACCACCCACGCTAATTTGAAACAACCACTTAATGAACGGCTCTTGAAGCCATGCCGATTAGGTGAGCGTTAGACTATTGCAATTGCATTATACTTATTACAGTAAATTATATGTATTAACTGTCACTATATTAGTATGATAGAATACTTCACCACCCCATTTTCACTTTTAGGGCACAACCAGTGATTCTTGAACCAAAAACTTATAGACTTTTATGTATAAGGTAATTATAAATAATACACAGAAGGGAAAAAAACCCTAGCAATTATGTTAATATGTGTGTTCATGTATCAATATCCCCACACCCACACCTTAATTACCCTGCACAGTTCCAATCTCAAAAAAAAAAAAAAAGTATTGAACATGAAAAGATATGGAAAAGGATGATGATCCCAGCTGGAGGAGAGACTTAATGGAACAGGACTCTGTTCAAAATAGGACGTCATCCCAATCTGATTGAAATTTATAAAATACAAAAGCTGTAAGGGCAATGAGTAGAGAAGAGCCATTCATTATTCTGTGTTATGTAAAAACTAATGCACACCTGGTAAAACTGTCATAAGGCAGGCTTAAAGGAAAGAAGCATTTGTTTTTAGAACAAAAAGATCCCACAACATAATTAAATTGTGGTATTCACTGCTAGTCACTGTTACGGAAACCGAGTTTAAATTAATTTAAAAATAACTAGAAAAAAATCAAGGAATTAGTTAATCAAGGGCTATTAAAAATTACAATCAGAATAGAAGATCTTGCTAGCGAAGACCTAAAGAGGTTGATCCATTGGAAACTCAGTAGTTAAACCAAAGGGAATATGATCCTATGAAGACAAGTTGAGAGATTTGGGGTTGTTCAGCTTAGAGAAGAAAAGACTCCAGGAAGGCCTTATTGCAGCCTTCCAGTACCTAACAGGGGCCTACAGGAAAGCTGGAGAAGGACTTTTTACAAGGGTCTGTAGCGACAGGACAAGGAATAATGGTTTTAAACTAAAAGAGGGTAGATTTAATTAGATATTAGGAAGAAATTCTTTACTATGAGGATGGCAAGACACAGGAACAGGTTGGCCAGAGAAGCTGTGGATGCCCCATCCCTGGAAGTGTTCAGGCCAGGCTGGATGGGGCTTTGAGTGACCTGGTCTAGTGGAAGGTGTCCCTGCCTATGGCAGGGGGTTTGGAACTAGATGAAATTTAAGGTCCTTTCCAACCCAAACCATTCTATGATTCTATACGTGTCCTCTTCTTATGTGCCTTCTATAACCTTCTCTACCGATAGGCAGGAACTTGTGCAGGACAGTATGGACAGTCGTACAATTTTTATTCTTGTGGGAAAGAGGTGAGAATTAGTTATAGTTAATTGTGGCAGGTCTCATTATGTCATTTCTCTATTTTATTAAGTTCTATTTCATTATAAGCACCTAACATCCTATCTGCTGTATGGAGTTAAATTAAGTTTTCATGTCGGTCTCCACCACAAAAAAAAAGCCCACTTTTCTTTTGATCATGAAAATGTAAATTCTTTGTGAAGTCAGTAGTTTAGCTATTGAAATGATTTTTCACTAGCAATGTGTTCTCTTGCATGTGCATTCATAAGTGTGTGATCACCCATTAGTGGGGTTGTGGACCATATACTTACTGGTTCAAAGCATCTAAACTTCATATGCAGCTAAAGGTAACAAAATAAATGAAAAAAAAAAAAAAAAAAAAAAAGTGATTGGTAGACAAATATTCCAAGGATGTAAAATATAGACGGGACTATACCAAGTACTGAGGCTTTGGAAAGGAAATGAAATTTATAGAGCAAGTCACTACTTTTAACTTTAAATATAGGGTAGAAAAAGTCACAGAATAAATAAATAAATAGACTCAAGAATAAAGAACGAGCAACAGCTTGATGACAGCTACAGGAAACCAGTTAAGGATCAATATAAAACTTGGAACATTTGTCCAAAGTCCATCATCAGTCTCCTGCTAAGCGGTAAAGTCAAAAGAGATCAACAGACTGATGAAGAAATAAAAGAGAATGCTTATGTGATTTGGTAGATAATACTCAAAGACAGCTGTGACAGGGGTGTAGGAGTATTTTGGAAAGTTACCAACATACAGAGAACAGGATAAGAATTATAGGGTACTTCAATGAAGAATAAAATCAGTATAAAATCTGGTTACAAAGAATATCCAATTATAAAACAATTAAGAGAGTACTTTAAATATGTCCTTTAACAAAAACAAAACAAAAAACCCCAAACAAAAACACAACAAAAAACCACCAACAACAACAAAAAACACCTGAACCCAAAACCTGGTCATTTTCTAGGCAGCTGACACACTTAGAGAAGAGTAAAATTTTTAAATGTAAGTTTAACTACAAGTACATAATTCCCAGGAGCAAAGCATGATGTGTTCATAATTGTCATGCTGAAATACTAAAAGCAAGAGCAAAACAATCTAACACAATCTTATTTAATTCATAAACTGATTGTGTTGGTCTGCAAATGTGAAAATATCAAAGGAATGGAGAATGAACAATTTAAAAAAAGAAGAAAACCTTTTGCACTGATTCCTAGCTCACAAGCTATGAAATCCTGTTTTTGCTATTGTACTGTAGATTTATGTTTTAAAGAGAAGGGAAATATAGTAGTTTTCTAGATCTGTGAAAAGCTGATATTTTAAAAATTAAACATTCCATTCATTGACTGCTTGCGAAAATACATTAAAATCTGTAAAAGCTGCACAAGTACTTTGATTAAGAAAGCTCAAAGTAATATGTTATGAGGTTGTAGGAAGATCAGTGCTTGTTTTGTCTGCTATCAATACCTAATTAAGCCAGGGAACTGTTTTTCTACCATTCTCCCTGAAATAACCATGCATGTGTCCCTTTCATTACCAAATTCACAGCTCTGGTAGGAAATAATGATTTGCACCAGATTATTTTTTTTATAAGGCTAATGATTTTTGGTGCTGTAGGAAAAGGCAGAGCAAACAGTATAACAGAAATCAGGACTTAAACATAATCTTCTTCCACCGACCTTATTTGATCTTAACCTCATTTATTTTGTTAGACTAACAGGGTTTAGAACAGACAAATGGAAAATCTTTTAGATACTTGTGTTTCATTTACATCAGTTTTCAGGTCTGAATCAAAAGCTTTTGAATTTATGTAAAATATAGATTGGAGAACCTTTCCTGGTTTAAATGAGATGTTTCCTTATATTGTGCATAAGCAAGGTGTGGGACTCTTCGATGAAGGATGCTGTGAATGCTAAATCTTTCTAAGGCTTCAAATAGCAACTTGAAAAAATTGTGGGCAGGTGGGGGGAACTTGCTGGTGGCTGTTAGGCTCAGAAACAACTTTCACTCCAGAAAGTTCCTGAACAATTGTTTTTCACAGCCACAATTTACTGATGGCTGAAAGGGAAGTCAAGAGGGGGCATCACAACACATTTTGTCCAATTTTTATACACCTTCCTTCTGTAGCCTTTTGGCTCAGCCAACCTAGTATTTTAAGTTGGGTTTAAGTGTAGCTACAGAAAAAAAAAAAAAGGTTCTCTTGCTCTGTGGTCATATGACTATTGTCCAAGTTGTTGCTACTGTAACAGCAAAACTACTCAGCTTCCTGGTGTCTGCTGCCTGTTCTGTAGTTTTAATATTGTTTTATATATGGTGTTACCTAACTTTTTTTTAGCTCAGTTTTTGCTTAGCTGTTTTTCAACTGTGTAGTTATTCTGCTTCTAACAGAATCATGGCAATAAGGTGTAGCAAACCTAAGTAACCATTGTATAAGTATCCCTGGTGAAATCAGGAAACATGAAAAAAATAACTGAGCAAACCCAGGGGATGAACCTCCAACACTGCCTTCTTCCTTGCAAAAACTCAGGACACTGACAACTTGCTGTAACAGTCCACTGGAAAGGTGGGAGCTTGAAGGGCAGATACTGTTGATTTTACTATATTACTAATGACCTTTAATAGAATTAAGAAATTTGGATTATAAGTGGTATCATTGTTGTAACTGGACTGTGGCGATGCAAGTCGAGACGGATGCAAAAAACACTATATCCTCATGACTGTGTTCAGACAAAATGGCCAAAATGGCGGGTTTTATTTTTACATATTGCTTATATATCTTAGATAGTACATGTGTCAGATTCTGATAGGCTTTCTGTCTTCCTCTTCTTGCTTGCTGTTTGCTGTTGCTGTATGTGCCCGTAAGCTGCAGTTCTAAGTTCCAGTTCTTCACATCGTGTTTACATACCTGACATTTTTGTGGTTGTCTTAAAGGTACACGACTAAGTCTTTAAAGTCAACTAACTCATCTGCAGACCCCTACACTGGACAAAAAATAAGTGGTTGCTATATTTGATTAGAACTTCTGTGCATAATACTGAGCATCTACTACTGGCTTCTGTTGGAGACAAGTTCCCAGGATGGATGGACCTCTGATCCCACTCAGTAGGACCTTTCTTGAGAAGAGGCTGTGAGAGAATTATCTCAATGGAGTGCCAAAAATATCCCCCTAGAACAATTTCAAAGTTTTCTTATTTTGGAAAGCACCGATTATAATGTTCCTGCTATTATAATTGGAGTTTCTGGAGTGTTTCAGAAATCTTGGAGGATAGTCATTTAGACTGGTAATAGAAAACAGATATCTTTTCAACAAACAGATGAAGAGATGCAATTTCAGATGCAATTCCAAAACCCCAACTGTATAAAAGTAAGCATTATTAAAAAGTGAGCTGCAAAGCCATTCTCTTTCCCTCCTTTACTTTTTCTAGAGAATTATCAGTAAATTAACTGGTGAATCAAAAAAAAAAAACAAACCCCAGTCTTTATTGAGTGAAGGTGAACCCATCTAGAAGGGAAAGATCTGCCTTTGAAACTGACGGGGTGACTTCTGGCCAGTGAAGAAGGGACTATGTGGTCCAAGAAAATCTTAGATCAGATATTCCTTTCATCCTTCACTTCCCTGGTTCCTGCATAGAAATGGAATAATCACAATTACAACACCACAGGAAGAGTCTTTCTTCTCTAAAAAAGACAGACATCCATAAAAATGATAAAAAAGCACAACAAATATTAGTCTTAGCATTATGCCAGCAACTTTAACATGTGAAAACTAGTTAAAAGCAAAACAATTGAAGTTACACAGTTACTGCTAGAAACCATAATTTAAAAATAAGATAGTTCTTTTATTATTTTTGGGCCAGTTCCTGAGGCTGTCTAAATACTGATAAATCCCACCCAAATGAGTCTCACAGTCCTCAAAGGTGCCAAACATCAACACCTTGGTACAAACTGTTTCAGCAGGGATGCTCAGCATTCCTAGGGCTGCAATTTATAGACCTCCTCTGATCAAAAAGAAAAGTGATTTTGCTTTGCCTTTATGTTTTCTTTCAGCCATACTGATTTCCAAAAAAGTAAAAAGCCTTTTGCATGAACACTACAAATAGACTTAAGTCACTTTTATGTTAAGTATCATTCAATTTACAAACCTTTTAAACATTCCTTGGCAAAGAGCTTTGCTCATTCAAATTACTGCAAAATATTTGAACGCTTTACATGTTTAGATGATGCATAAGGTTATTTTGAATATTTCAGAATACGCTCTTGGTGGTCGCAGAGGTGATTCATGGCAGAATGAAAATCTGGAATTTCCAATGGTAAGGGCATAGTTTGAGAATTTTTCAATAGGTGGGATGATATTTCAGAAGAAAACTGCAAAAAAAAAAGAACGTTTGTGAGAGATAAATGCCATATAAATTAGAGGAACACAGAAATTAAAGCAGAAGAGGTAAGTAAATCCACTCTTCTGTTTATGTCAAAATTGTTTAGATAGATTAATCAAAAATGCACAAAATTTCTAGGGTTAAAGGTACCACCATTTTATAGATGGAAAACCAGCAACAGAGTAAGGGATATAATCATTCCTTGATAACACCCTGACACTCCTCACTCTCCCTCCCTCTCTGATAAGGACATGTTGTGAGAAAAGTATTAGCTATGACAGATCATAGAGGATTTGCATTAACTTACCACCCCCTCCCTAGAACATACTGATAATATGAATTTCACTTTATCATTTAGCTGGTATTATAATAGAAAATCTGCTAAATACCCATTAGCTTAAGGAGTTTCTACATGAGCCTGGAACCTATGAGAATAAAAAAAAAATTGTTTTCATGAACACTGCATTGCTTTCTAATGTTGAAAACTAGGGTGAAGGATCAGTAGCAGAGAAGCTGTAAGAGTGAATAAATGTATAATTAATGTATGATACGGTGCAAATGGATAAAGAATTAAAGTCTTTCTGTAACATGGAGGGCCTCCTTGTTGTCAGAGGAAATCAGGCATGGGAAGGAAGGTACCACAAAAAGTATGACTGACTTTGAAGGTCTTCAGAACCTTTGAATGTTGACACAGTCCTGGCTTTCCATGGACATAAATTAAAAATAAAGTATGTCAAGTCTTCAGCTTGAGAATGAAACTTACTTTGGTTTGCCAGGATATGTGAGAATTGAAGCCAGAGAGTTTAGCTCAGAACAAATATTTATCCTGACTAAGATCCCATTTGGGTAAATAAATTCTCCTGATAAGGCAGTCATTCCTAATAGAAAATATTCACTGCCATATTTGCCAGAGGTAGCCTTTTCTTCTTCTCTCATCTATAAATAACAGCTTTACTTTGTTTTATTACTGAAAATATTGCTTCACTTTGCTTAAACAGGGGATATGATTATCATAACATTGTTACTGTTATTATTAAGACAGTAGCATTTAGCATTAATGCAATCGCAAAGATAAAAAATCAATTGCTGAAAATGCCAGAGCAAAGGCTGAAAGCTTTAAGCATATCTCAGGTATTTAGTTGTAGCCCCAAGAAACCTTAACATGCTATAAAACAATGTGGAATATTTTGTCTAGCAAACCTATATACGAAACATACATTCTGCCTCAATGTGTTTGCTTTATGTATTTGTGTGATCTACAAAGCATGCTGTGTTCGAGAAAAGTTGGAGATTAGTATAATAGGGAAGGAATAGGTAAACTGAAGTTTTAGAAGAGAGACTTCTTATGCTTGGAGCTTTTATTTTTGTCAAAAAAAAAAAAGTGAGAAAGATTTATTATGTGAATATGTTGCTAACTTGGAATGAAGAAAAATGAAGTTGTCAACTAGTGCCAAATACTTACATAAGAAGGAGGCATGCCACAAAATTATGCAAAGTATCAGGAAAAAAATAAAATTGGTATCAGAATACACAGCAGTGTGAATTGTGTCATACAGCAATCAAGTGTCATACAGTCAACTAGACTGTGAAAGAGTAAAGCCCACAAATTCATGTTTTGTTGTAAACATGTTGGCAGAAAGAGTAAATTCATTTTGCAGCAAAGGCAGATTCACAAGTGTTGAGAGTTGCATATTACACATGTCATAGATAACGCAAAGATGCTGTCTTCCTGGTGTCTCGATAAGGCTTCTGCTTGTAGGAAAAGGCAGCAAAACTGAGTGTTCCTGGGATCTGTACAGATCACCTCAGCAGAAAAAAAAAACAACAAAAGACACACGACATTTTTTGGAAGAATCATGGTTTGTGGTTAACAGCTTTAGGCTGGAGCCCAGGACAAAGTGGTGCAATTCTGGATTTGCTATAGATTTCTGGAATGGTATCATTTCAGGGAAGTGATTTCCCAACTTTCCAAAACTGTCCTGAAAGTATAGAGATTAATTTAATATTGGAGTACCTCTTGTGTACTGATGGCCTTATTACTAAGAACCGTGTAGAAAACAATAGCTTTACAATTTTTGAATAGTCCCAGGAAAAGTTATGCACACCTTTATGGTTTGGAACACATACAAAGCAAGACCACCTGTGCAGGGCTGGATGTAAGTGTAAGAACAGACATTTGGGAGTGGCAGCACGTTGCCAGATGTCAGTCCTAGTCAGCTGACCTGGGAAGGGTGGTCCTGGTGTCTCATTCTTGGATTAGTACATTTTGGGGTTTTCCATAATTTTGCTTTAACGCTGTGTCTGTCTTGCAAAACATCCATTGCACTTTCCTTCAACACCTGTCTCTACACCACATACATAAGAACCCACAAATGAAATCCTCAGAAGTGCTGATTTTTTTTCCCAGGATTTCTTTCATGGGTTTAAAAGCAGGCAAATAAGCTAATCATAAGCTATGATTAACCTAAGCTAATCCTTCTATGCTTCCGCTTTCTTTGTTTTCTCTTTAGTTTCACTTTTTTGATTTATTCGGGGTTTATTTTCTGGGGTTTTTTTTGTTGGGATTGTTGTTCTGGCTATGCTGTCTATCCTGGAAAATAAATGTTTAAGTCCACAGAAGAAGTGACTGGGAAGTCTAATGTTAATAATAGTTTTTCATAATTTACCTGTTGAACAACCTTGATTAATTCTTAGAAAATGTACTTTTCCCTTTTTTTTTTTTTAAAAAAAAAAAAGTATGCAGAAGAAAAGTCTGGGCCAGGTAAAAAAGATGAGTAGAAAAACAATAATAAAAAGGAAGAAAATAAAAATACTATGGCATGAAATGACGTATAAGAAACGTAACAGTAAGACCTGTAGTGAGAAATGTTTTTTTGATGACTTTAGTTGTGAATCAAAATCAAAGTCCTACTGACTATGAGCATATGCTATGACCGGCGTTGTGGAGAGGTCTGATAGTTAGGCAGAATTTTTTTCAGTTGCAATCAGATGGCTATCAAAGTAAATATAAGTAAGAAAAAATTAAGAGCCCACGCTCTAATAGAGATCTTGGAAGAACAGACGCTTTCAGGGCAGCTAGACCTGATTGAATTTCATCCTCAGCACTGGTCAATGATACCTGATTGCTGTCCATGGCAGGGTAACAGCCTTTGGGGGAAGAAGATAGTTGAGTAAGGTTTTTGAAACCATCTCAGATGGTGTTCTCATGTGCTAACTAGGGAGACAATCCACAGATCAAATTAATATAGAATGGGTTCAGAGTTGCTAGAGATCAGAAAATCTACACCAAGAAAGCAGCTATTTCTGACTCAGTGTCTGAATGAATGGAGCTATCTAGGAAGATGCTCTGAAGTCTGTCTAAGTCTGGTTCTGTATTGTATTTTCATGCGTAGCCTGCAGGTGAATTAAGGGAACGGTTTATTAAATCTGCAAGTGAGATCAAGCTGGAAGAGGCCTCAAGTATATTTGAAGTGAAAAAGAAACTTGAGAAGCTGGGGATATAAGACAAAAAAGTAGGTTCTGCTGTGCAGGAGGAAACACACGGGTGCTTGCTGCATGTAGGCAGGAGAAATCCACTTAATGCAGAAAATGAAAACCAGCCAATATGGTACGGACTTGCAGAAAGGGATCTGAAGGCTGTTGCAGAATAGTGATATGTTCCCTCCAAAAGCTACATGTCCAGCTGGAGTTTATAAGCAGAAATCTAGCCTGTAATTCAAACTGAGTGATTCTGCTGCTCCACTCAGCACTGGTAAGGCAGCAGCTAGAGCACCATGTTCAGAGACTGGCACTGCCATTCAAGGAGGAGCTGGACCAGACTAGAGATAATGTATGACAGAAAAATGAGAGCGAGTAAAACATTGGAAAACATTCAGGTCAGCTGGGGGAAAGAGAAAGAAAAAGCTCTGAAAAAGAAGGTAATAATTGTTTCATGTGATAAACGGGGAGAGAAGTAATGGATTGTAGGTTTAAGAGGGAGTATTTTACCAATTTTTGTATCACTGGGACAGGTTAGAGAATAGCTGGCAGGATGTACATAATGGTAAATGATCCTGTTCTGGGCCATGGGATGGACTGAATGACCTCTGGAGGCTTCCTTTCCAGTCCTAAGTGACTGCTGCAATGTTGTGACCATAAAATTCAGATAATTGCAAGCTCCATACTAAATGACTGGTTTTAATACTTGAGATCTTCAAAGCAACTCTGAAATATACAATAAATTAGAAAAGCTATTTTGGGAAAAGCTTGGCTCAACGTCGCCTTGAGTTTCACAGACTGCTAGCCTGTCTACTAGTACTGCCTTACGTAGACTTTAAAAATATTTCACCAGGTGGTGCTGTTACACGTAACCGTCGAGTCGTACCCTACCACCTGAGCACATGCTGGCCTTGGGAAAACAGCGGTGGGTTATGCAAACCTGTCTGTAGAGGCAGAATTACTTTTAGTCTTTGATATAACTCTAAGAGTCCTGGAAAGAGGAATTGTCTAGAAGGCTGCTTGGCAGACCTAATTCCAGGTTGCGTAAACGATACATGTAAGTATACGTATAAGTCTTGTATGTGTACACACATGTGTATGTATATATGTGTGTCTGTGTATGTATGCATAATTTATAACTATAACTGCTTTACTGATTTCTCCTTCCTTCAAAGTCCTGGGTATGATTTAACAGAAGGCCCACACAGCCTCAGAGCAGAATTCTGCTGTCCATGACTGATGCATATACAGCTGTAATACATAAACACATGCTCTGCAAATGTATTATGAAAGGCACAAGTAGGATTAATCCATTTAGGCACTATTTTTATTGTACAGATTAACTAAACAAGCCTTTTGTAGTACATAGATAGCAAAGATAAGCCTTATTTTTACTTTAAACTAAACAAACTTTGAGAGACTGTATAATTCTGCATTCTAAATATAGGAAAAAATCATATTGTCTTATAAACATTCTTTTTTATAAAATGAGAAAGTTAAAATGTATTAATACAGTCAATTGTTTTACTTAAATTTAAAATATAGGTTACATACAAACTTTCACTAAACCCATAAAACAATAAATCATAGAATCTATAAATCTAGGCTAGAAGCAACTTCTGACAGTCATCTAATCCCACCAGGTTCCTGCTCCAAGCAGCCTCAGCCAGATCAGGTTGCTCAGGCCTTGCTTGGGTGAATGGATGGAGATTCCACAACATCACTGGGCAACGTGATTGAGGGCTTAACAGATTTCAAATGAAATTGAATATAATCAGAAATTTCTGTGTTGCTACTTACATCCATTGTCTCCTGTGCAATGCACTCTGCACCTCTAAGAAGAGCCTGGCTCCACTTGCTCTATGCCGTTCCATTAAGAACTTTGTAAAAGTAGTAAATCCGCTTGAATTCCCATCTTAAGGCCTAACAAACCCAGTTGTCTCAGTGTCTCCTGATACTTCATGCACTCTGGTGCCTGATCCGCTCCACTGGACTCACTCCAATATGGCAACATCATTCAGATACAATTTGTGCTGCTGCTGTTGCTACTTGTCCCATCTGCCCCCATCTATCTGAAAGGAATCAGGCTCTGCTTTCTCTACAAGCTCTTATTAGACAATTCAAAACAGTAAGCTCCTCAGCTTTCTCTTTTCTTAAGGGTGAACAAACCCCATTCTTTCATATGCCATATGCTGCAGTCCCCTGAGCATTTTGATGGGCCTTTACCGGACTCACACCAGGATGGCAATGTCTTTCCTGTGCTCAGAAGCCCACAAGCCGGCACAGCAGTCCATCTGAACAGCCCAGAAGGGAAGTATCACCTCCCTTGACTTCCTGACTACACTCCTGCTTACACAACCTGGCGTGTTGCTGGCCATCCTTGCTTTAGGGGCACATTGCTGGCTCATGTTTATTTTACATCCTTCCTGTACACCGGGGTTCCCCACCCCTTTCCTGCAAAGCTGCTTTCGAGCCTTTTGGTACCAAGCCTGCATTGCTCTACAGAGTTATTCCACACAAAATGTAGAACATAAATCTGTGTTGAACTTCATGAGTTTCCTGTCAATGTGTTTGTCCAGCTCGTTGGGGACCCTCTGAAGAGCAGCCCTGCCCCTCAGTGTATTGACTCCCATCTTCAATTTGGTGTCATCCATTAACTTGCTGAAGGTGCTCTCTGTTCCATCAAATTATTAGCAAAGACACTAAAAATATCACCCCCATATCAGCCTCCAAGCAATGTCACTAGTAATGACTGCCATTTGGACTTTGTACTGCTGATCACAACACTTTAAGTGTGAAGTTCTAGTCAATTCTTCACCCATCTTACAGTCCACTTTTCTAGTCCATATCTTATCAAATTGACTACAAGAATACTCTGTGAGAATGTGTCAAATGGTTTGCCAAACTCAAGGTAAATGTCAAGTACCGCTGTCCCCTTCCCGCAGAGCCTGGCGTTTTATTATAATAGGCAGACACAATTTCGCCTTGGTAAATCTATGCTGGTTTTTCCCTATCACCTTCTTGTCATACATATGTCTGCATAAGGCTTCCAGGAGGGTCTGCTGCGTAATCTTCTGCAAACAGAAGTTAGTCTTACAGGTCTGTTGTTACTTGGGTGTGCCTTCTTGATCTTCCTGAAGATGGGCGTGATATTTGTCTTTTTCTGTTCATTAGGAACTTCTCTCAGTTGCCATGTCCTTCCAAGGATGATAAAGCATGGCCTTACAATGACTATGGCCAGCTCCCTCAACAACTCAAGTAAAGCCCATCTGATGCTGTGGATTTGTGTATGCCAAATTGACTTGACTACATCCTGTTGTCTTCATGTACAAGTACAATGGTAATGCTATATTCGCAGAGACTCTGTCAGTAGGCTTAGTGACCCGGGCAGCCAGATGGCAGACCTTGCCAGTGAAAACTGAGACAATAAAAAGGCATTTGGTACTTTGGCCCTCTGCATGTCCTTGTGTGTCGATGTACATACAGAAGTTCTTGTTGCCATTCTTTCCATCCCTTACTAGTTTGAACTACAGCTGAGGTTTGGCTTTCCTGACTCCAACACTGCATGCTTAAGTAACATCTCTATATTCCTCCTGGGTAGTCTGTCCACACCTCTGACTACCATGGGGTTCCTTTTGGAGACTGAGCTCAGTTAGGTCCTTGTTCGTGCAGACCTGCATGTGCATGAGAATAAGCTGTTGTTCTTTGAGGAGGATATCATTGAAGATCTACCAGCTCTCCTGGGTTGCTTTGCCCTTTAGAGCAGTTTTGCATGATTTTCCAAGGAGATTTTCTGAACAGATCCCTGAACAAGCTGAATTCTGTCTCCTGTAAGTCCATGTTTCTGATCCATCTATTGTTTTGCTCAGTTTTCTCAGGATTTTAAATGCCAAAATCTCATGATCAATGCAGACAAAGCTGACCTCAGCTTTCACAACCCCTGGAAATTTTTTTCCTTCTTTGTGAGTAACAGGTTATACAGAGCATCTTCCCTGGTTGGTTCATTGATCACCTGGGTTAGATCTACATTTTAACTTCTGTTCAGGATGAAGCTGCTTGCCTTTTTTTTACTTCCTCCAACCCCCACCCCCGTAATTCCTGGTTAAAAACATGTTAACCTTTAAATTACAGACAGCAAATAGACAGACAGATCCATAAATATTCAATCTATTTCTTTGTTCAAGACTGAAATAAAAACAATTGTAATATAATAGGATAATTCAGGTTGGAGAAGACCTCAAAAGGTCATATCCTGCAGGATCAGGAGCTGCTGACCTCAAAACTGGGTAAGCTATGAGGTAGGACCATGTTACTGAGGACTTTACACAGTCTGGTCTTGAAAACTGTCAAGGATGGCAACTGCACACAACTTCTTTAGGTGATCAGATCCACTGCTTGGCCTTTCTCTTAGTTAAAACATTTTTTTTTTTATATCTACTCTGAATCTATCTTGGTTCAGCTTTTGCTTGTTGTTTCTCATCCTCTCATCCCTGTGAATAGCTTCACTCTTTCTTCTAGATAACTTCCTCATAGGTACCAGCAGATTGCCGTTAGGTTCCCCAAAGCTTTCTCTTCTACAGGGTGAACAAGCCCCATTCCCTCAGTCTCTCCTCATAATATGGCATATGATTCCTTAACTTTTATGCCAGCAAGTTTACCTTTTCCAGGTCAGCCTGCAGCATTCTGTGGCACCAGGACAAAGCTTTTCTCACATGTCATTCAGGGAACCTTTAGAAATTACTTAGAGATTGGAAATCCCACTTTGGTAACAGACCACCTGGGACTCAGACATTGCACTGATGAATATGACGATGGATAAAAACCCTATGGGAACCTAAGCTGATGTATTTAAACTTTGGAATGGAATGGGGGGGGTGGGGGGTGGGGGGTGGAGAGGGAAGGAGGGGTGAAGAAAAAAGAGGGGAAAAAAAAGGGAAGCAAGATTTTCGGAGGTAAACACCTAAAAACATTACAGAAGGCATCCTCATAAAAGAGTAAATATAGTAAAATTTTTAAAAGCTTTGTGTCTTTTATCAATTTAAACTGTGCAGATAAGCTTCTTAATTTCTTGAAGATACAAGGTAGACCATTAAAGGCATTAACAGTACCAGAGGTACCATCTCACTGTAAAGAAAACTCCCACTCAGTGTCTTGCTATTACCTAACATACTTGTTAATTTCTGAATAGCTCTAGCAGTTCCAGCTGTTTACACTTTGGCCACAGAATAAATTTAGTACTTTCTTCTTATACATTTATATGTGCTTGTTCCTCATTTATTCCCCTGGGAATTTTTCCCCTACTATAACTCACTATGTCAAAAGTAGTATACGTGGTGCATTATAACTTTCTGATGTTGTATTTTATCACAATAAGGAAACATTATTTTATTCCTTTGGATACAGGGAAAGTAAAATTATATATATTGTATTTAAATGGCCTTGATGATAGTTCATGGCTGAAGTGATTGAAGCCCACCAAATAATTTTAAAACTAATTTCTCATTATATTGCTTAAGTGGGATATAAATAATAAAGATTTTTGAGCCATCTTTTAGCTCAGAGATGAGTTTCACAGATTTGTTAATTTATGTGAGCTGTACGACTAAGGACTTCTAAATTGTCTCCAGACACTTTCAACAACAGTAGAAATTAATGGAACTCTTTTCTTTCATGGGTGAGGGCGTGGGGCTTTTTTCTAATTGGGAAATTTTGTGAATTGTTTAATTGTTTGTGTTTGAACATGATCGTGTATAGCAATCTGTCTGTTTGCACTCTTGTATGTTTACCTCTGATATATATATATATGTATATGTATCTGTAGAGAAAACTATTTGGGGATGTGCAACAAGCCACATTTGTACTCGCATGCAAATAAGGCTGGAAGAGCAACCATCAGGTAGGGCAAACCTTCAAAAAGTTGTCGAGAATTCAGTAGGTTGAATTGGTTAAGCATCAGTTGTTGGAGAGAAGAGAGAGAATATATCCCCATAGGAAAAAAAAAGATCCTAAATTTCAGGGTTGAAATGAAAGGGCTGTTGAACAGTTTTGTGCAGTTTTTGGAAGGTGGAAGAAATTTGTACATAATCCAAATCCTGGAAAACTTGATCCAAATGCACCTGCTGTTTCTAGGCAGTCTCCTGTTATTTGAAATAGGAAGTGTTTTTTTCCTATGATCATCAATGTCACTAGAAGAACCTAGAATTTGGGGGGTTTAGAAGTGTTAGTTGGTTTATTTTAACTTACTATTTGCCAGATGTTTTGACAAATGTTAAGGCAAACTAGAGAGTGCTGCAGATCCAGTACATTTTCTTTGCCCAGATTGACACATGGTTTACAAGATCCCTAAGAAAGTTCACAAAAACTGTTACTGCTTTTAGTAGACTTGCTTTTGTAGTTTATTGTTAACCAGAATAAGTGAGGTATTCACAGTATAGCCCTGATATTAAATATGCCATAGAATAGAAACAGTAGATACGAACGATTTCAAGCATTTGAGTAAAGCAAATGTCATATCTATAACTGAAAGCATTCTAAAAATACATAGTTCTTTACACAGAGACTTGTGTTAATGATAGCTTAAATATAGAGCTGTTAGATGGAAGCACATCAAAGGAATCCATGATGGCCATTCTCACTTGGTTTAGAGCTGACTTTCCTGTAAGAGCCTGATCCAGCAATAAACACGTGGGAATAATTACCCAGCTGAGCAACTGGGAAATATCTGCAAAGTTCCAGGCAGATGAATCTTGCCCTGAAAACCACACTGCTCTTAATTTGTTGTATTACTTCTATTAACACATTGCTTGTGAAGGGCAGTCATGTATTAAATTGTGACAACTGTCTTGTTCTTCTTTGACCTCTCTTGGTCCAAGCTACGACTGCAACTTCCAGGATCCCAATACTGCGTCATCACAATGCTTGTTTCCACTTTCAGACTGGTTCAAGGCGGACATGATGCTTTCTTTGCAAGGGGACACTGTAATTGAAATCTATTCTGTTGATTACAATGCCTCTCCCAAGTGCACTTTCTGAAAGAGGAAGAGAAAATATCTGTGCTTGAGACATTTCTTCTGAGGTTGGAAATTACCTAGCATCTGCTGAGCTTATAAATTCTGTTTAACAAGTATTGCTTTCTTAATGACTAAAATAATGTTTTTAAAAAGTTGCATTTCCCGTTCAGAAGTAATAGTATTTACTCCTTTCATAAGTAAAGGTAGCATGAACAAACAGATATAAACCAAATAAAACTGTAAGGTTATGAAAGAACAAAAAAACCCAACAGTGTTAGCGTCTAGTACTCCTACATTACACAAGGAGTTGTCTTAATAATTCTTATTTAAATGCACAACAATACTATTTTAAAGACTTTTCTTCCATTTTCTATTATCTTTTTTTCTGGTAAATATGTGGAACTTCTCACTTTTAAATGGTTGATCAGTTTAGAGTTCCTTAAATCAACAACTTAATATACTTAAGAAAAATGGAAAATTGCAGTTTAATAATTAAAAAATGTGGTCTCAGACCTGCAGACGTGTGTCCTTTTATTTACTCACATGAACTACTCCACTTAATTTATTGGGATTACTCACAGCAATTGTATTAAACATGCACATTGGGATGAATAGTGTGATCTCTTTAGACCCCTTCTAAGTTTTCTTTCAAATCTCTGACCCTTTTAGAATCCTCATTTAGCCGCTTACTCATCTGGGAAGTAAGGAAGGAGAAGGAGACAAATCTTACTTGTTGAGAATTGGGTCATTGCTTCAAAATGAAGGGCCAAATGGACATTTTTTTATTACAATGTTTATCTTCAACTAGCAGAACCTTTAGTTAGCCATCATTAAGTTTTAAGTATGAAAATTAATTGCTGAAATTAATCCTGAATACATCTTCATGGTGTTTCTTCCACAAAACTGAAGAGGGGCTTTTTCCTTATTTCAGTTGCAGCTGTTCTAGAAACAGCGAAATAATATAAAGAACAAGTAAATATAACTGATTAAGAAAGGCTAAGTATAAAAGTACATTTCTAACTGATATAAAGGACCTTCTTCTCTTACAACAATGCCATCCACAGACAAAGAATGAAAAAATATCATATCCCAGGTCCCACACATAAAACATTTTACTGACAGCATGCAATGCAGGTGATATATATCTCATCACAATTTGACATTGTAGAAAGTCTCAAAGACATTATCGATAGTAATTATAAATAAATTGATTTTAGTTTATCTTCATACGCTTGTGTAGTTACTACTACTGTTGCAATGATCAGCATGTATTTTGGGCACTCTGATTTTTATAGTAATGGAGTAAGAATGCACATGTACTTCACTTGCCTGTGTTGAATCCGATGAAGCTTTGCCCCAGTGGTTCTGTTTGGTCTTAAATGTTATTAAAAGCTGTTCAGTGTAGTGAGGCCAGGGCCATGGTTTCTGAGAGCAAGAAACTATATGCACAAGTCAAAACATAATGGAATAATTCATGTCAGCATGATCCAGTCAACAACTTAATGGCACTGGTAACAACCTACTTAAGAATCCTGGTTTCAGAATTCAGAGAAGATCACGGGAAATGCCTGGGTACATAAAGGGGACCAAGTTTGTGGATGACCACATGAAGATGGACTCACCCAAGTCTTGCCAAAGGCAGACACCCTTAAAGCAGGTCAATGCATATGTCAAGAATGGTAAGTCAACCCCAAACTCTGTCCTGACACTCCTGTCATGTAACCAACTCCTTGAAAACCCTTTTATGATTACAGCCTGATGCAAAATATGCTAGAATAAGCTAAGAGAACAACTGCAAGCTCCTCAAATGATCATATATTTTTCTCCTTGTAACTGTTTCACCTGTTTGATGAAGGCTGTCATCTTCCTTTTAAGCATTCTCTTCTTTAAGCGAGGAAGTCCCAGCCTGTTCAGCCTTTTCAGATTATATATACTACACTTTAGGTTCTTTCCATTTTTATCATCTGAATTTCCATTAATTGCTTTACATCTTTCTTGAAAATGAAGCTTTCCTAATAGGACGCAGTACTGCAGCCTTACCTTACTTTGTACTACGTACAGAATTACTTAGTATGTTTCTTAATACTTCCCAGAGTGATGTTTATCTCTTTTCATGGTATGCTGACATTGTTATGTCACAGTCATCTCATTATCCTCTGTAGTCTCTTATATTTTTTTCTGCATAACTGTTAGAAAGTCACTTCCACTGATCCCATCCAATCTTCATGCTGTTTATTTTTCCTGCATAGGATTACTTTTCACCTTTTGCTGAATTTAATTCTTTTTCATCTCTTTTTCTAAGTGATTTTGTAATATTTTTTTCCTTTCAAAAGCCTCACTGAAGTCAAAGTAAACAAAAGTTGTAGCTTTTCCTCTGGCCAAATAGAGCAAGAAATAGTGGACTTCTGCAGAGGAGATTCTGATTAGGTATTCAGGAAAGATTTCAGCTGCTAAGAACAGCAGAAGAGTGGGATAGAGTGGGTGTGAAATCTTCATTGCTAAAGGTCTTTTAGATCAGGATCGACAGGCATCTGTCAGGAGTGACATAAGTACAAGTATAAAAGTACTTTATTCTGGTAGTGGAGTGGATGAAGCTCCTTCCAATGATTCTCTGCACAGAGGAAACCTAGAATTGTTTTCAACTGCACAAGGCTGTAGAGTTATTTACCACAGAGCAAGTGAAATAAGTCTTGATTAGAGAACAAAGGCTACATTTTAATCACATTTGTCTGCATGGGGCCTTCAAGAACAACTTTTAAGGATTTCCAAGGAATCTGAGGCATCAGGTGTTGGGAAATGTACATGTATGTAAACAGAAACTACTGTTTGAATTGCTTTAAAGCATTTTTATACAAAGGCAAGGCATCAAAAAATGATCTTTCATTAAAGGTGATTTTTTTTTCACAAGTGATTCCATTGAATTATTTTAATTTTATATTTAAAATAATTTAAGTGAACTTCAAAGTTTGCTTCCACTTCTGAGGAAAAAAGCATTACACATCTCTTTTTATGTGTTTTCTCTTTCAAACTTCACTTTAAGAGTCTTAGCTTGCATTTAAGCAGAAATGGCAGAAAATTTCAAATCCATTTGATACAATCATATATTTTTGTAGTTATATTCTCTGGGGAGCAAGAGTAAAATAAACTTGACACTTCACACAGTAACTACCATGCAGCAACTGAGACGTCAGTCAAATTCAGCAGGTTGGGTGGAAGGGGAGAGCAGGCTGTCTTCTACAGTTGGTAATGCTTCAAGTGCTGTACTTCATTATTATTCTCTGGTTTCTGCAAAATAGCCTTACAATTTTGAAAGCAATAGTTCAGAATTTGCAAACCTAATGCAAGAAAAGTTCCCCCAAGGGATCAAGAAGTCAACCTGTATTTCACAATCACTCATTTCTCCTGCAGTCCTCCTTTTAATCTAGCAAAAAGGATCCTTTTAAGAGGTTAGTTCTTGTAACAATAAGGAATGTGCAAGTGCAAGCAAGAAATGTTATAAAAGTAACTGCAAATAAAAAAAATATTATATTTTAGCTAGTTTGGTCATGATATAACAACTAAAATTATACTGACATTATTGTAAATACCTATGCAGAAATAAACTACATTCTTTGCTGCTTTTTTCCTGGGACCTCACATGTACAGAGATTCTTCCCTCTAAGCTCTGGAGTAAAGCAAGTATACCATTGACCAAAGGAATATTGGATGCAAATTCATAAAACTTTGGGGAAACATGTTTATTTCAAAACTTCAGCTTTCTCTAACAACTACTGAGAATAAAATAAAAGACAATACTCAAATCTGAAATAGTAAGTATGAAATAAGACCTTTTACATCTTAAAATTTCTATTTAAAGATAGTTTCCTTTTGCTTAAAAATAATTGGTTCTCAAACATACGATTGAGATCAGCCAGAAGAATTGCATGCAGTGTTACTATAGAAGAGCCAAACTGAAAGACTGTGAAACTGGACTGGAAATAGGTTAACACACGGAGAGACACAAGCCTCTACATTGAACCTAACAGTTTTGAAATTGGTTTCTCTTCAGAATACTGAAGATCTCATGGCAACAACCCTAGCCATATTTAAAACCTTAGGGCATTTTCCTAATAGCAGTGTAATATTGTTGCATAACATGCGTTACAAATATGAGTACATTTATATGAGCAATTTAGTATACAACCGAGGAACGCTTATTTTAGTTCTGAAGCTAAACTCTATAAAAAGTTTGGATGCTCTTTTTTCCAATTACAGATAGTATTTGTAAGTTGTGCCCTAAAAGCCACTGTTCCCAGTGAAATGGAGTGCTGCCATGCATGTGATCCGCTGAGGCGAGTCTTGGAGACCACTGTTAAGCTGAACTGAATGAGTGGTTTTATGTACTAGCAAAACCAACAAAAAGTCATGCTCCTCTTTCCCTTCTCCCACCCTACTGATGTTCTGCTTATCAAACAGCTACAAGGTCAAACAGTCTCAGAGATAGTTTCAGCTCAGCTGTTATCTTGCATGTGAGAGGTTAACCTGAAAACAAGAAGATAAAACTATCACAAGGAAATCTAACAGGAGAGCAGTGGTGTACAATAAATGACATATTAGACATGGTCAAGGAAATTTCAGTAAGCAAAATAACTTTGCAGCAGAGGAGCATCTGCTAAGTAAAAGAGGGCTGGGAGGTACATGAAATGCAATAAGGCAGACATAGGAAATACCTTGAATTTGTGACTAGAGTGAGTGGAATATATGGGTATTAAAACTTCTGACAACTTTAACTTCTAAGTCCTCCAAATATCTATGTCATCACACAACATCAAGGGATTAAAAGCTGGCATGTGACTACTGTTATTAAAAGTACCATACAGGAGAATGAAACAAAAAAACCGCAGTTATCTTAAAATAAGAGTATCTGCTTTTATAAGACAACATTAAGACAGCAAAAGAGGGAATTAAAACTCCAGCAAATAAATACATTGGGCTTGAAAAACAACAGAGATTAGAACTAAGGTCATACCACCATTAAATTCTTTTTTGTAATGGATGCCCACTCTAGAATTTTCATAAGGAAAAAGAAAATGAGTAATTAGTAGAAAATTTTATTTAATTTGGTCTAGTTTATTGGACTGGAAAAAAAACCTTAAGAGTTCATAGTCATTACTCAGCAATACCATTAGGGACAAATAAGAACTAGGATCTGTGTTTGGGGGGAATTTTGCCATTTGTAGTTTCTTCTGCTTCAGAACAGAAAGGAAACAAACAAAAACTGAAGTGACTCTGAAGACTGCATGCAATTCTGGTACCTCTTTGCATTCATCTGCTTCATGGCATTCAGAAACAGAGGGCTCCACAAAAGCAGCACTTTATTGTTGGCAGACTCTGTTACAAAAGCAGCATTTAATTGTTGGCAGACTGTTGGGTGGAGCATGACAGCCCTAATGGCGCCTCATCCATACCACGCACATAAAGCACTCCCAATTCCCCACTTCTTTTCAAAGGAGCCAGCTGCAGTGCTTGAAAACAGAGCCAAGGAGCAACTTCTCACTTGACCAGAAAGAATTATCACAGAATTTTTTCCCATGTAACACTTCTTGGCAATCTTTTCTTTTGACATGATCTATTTCTCCCCTTGCATTTCCTTTATGTTAGATCTTAGGCGCCTGTGAATCAGCCACTCTCCTTCAATACACAGTTTATGTTGGATCTATCAAAAAAGCTAGTACTTCCATTTCAGTTAATAACACTTTGCTTCTGGCTCCAACATCATGTGGAGTGGGCTGTGTAACTTCTACTGAACTTTTTAAAAGTGTGGTGTGCGCATGCCATTGCACTTGTCCTTGTGGGTATGTTTTGCATTCCATTATGTCCACAGGCTTCCTGCTGCAGGGTTCTGCTTTTGATTAGCTGCAACAGAGAGGGGCCATATGCACCCTCCATTCCCCACCTCCCACCCCCCCTTTTTTTTTTTTCTTTTTTTAAATAAACATAGGTAAGCATATGTTAGAGAACACAGTTCAGTCTTATGAATGAAGAGGTGGAAAAAACCTGAATTATGTATCAATTTGCTCCTGTTGCCAGTTTGAGAAAAGATCACCATTGGATGCCTGAGCACAAGCCCAGGCTCACCAGATCATCAGCTCCAAAGGATATGTTTAGGATGCTTAGAAAAGGGGTATTGAGCCAGCCACCAGCAATCAGGCACAGACAACATGGGGTCACAAAGGGAAAGTGCTTTTTAATTAATTTATATCATTCTATGATAAGGTAACCCGCCTAATGGATGAAGGGGAAGTGGTGTGTATAGTTTTTCTGGATTTTAGTAGGACTTTTGATACTGACCCTCACAGCATCCTTCTGGAAAAGTTGTCCAACTGTGAGAGGAACAGGTTCATGTATGGTGGGTGAAGAACTGGCTGACGGCAGAGCTCAAAGGGTTGTAGTGAATGGGAATGCATCTGACTGGTAACTGGTCACCAGTGGTGTTCCTCAGGGTTTGATTCTAGGGACAGTCCTGTTCAACAGGAGGAGGCTGAGGGGTGACCTGATGGCTTCTCTGCAGCTCCCTGAGGAGGGGAAGGGGAGAGGGAGGCACTGAGCTCTTCTCCCTGGGATCCAGTGGTAGGACACGTGGGAATGGTTCAAAGCTGTGCCAGGGGAGGTTCAGACTGGACATTAGGAAGCATTTCTTTGCCGGGAGGGTGTTCAAACACTGGAACGGGCTTGCTGGTGAGGTGGTTGATTCCCCAAGCCTGTCAGTGTTTAAAAGGTATTTGGACAGTGCCCTTAACAACGTGCTTTAACTGGGTCACCCTGAGCTGGTCAGGCAGTCGGTCTAGACGGTCATTGTAGGTTCCTTCCAACTGAAATGGTCTATTCTAATTACACCATCATTTCAAGACAGATAATTACTGATGATCTTAACTGCAGCTAGCTGCAGGTAGTGAACGATAAAGTTAGCTTGGTTACATGTTTCTACCAAAATAATTTTTTAACCTAGAAATTGATATTGAATAAGCTAGTGTGAGAGAGCATAGGCGTGTGCCTTGATCTAGATTCATCCTTCCTCTTTTCACTGTTTGTCCCTGCCCCACAGCACTTGTACAAAATACAGAAGTCGTATCAGAAAAATCTTGACTTCAAATGGCTAAGCCATCTCATGGACAAGGAAGAACAACTAGTTTCATACTGAAAGATTAAATCTGTCTGGGTACTATAGCAGAACAGACTGGCTATTACAAGCCAATATGTTTTACTTATTAGAAAGAATCTCTTCCTAGCAAAGCATAGGGCAGATTGGAAGTCCCTAAGGTGTGAAAGGTAGAAAAGCCAACAGCTAAGTAACTGTACAGAATGAGGAAAATTCTCCTATCTAATCCCACTGTAAGTAGCTTCATTTTGGTTTTGTCTCCCTTTTCTTCACCGATAATGTGAGATGTTTCCATGATGTTTACTTTGACAGATGCAGAAATCAGAGCGCTCTGGAGGTTATGAATAACTTTACTCTGTTTGTCTTATTGTAGTTCAGCTGCAGAATGATTTTAGCTGCATAATAGCAGGGTATTCTTCACAGAATGATGTAGTGTTTATACAGATGTGGACACTGCAAAATCCTCCTTTCTGAAATCCAGGAAGCATTTTCCAGCAGAAGCTATGCTTGCCAGGTGGGGAGCTGGGGTCACAGGTGTACCTGAGGGACAACATCCATCCCTGGGATCCCAGAGATCCCTGTCCCTGTTCAAAAACATTTCCTGAAAAGCTGTTTTCTTTACATCAGTAAATCCAGTCTTTAATCAAGCTTCGCTGTATTACTGGAAAAAATACAGCAAACATCAATATTCAGTTAATAAGCACTATGGATATGAAATCTCAGAGTTTTGTTGGAGAACATAAGTGAGACTTTCACACACAGAATGAATAGTATATATTAGAAAAAATATTAGTCTACTTTTAGAGGTTCCTCTAAATAAGGTCCTTTTGTTTCAGATTTTGCTGGATGATACGTTTTGCTATAAAGTGCTATCTTTTTTGTGCTGTTTCTGAAACGTGCTCACTCCCAGACTAATTTTCAAATTTCATTGAAAAATCTTAGCAGCAAGGGTCAATGAAACCATTTTAAATACATTCATTTCTCTGATTTTTAGAGAAAAATATATCTGCACTAGTAGTATTAATGTTCATTAGCTAGCTGGGATGAATTAAACGACTGTGAAAGACTGCTAAATTAAATGCATTCAAGTAAAAGGAAGTATTACTCTCAAGCTCCAGGCATCTGGCTTAGATGAAATAGGCATCAGATACTGGAAGCAGCAGAGCCTTGTTCCACTGTGAAAAAGAAATTATTTTAAGCCTTTACATTCAAGATGTGAAAGCAATGTACTGAATGGGCTACAGTTAAATAATTGACACTCCATAAGACAAACAGATGAGAGAATGCTGAACAAGTAGGGACAGACTAATAAATGACTGAATTGTATGCAGCAGCTTGAAGGAGTTGTTTTAATGGATTTGGGGGTTTTCTTTAAGGCAGTGAATGACAAAGATCTGTAGAACTGTGAAGAGACAGCATACCATAGAGCATATATTTTCCTCATCTTTAGAGAAACTATTGCTTTATTCAGTCAGGAATAAATAAGATCTTGGGAAAATACATGCATCTTTTAAAATGTGCTGAGTTGTAACAGGTGCATAAACAGAAGTCAATTAAAAGTTGCAGTAGTGCTACAAATATTAAATAACAAGATATTATACAAAGCTGTTCTACACCATTTCTCAAATGTCAGAAAAGGTACTTAAGGAAAATGTAGAGTAAAAATCTTTAAATAAGTGGACTTATCACAGACTTATTACAAACTAAAGGCCTGCATTATTACTGGATGCTGCCTTGTCTCTGCATTACATTCTGTGGACTCTTACAGAAAGACTCTCATTCTGCATCCAGAATTTGCCTAGTGTCCTATTTTTGTGGCACAACATCACTGTTTCACTTGTATCTTTTTAAATATTGTCAGAAAAGAGGGACATTTTTATACATATTGTAAACCACCTGTTTATGTTTCAGCCACTGATTACTTTCTTAATATTAATGAAAGGTTGGGTAGATGTCCTGGATAAGATTCAAACCAAAACCAACTTTCTTTTCCCTTAAATGTTTATAAAATGACATATTGTTTGCCACAACAAATTCATCAGCTGTGAAGTTCCATGTTAATTCTCTGAGAAACAAAATTCTTTTGTAAAGCTGTTTGTTTACAAAGACAAAAGAACTTAGAAGCTAGAAGTCATTATTGCAGAAGGGCTCAGAGGAGAAAGGAAAATACAGTTTGTGTCTTCTCCTCTTATGCTAGCAGAAATTTAAATCCAGAAAAAAGAAGTTCCCTATTCTGGTCCTTTCCTCCTCTCCCATTTTTCCCCCCCTCTGTAAGTACCTAAAGAAGTCACACGTGAAAAATAAAGATGTGCATTATGCACTATCATTTTCAACTCCATTTGCTTGGTCAACCTTTGAAGCTTGTTTGGTATGAGGAAGAAAGTAATATTTCTTTTTCTGTAGAAATTTCAGAAGTTTATTTCTTTGATTCATTATTTTTTTTCCTTACATAAGAAGTTGGGTGAACATGGAAACACTTTCAGATAGAAATTGAGGAATTCTGCCAATTAATTTCACCACATTGGGAAACAACATGTTAGTAGAACATTGATTTTTATATATAATCTTCAAGTTTCATATTTCATAGGTGGGAATGTTTAAGAAGAATAGCATATATTTATTATCTGAAAAGATTAAGAAGGTTCTCCTAAAACCTCTCAAAGACTACTAGGATGGCTGACATATTTTGCTTATTTTCCTTTTGTGTTTTCCCTCCTCAGGGGGAGGAAAAACTTGTTCTTTTGTCACATATGCTAAAATAGCTGTCAAATTCAAGACAGCATCTCTGCTTCTGGTAATCTACAGAACACCACATAATATTTTTATCAGACTATTAAAAGCTTCCAAAAAAGTATTTTATAGCTTTACTTTCTTCTTTGTAAAGGAACCTTATCGGTATCAAAATTAAAATCTGTATGTTTACTCAGAATCTGAATGTATGTGCTATGGTCATGAATATATTTTAATGAAAGATCCTAATGCAAATTAAGCATTCAGTCATAAGTTAAACCTGGTAGTACCTGCAGTCTGTGTACAAGGCACACTGACTGAGTGTTCTGGTTTTGTTTACTCAGTGTTTTGGGGATGTTGCTGTATGGCTGAGTTATCGAAGATTTGTTATCAAACATTAAATATTTTAAACTTCTGCTGTTTCTGCACAATATATTTAACATCATATGCATCATAGTCATGCATCATGGTGTAAAGACTTTTGTATATACTTAATATTGTTTCATTCTTAACAGTTCTTATTATGCAGTTAGCAAACTGTATGAAGCAAAAGAGGAAATAATATGAGCTATGTCATCCTCTCTTTCCAAAAGCTTCAGTTCTTGTATTTCTTTCTATCTCATTTAGAACTGATTTATAATGCACAGAACGCAAGGAGTTCACGGTAAGGAGCAGTGAACATGTTCCCTTTCCTACCACAACTCTCTGGAAAAGCAGAAGTGAAACATCCCATAATTTGTGAATCAGAACAGTAAAAGCACATTGCCTGCAAACTATGAGAAAGGAGGTGACTGAATTTGGGCTACTTTGGGATTCCACTTCCATGGCTATTTTAATTCATATACTTCTGCTGGTTTGAACAGGATCATACCCTTCCTGAAACTTCCCACAGATGTATTCAAGACGAAGAAAGAGTCAACGATCAAACAGGCTTGGATGATCTCCCACAGCTGAACAATTCAGACACCCATTGTTTTCACAAGAAGCTCTGGGAACATATGCTGACCATTTCCCAAATATTACTAACATTTTGCAGAAAAAATGCTGAAGACATGGGAAACTCTTACTGCTGACACTGACTCCAACAGACACAGTTTGTATGTTATATGGACAGCTGCAAAACTGGCGCTTGTTTAAGCTGATTACCCCAATGTAAAGTTGTGAAGTGAGGGTGAAACAGAAATAGGAGTAAAAATCAGTATAAGCTTATGAAAAAAGTGTGCAACCTTCAGCTCTGAATAAACCTGCTATACCTATTGGTCTCTACCAATGTGCAGCCTGTGTGAGTCACAAAATCCCAGCTCCCTGTTGTCGCTCTCCCAGCTCTGGCAGCTCTGGCATTCCTTTGGAGCTGGCCAAGGCATTCCCAGCTCAGGACAATCTCCAGCAGGCTCTCCTCAGCCAGCTGCTTCTTGTTAAAGATTCACAGACCAAGTGCTAGCAAACAAAACAGATACTGTTGTCACAACCTAAAACTTACATCCCCCACAGAAGACAAATTTTCCTTGCAAAAAGCACAACAGCAGCTGATGAAGTGCATACAAGGTCCTTACCGACTGGATTTTTGTATTATATGTTTCAAATGCTCAGAGTGATCTGAGAGAAATCTATCTAGGTTTTCTTCCTCTTGTTCTGAGACAGAATGAAATCTCCACACTTTAAACTGCCTTTTCTTATGTTTTGCTGTCTTTTCAATGCTGATGCCCTTTCATTCACGCGAAAGCAGCCTGCATTTCACATTAGTCTTCTCACGGTATGGCTCTCACTGAAATTTTCAGATCTCTCTGGAAAACATACAAAAATTTTGCAGTACGTTGTCAATGTCTCCCTCTAACTTTTATTTTTCCAGAGGACTTTTTAACTGCTTTGATGTCTAATCATTCACTAATTTTGCCTCACTGGCCACTTTCCTGGGAACATTTAAAATAACTGTAGGCAGCTACATTTTATACCTTATAATTTGACTCTGGTTTCTTTTAAAAACGCTCTGAATGCTTATCATGCCACTCTAAGTCATGTTTTGTCATTGGCACTTCAGCCTTCATCCTAGCCATCACAGTCACCCAGTCTGGCATTTCTGACCATTAATAAAAATGTTTGAAAGAATAACTATGTATGAAATATTATTGACATGGATACAAGTAAACCTGTGCTAATAATATTATACTTTTATCTATAAGAACATTAGAGGTGCAATATAATTGTAAAAGTAATAATTATTATATTAGTTAAAATATAAACTCATAACTTTACTAAAATAATGTTAATAGTAAAGATCACATTTATTATACAAGTAATTAAATGGTCGTGTAACCAGTATAAGCTAATGCTTATGACAGTAATATTACTTGTATTTCCTGGGTTTGCTGTGGCAGTGTTCTGTTGTTAAACATTGTTTGATTCCATGTTTTATATCACTAGTATGTTCTGTTAAAGCTGCTGCAGCCATGAAGCACATGTATTTTGACTCCTCCCTTCCCTATATGTCATCCTGCTTTCAAATGTCCCATTTAGTGACGGGCCAACCTCTTTTTCAAAGGCTGTGACAGACAATAACTACCCATAACCAGTCACATATGTTCATACAAATTGCCCCCTCCACCTGAGACGGGTGATACGTAATTTCAGAATTGCCTCATTAGGGTATAGAAATGATTCAGAACTAGCCAGTTAATACAGCGTGGGGGTTTTTTCACCTTCCCAGGGGAGATTTTTACTCTGAGGCAAACAATGCTTAGTACTTTTCTCTCTGCACTTTTTCCTCAGTTATTAAAAGCTTTATTCTGCAGAGTCCCAGTTGAGGTAGTAGAATAACAATACCCCAACCTTAGGTCTATGTAAATCTAAGAATATGTTTTTTGCTATATATCTCTCTCAGTGATGTTCTGCCAGTTTACTTAAAATTATTCACGAATAGTTTATAATCTATAATAAAATGATGAAACTTCCTGAAATGTGTGTGCTAGAAGTAGGCTATCCATGTGATAAAATCTTCAAAAAAGCCATAGGCACCTACACTTCTACTGCTAGCCTGCACTGTCAAACAGCCCCACGTGCACTAACCCCACACTGGTCTGCACACCTGACCTCTACAAGACACCATAGCTCAGCATTTAGATCCAGCAAGCAGCCCAAGCCCTGCACAGGCTCCGGATACAGGGGAGGGGGACCAGATGTATCACCTCAGTTGCCTCCGTTTGTTGGTCAGGATCAGACAGACTTATTGTCAACCTCTGCAGCCTCAAGCATGAGCTGAGGCTGCTCTCACCCTGTCTGCCTAACTTCTCTCTCTGCCAGCCAAAATTTCTCTTTGGGTACTCAATGAGCCACAGAGCTGAGCAGCACCTTCAGCAAGCTATGCCTTTGGTGTGCTTGTTAAAGACTAATTTATAGTCAAAGATTATACATACTTCAGAAATCAGGCATCATTCAGCCTCAGAAGGTCCATCAGAAAAGCAGGGAGACATTTTTCTCATTTAAAGGAACAGATACTTTATTGTGTGACTACAGCTGAGAAATGCCAAGCTCAGGGAAGAAAAAGGAAGAAGCAATTAGAAAATAGGCAAATAGTTCACCCAACAAATCAATTAAAACAATTCGTCACTCACTGTATACCTTACCCTTTTTTGGACACAGTGCAGTAATTAATTGTCTTTACTAACTGCTTGTCATTCTCCCAGAAACATTAAGAGATTTTGAGCCCATACCTAGAGTTTTCCATTAAGGGACATGTTGATAAGATCAAGGGTATAGCTGTCTGGATTATGGTATTAAAAAACATTCTCATTTTAAAATGAAACAGTTCTGGATTAAATCACTGTACTTGCTTTCAGTCATCTGTATTGCCACATCACCTTAGCTTTTTCTCCCTCTTCTCTATGCTTTCAATATCCGAATCAGTTCAGGCAGGCTCAGAATTTAGAAATGCCTTTCACTGTTTTCCGTATGAGCTTTTACCATGACGTATTCTTTTCTTGGTTTTGCTTTTTCCTCAATTTTCTATCCTTAGCCAAGGTTATGTGTTTGGGTTTTTCTAATCCTTCGAAAACCAAGCATTGTATCTTTGCTTTTTTTTTAACTTTTGTCCTGTGAATGACATGTATCAAGACATGCTTTCTCTTCTCTCTCCCGAGCAAAATTTGTGGCTTCAGTTCCCTCCTAAGTAACTATTAGAGTGTTTAAATATTACAGTCAACTAATCTGGAATTCTGGGGTCTGCTCAGCAGCCTGTGCTTTGAGTACAGGTTGTCCATACAACAGTGGCCTCAAAGCATTTTTTATTCCCCTCCCCCCCCCCCCCTTTTACATATCTGAAGGCACAGGAATCTCTAGGTTCTAGCTATTTTTATGAACAGGGCTTATTCATAACATCACCACAGCCAAGTTTGTTAAAAATCTGTGCTTATACTTTAGATTTGAATGAAATAGCAGTGAAAGATCACTGACAGTATCAAAATTTGGGCAAACATTCTTAGGCGCCATAAAATAAAGCTCTTCTTACCACACTAAAGATGAAAGACAACTTCATCTCCTTTGAAAAGTCTGCTTTCCATCATGGACTATTATTTCAGTTTTGACACACTACGCTGCCCACTTTGTTACACTGAATTGCCACATTGTTCCACCTGGGGAAGCATTAAATTAATACCTGTGAATCAGCTAAAACTCAAGCAACCGTCCTTTTGATAGAGCTGACAAGAAACAGTCTAGTTTCCTTACCTCATATTCATCAATATTGGAAGCTAGATCCATCAAGACTGGAAGCTTCATGATATGGGGGGTGGGTGGGTGGGTGGGGGGGTGGGTCAGGGTTGGGACAGGGGGGGAACAGTGCTAGAAAAAAACCACATTTTTTTCTGGAGTGGCGATGGAGTTGACTGATATTGCAAGAAGGGGCTCTGCCATCATTAAACTTCATGGAAATTGGAGAGGAGGGAAAGGGAAAGTGCTTCCTGATGAATGGAAAAAGGCAAGTGTCATGTCCATCTTCAAGAAGTGCAAAGTTTATCATATGCCACATGCTGCAGTCCTCTAAGCATTTTGATTATCCTCCATAGCTATGTATTTCTTCTACTGGGAAGCCCAAGACAGGCACAGCAGTCCAGCTGTGAACTTCCTAGTGTTAAACAGAGCGGAGGGCTAAACCTCCCTTGAATTGCTGGCTACACTTGTGCTACCACAGCCGTTGGCTGCCTTTGCTGCAGAGGCATACAGTTCACTCATGTTACTTAAAGTCCTTGTTGTATGCCAGAATTTCCCACTCCTTTTCTGCAAAGCTGCTTTCTAGCCAGTTTGTGCCCAGCTAGTACTGCTGTAAGTTATTCCATCCCAGCTGTGAGACTTCTGGACCAGTACAGTGCTAAGCACCGACCTTCTTACAGAAATTCTAGGAAAACAGTCAGAAGGCTTTGCCATCTGCTGAAACATTACCAGGGACAAGCAGCTGATAAATATTCACCACAGAAGAGATCTGAAGTAGCTCAACACCTTTCAAGGTGGCCACTGGGTAGAGGACGCAGCAAGGAGCATGATGTCAGTTTTCTGAAGTGTAACATATCCACTCTGAGCTGAAGCCAAATTTTGAAGCCACTGATACGGCTAAGTTATGCTCCTTGTTGTGCTGTCTTTATTGTTTCATTGTTGAAATGTCTGGCTAGTTTACATATAATAGAAATCCACTGAACAATACCAATAGTTTTGCCATTGGTTGGTTTGAAAATTCCAGAAAAGTTTTAATTATTGTTGATAGCAGAATAGCATGAAGCCTTATGTTGAGTCAGAGACAAGTTTACAATAGCAGAAGAGATATGAAAGAAATGTTACCTGCATAAGGATTCTCCATCTTACCAAATCAATCCCCTTCTTCTTCCACTTTTTTTAAAGAAACCTGTACATAATTACTAATTTTATCGAGAAAGACTTGATAACCTAATCAAGCATGCAGGGATATAACTCCAGCTATAGACACTCCAACAGACAATATACCCAGTTACAGATGAATCTAATTCAAAACATATGGGCTGGGAGCTACAAGGGGATGAATGTCTAAAGCATACAATGTTATAAAATGTGAATTACAATCCCATAAGAAAGGCTAAAACTACAATTAGCCTAAGAGACAGTACAAACACAACAAAAGAGCATGGAGTAAGGTTCTAATTAATAGGAGAAAGAGCAGTATAATCACAGACTAAGATCTGTCTGTCTCTGTTTCAGCCTCTGGTTTGCACTGGAGTCTTGTTAATTAAATATTCATAATCTACCTTTTTTTGCCAATTAAATAATAATTGTGTCTGTCCTAAGATGAAAGGTCATTTATCTAAGGAATCTTGCTCCGGATTCACTTCTTTCATCTCATGTCTTTTATTTGAAACAGCTCTTTTTCCCATGACAGCAAGTATTGAAAGCCAAAACTGACTGAAATTGCAACTTGTCAAGCTATTCAAGAGTATACCAGACATTATATTATTATGTGGAAGGTGTTTCATGACTAAAGAAGCTCGGGGAAATGGATTTTTGTAGTTAACATATCTCTACGCTATTTCTTTAAACAAAACAAATGAATGCCTTTCCCATAATTCATGTTCTTGCTGCCTAATATGACATCAGTGTGGAACACTTTAAATTATATGAAGTTTTTGGTGTTTGCGCTGAGTTTCCACATCTCGACACACATTTAAATTTACAGAAAAAATAATCCCGCTTCCCAAAGGAAACAAACTTGTTCCTTTTTCTTTTTCTTTCATCTTTAGAGATGTTCTATGATGTTTCTACAATCTTTGAATATTTGATGACAAGGTCTTAAATAATTACCTTGTAGAAATCTAATTTGAATATGTCTGCTCAGTTTAATGACAAAATGTAGAATTTTGATTTTATTTTGACAAATTGGCCTGATGCAGAAGCCCAGTGGAAAAATACTTAGTTGGTATACATAAATACCACACATTGCATGTTCGAAACAGACATAATATAGAAATATTCTTGCTCATATTCCCTAATGGATGGACTTTGTGCAGATGGTATTGCAAGAAACCTTGCTATGAGATGGCGAATGAACTTGTCAAAAAGGATTATATGAAAGGGAGATTGTCTTTGTGACATGATATGGGGCTCTTCAAATACAGGACGGTCAAGTACAATGAGGAGTTACATACTTTTCTAAAAACTATTTAGATCCTTGTCCTGCCTCATTAATTCTTGACGTTGTTTTTCATTTGAATGTAACAGTATTAAAAACTGGTAGTAAATATCTGTAAACATCTGTAAATGTGCCTCCTTCAAATAGGGACTTTATTTTTCCAGTATCAGTGATTCCCTTCCCTTCCCTTGCCTCCCCCCCCTCCCCTCCCCTCCCCTCCCCTCCCCTCCCCTCCCCTCCCCTCCCCTCCCCTCCCCTCCCCTCCCCTCCCCTCCCCTCCCCTCCCCTCCCCTCCCTTCTCCTCTCCTCTCCTCTCCTCTCCTCTCCTCTCCTCTCCTCTCCTCTCCTCTCCTCTCCTCTCCTCTCCTCTCCTCTCCTCTCCTCTCCTCTCCTCTCCTCTCCTCTCCTCTCCTCTCCTCTCCTCTCCTCTCCTCTCCTCTCCTCTCCTCTCCTCTCCTCTCCTCTCCTCTCCTCTCCTCTCCTCTCCTCTCCTCTCCTCTCCTCTCCTCTCCTCTCCTCTCCTCTCCTCTCCTCTCCTCTCCTCTTTGCCCCTCTGAATTTCAGAAGAGCTTTTAGGTGCATTTTTCCAGCTCCCTTAAACAGACACTTGAGGATAGTCTTTATGAACAGGTCCTAACACGCCTACATCTTTTCTTGAAACAGTTCAGGTGTGAAACAGCTTGTACCTGGATGCTATACAGCCCCAACAGGATTGCCTGTGCTTGATGTAGTACCCCAGCACAGAGCAATACCAACACAGAGTGCTCTTTGACAGCACACAGAGCAAGCTCAGGGCTGCTTGCAGCCAATCTTGGAAAGACACTCCTTAGCGGGCCAGTGGGGCATCAGCAAGATGCTGCTGATGGTGTTGTCAGGAAGATGTGGATTCTTGGTCTGTAGCAGCAGTCAGTGCTGGAAACAGAATTTGATGCCCATAGAAGTACTGGTTCTTCATTAATTATTTAAAACTACCTTAAAAACGAAATCAACTTCTTCCAAACTCAGAAATATTCCTTTCTAAAGCAAGCAAATTGTGTTCCTGCAAAAGGCAACTTGCCAGAAATTTACTGGCCATTACCACCAATCCCACTGAGGGAAGTAAAGGTGCTGTGTTTAAAAGCCTCAGGCCTTTCCTCATTATCTGATTGTTTCCTGAGCAGGAATAATTTCTCTGTCATCTCTGGCAAATTAAATTAAAAAAAAAAAAAAAAAAAAAAAAAAAAAAAAAAAGAAGAAATACAAGCAAGCTACTCCCTGAGATTTATTTCCTTTGTATCAACCAGCAGTCTGTTTTCTTGCATGTCACACCAGTGCCCATGAACAACCTGACCTCATACAGTATGGTTAAGATAGATTTTTAAGTAACTTGAGAAAAAGGGATGGGCAATGTATCATTTCCTTTGCAAATGTATGAGATGTGGAAGTGGAAATGCCAAGGCATTTTAACATTAACTCTTGATCCGAACTGGTTTTCATGACTCATTCTGTTAGTGAGTGAGCAACAAGATTGTGCCAGAAAAGGAAAATATGGACAGCTTATTTAAATTAACGTATGCTTACTCAGGAAACTGTTTCCTGTTCTGATTGCAGGTAAGGGTGAACCAATTTTGTATTGCCATAAATAAGCTTAAAGGAGAAGAAACTGGAAGTGTGGACGAAGCAGTATCTGCCTGCTAATACTTGCCCAGAGCTTCTGCCAGGTAGTGCCACATCTGTGTGCCATGTCACATGCTGTGTCATGCACCATGCTGAGGTTAAACAACCCTGCCTTCTGTCACTAAAGCAGCTTTCACTACCGCAGTGAAATTTTTAACAAACTTCTTAATGTTGTTCTACTAAGCACTTGCTGGTTTTCTCTACAGTGCTAGAAAGGCCCGTGGTGCAGGGTTTCTTCTAGTTAAGTAGCCAAAAGGTAGAAGTGCTGCTGTAGATCTCTGAGGTGACAGGGCAGCAATGAGAGTTCCCTTCAACACATTCTGACTTATGCTCAACTGAGGTAGATGTGATAAAACCAGCCATGCTAAACATGGGTTTAACTTATTATTACTGTGGTCTCTTGACCTTGGCTGGCTGCCAGACCCCCACCCAGCTTCTCTCTCGCTCCCCTTCTTCAGCAGCACATAGGAGAAAATAAGACAGAAAAGCTCATGGGCTGAGATAAAGACCGGGTGATCACTGACCAATTACCATCACGGGCAAAACAGACTTGACTTGGGCCTAAAGTAAATATAGTTTACTTCCAATTAAAAATAGAGTAGGATGGTGAGAAACAAAGACAAAACTAAACTACCTTGCCCCTACCCCCTGCCTTCTTCCCTGGCTCAGCTTCACCCCTTCACTCCTGAGTCCCTGGCTTCTTCCCCCGAGCTACGCAGGAGGTGGGAATGGGGAGCTGCGGTCAGTCCATAACAGCTCCTCTCTGCTTGCTTCTTCCTCCTCACACTTTTCCCCGCTCCAGCATGAGCCCTCCACAGGCTGCAGGGGAATACCGGCCTTTCCACAGCCTTTCACAGCACTGATGTCTACATTCAAGTTTGAACTTTAAATACTGTATCAGCCAATACTTATGATACAAACACTTGATAAACTGAGTAAGGCAGCTATGAAGGTAAAGCAAACAGAGATATCTAATGAGGCTCAGTTCCTTTACAGAAGATAGCCTCTCATACCCAGCACAGTTTGTGTGCGTCAGTGACGTGGCTGCTGGCAGCTGCACGCACCGCACTTCCATTGACGCATACTGCTTGGTCTGGTGTCAAGACTGGTCTGTGCAAAACTGGGGACACTGTTCCCGCAATGGGATTCAGGGTCTAAACCAACACAGAAGACTGGACTTTCTGAACCCTGCTTTCCTCCCTTCATGCTAGTTTAACAGCTGCTAAAATGAACAACTTCCTAGTCTTTCTCTGAGGACTGTGGTGCATACTTGGATGAGGCAGCTGTACTGAACTGACTTATGCTCAGTTTATATTTAATTTTCAGGTATTAATCCGACACTCTTAAACATGGTAGAATTTCTATGCTGTGCCCTACTGGGTTTCAGATTGGTGCTCCAATGCACATTTTCTCAACATTAGTCTGTTTAAGACTTCTTTTCTTGATTCCCCACATATACCGTCACAACTCTTTTTGCTTGCATCCTTTTTTTTACTCAGTTTTTCTTACTTCTTTTCTTTACTCACTGGAGATTCATGCAGTTCTTCTGAAACAGTCTCCTTGCCACAGTATTTAATAAGGTTTTTTATACTTCTCTGCTTGCAAAGGGCTTTTATTGTCAGTTTCTTTTTAACCAGAATGACTAACGTGACATCACTACATAACATAGAAATGGCAGAGACTCTGGCTGATGAAATTTCCATCTGCAAATGTACCCAGTGGAACTGCGCTGCTACAGAATTTATATCAGGGTGATTTGTTTTTTTAATGAAAGATTGTGTATATATAATACCTGAGGAAATTTTTTTTCAGGACAAAAAGGATTACAAGTCTTTGATCTCCAACCCCATGTTCAAGTTACCTGTTGCTTACATGTTCGGGTAGGCAAGCTCCAATTATGGACGGAAACTATAGCTGATCGAGGTCTTATGCTGTGAATGCACATAAACCAATCTATTGAAACCATTCTGAGCTGGACACTCAAATGTTTTTCAGTCATTGGTCATCTGAGTGTCCTAAAATCAAGATAAGGATCATTCTTCTGAGTTCTCCTTGGCTTTCTGGAGAACTAAGTGATATGACTTGACCTCAGCAAGGCTTTTGGCACTGCCTCCCACAACAGCCTCAGAGGTAAGCTGAGGAAGTGTGGGTTAGGTGAGTGGACATTGAGGTGGATTGAGACCTGGTTCAATGGCAGAGCTCAGAGGTTGGTGATCAATGGCTCAGTCTAGCTGGAGGCTTGTAGCTGGCAGTGTTTTCCGGGGGTCAGTACTGGGTCCAGTCCTGTTCAACTTACTCATCAATGACCTGGGTGAAGAGACAGAGTGTACCCTCTGCAAGTCTGCTGATGATGCAAAACTGGGAGGAGTGGCTGACACACCAGATACAGTGGCTGATAATTGGCATTCAGCAAGACCTGAACAGGCTGGAGAGCTGGGCGGAGAGGAACCTAATGAAGTTCCACAAAGGCAAGTGTAAGGTCCTACATGTAAGGAGCAATAAGTCCATGTACCAGTACATGCTGGGGGTTGACCTGCTGGAATACAGCTCTACAGAGAAGGACCTGGGAGTTCTGGGGGACAGCAAGTTGCCCACAAGCCAACAGTGTGCCCTGGTGGCCAAGAAGGCCAATGGATTCCTGGGGGGCATTAGGAGATGCACGGCCAGTGAATTGAAGGACTTGATTCTTCCCCTCTGCTCTGCCCTGGTGAGGCCGCATCTAGAGTGCTGTGTCCAGTTCTGGGCTCCCCAGTTCAAGAGAGACAGGGAACTGCTGGAGAGGGTCCAGCTGAGGGCTACAAAGATGATGAGGGGGCTGGAGCATCTCCGCTGTTATGAGGAAAGGCTGAGAGCTGTGCATGTTTAGCCTGGAGAAGAGAAGACTGAGAGGGGATCTTACCAATGCATACCAATATCTTAAGGACGAGTGTCAAGAGGATGGGGCCAGGGTCTTTTCAGTAGTGCCTGGCGACAGGACAAGGGGCAATTGGCATGAACTGCAACATAAAACGTTCCATCTGAATTTGAGGAAAAACTTTGCTCTGAATGTGACAGAGCAGTGGAACAGGCTGCTCAAAGAGGTTGTGGAGTGTCCTTCTCTGGAGACATTCAAAACCCCTCTGGATGTGATCCTGTGCAACCTGCTCTAGAAGAACCTACTTTAGCAGGGAGTTGGACTAAGTGATCTCCAGGAGACCTTTCCAACCCTGACCATTCTGTGATTCTGTGGTATATTTTTATGTTACTTGTCACTGAAACTTACAATTCTTTCTCCTAGTATCAATCTGTGTTCTTTATTAGTGGACTGGTGAGGGAAGACTGTGAACAATAATGGTGTAAAGCTAAAGGGCAGAAAACAGAAACTTCAGGATGGTTGTAAACCATTGTAATGAGAAAACATGTCCTTGCTGGGCTACATAGAGTGCTGAGTTACATAGAAGAGTTACAGAAAAGTTAAATATAAAAAAGTTATTCTGGATTTGAGTACCATTGTATTTATCTGGTTGATATCACGTTACAAGAACTAATTTAAACATATACATGCATTAGAGTTGAAAACACTGTGTTTTATTCATATTCAGAGAGAACTGATTCTTCCCAATGTGCTAATGCAGATTGCACAGCTAATATTTTGCTTCAACATCCATGCAGTACACATGCTAGCAGTATTTTTTCTCTTGTATACCAGCTGTGTTGTAGATAACATATAAGTGATCACTTTCACTCAAAAAACATATAAAGTTTGTTGAAGAATGGCTTAGAATCACCTCCAGCTTCACTACTGCCGCAGATGAAAATCCTAAAGAACTACTTACCGTATTTACAACATTTCCAAGCCAAATAAGAACATGCTATGTTACAATATATACAAAAGAAAGTCCCTGACCTCAGCAGTATAAATACAGAGAGATGCAACCTTATAAGTACATAAGAAAAGACTGGGCAATTGACCTTTCCTTTGGCAGAAATTTAAGATCCTGCTTCTAAATTGAAAAGCGCTGTCAAAAAAATTAAGCTATTAACTGTTTTCTGAAAAAATGGATTCTTGCACCTTATTTAAGAGGCAAAATAAGAAGCTCTTCTCAAATTATCAATCTTAATAGAAATTTATATCAAAGATGAATTTATTAAATATATTATTCCTTCCAGCTCCGCATAGTAAAAACAGTATGCATGTGAGGAATAGTAAGAGAGCAAGACAGTAAAAATTCTTTATTATACTTTCTATGATAAGTGAAATGTAGAGTGCGGTAACGTCTTGTTACACAAACGAGACAGGAAGACAAAATTGGTGATGTTACTACTGTAGCATGTGCAAGAAACAAGCAAGCAATGTTTTGAAAATATTTCAGTGAAGAAGATAACATCCTTTTTGAGATTGGGAAGAGTCTTCTGAAGGAGTCAGTAATTTCTAAATGAGGGAGAAATTCTCCACTGGCTGAAAACAAGTATATGTGCTTTGAAGTGGTAACATTCTGTCACAGTTTAGGATTAAGCTGAGGGTAAATTGCCTGTTAATGATTGTGGGGTCATTCCCAGTTTGGAGCTCCAGAGTACAAGGAAGGCATTGCTGCATTGATACAAGTCTAGTGAAGGGCCACCACTTAGTTGTAGAGCTGGAGCTCATGATGTACACGGAGAGGCTAAGATCTGGATTTATTTGTCCCTGAGAAGATTAAGAGAATATCTTACTGGTGTTTAAACTATGTAATGGGAAGGTACAGAGATAATGTACCCAAGCTTTTCTCAGAAGTGCAGGCCAGAAACACAAGGAGCAATGGACATATATCGCAAACAGAAAATTCAGACTAGATTACACGAAAGCATTTTTACTTTGAAAGCTGTTAAGAAACAAAACAAGTTGCCAGGAGAGGCTGTGGAATATCAGTCTTGGTGATATTCATATTTTAACTGGATGAGGTCCTGAGTATTTAAAGTAGCCATGATCTGAGCAGGAGGGTTAGACCAAACAAGATCTAGAGGTCACTTCCAATATGAAAAACTATGGGCAGTACTATGCAAAATAACAGGTATATCTCACAGCGCCAGTTGGTATCTTCTCTACCCTATGGTGCAAGGAAAGAAATGCCCAAACTGCTATGACTGAACCTCCCGTTATGGTAACCCAGTTATTTATTGACATGCAAAAGACAGTACACACTGCCAAAGCAACATCATGGTACTGGTGTCCTTACATCCCTTCAATGCAAGAACACTACAATGACATCATACTGCTTTTGATGCAGACCTTAGTAGTTCCTTTCCCCATCCACTGTCCTCCCAACAGTCTTTCAAACCTACATGAAAAGGCATTTACCTAACTCCTCCATGCCCACTCCATAATGTGGGCACTTTTTGAAGTCTACAGTGGTGTGTGAGACTACTTTACTGTGTGGCTTGAAAGACTTTGAAAACTTTTTCCTTAATTTGTCTCATAAGAAACAATCTTTTTTGTTGTTGTTGTTTTCTTTTAGACTGGATAAAAAAATATAAAGCTGTGTCCTTGAGATAGTGAGAGAAAGGTGTCATATGCACTCTTAATCTTCCTCCGTTGATACTACATTTACCTTTACAGCACAGTGCAAGATAATTTGTGTAAATCTATGTGACTAAATTAAGTGTTATTTAATTAAAGATAATGATTTTAAATTTACTAATTTTAAATGTATCAGTGCATTGGATCATTTGTTTCAGTTATCTAAAGAGCTCATTCGAAATAACCTAAATTTTACTTTTACCTTCTCCCTCTTCTCTGCCTCTTTCTGTACATTATATTCATCACCGCTGCCTGAACAGCTTGCTCTATTTTTATACTAGCTCCCCTCCGCTCCACACACACACACACACCCCACCCCCCCACCCCCCCACGTTTCATGTTTCTGGCATCTGGTCTCTAATAATCTCCTCAAATGAGCTTCCCCCCCCCCCCCCCCCCCCCCCCCTTTTAAATGCTCATTTGATCTCCCGCAGGGCATGGATGACTCAGCTGAAAAAGGTGGAAGATGGGAGCCTGCATTCCACTCAAAGAATGGAAAATGGAGTTGTGATGACAGGGCTGGTGGTTCTCATCCTCGCCTCTCTACAGATACTCTCTTCTGTGTCCTCTGTGAACGGAGACAGCAGAAGGGATTAAGTGACAAACCTACTGAATCAGTTCAGGCCTCATTCTGTGCATTTATTTAGTCTGCCCAGTGAAGTACAGGAAGCAAAGATGAGGGGCCAAAAGCAAGTACTATCTCTCTAGTACAAAATAAGTGCTGATATCATTTTCCAGATCGCAGATACTCCAAATAGCGTGCACCCTGGATAGATTTGAGGTTATTGATGTGAAACTTTTTAAATGTCTTTAGTCAAGTATAATTATCTCTACAGTGTTACTTACTTTTAAAAATTAAACTGTTGGAAATATCCATCTTAAATCTAATGTTAAAACCCCAAATTTGTAGGCAAGAATTAGAAAAAAGTCCTCTGCATTCATCCTCCAGGTATTGCAGGACTGAAAGAAGCTGGGCAGAATCCTTTATGGGAAATGACACTTCCTATTTTCTCTCCAGAGATTCAAAACAGAAAGTCCTTGTTCTATAGACAGATCCTGACAGCACAAACGACTCCTTAGTGTCAACCGGGGGTGCTAAGAACATTAGAACAATTGTATCGGGTCAGAGCAGACATCCGTCTAGCCCTGCATCCTGTCTGGCGGGGCCTTGGCGGATGCTTAGGAGAGTGTCTGAGAACAGAGCAAGCATATAATGATGCTTTGAACATCTGGTGATTTGTAGCTTGGAGACTTTTATCATTGAAGAAAGTGTCCTGGAAGTAAGTTTTAGAACCTCCCCCCTGCTGCCCACCGTTTTTTCCATACCTTGTTTTCTTTTGAATACCTATAAGCTTTCAGACTCTACAGCCTATTGGCAAGTATTTCCACAACCCAGTGACATTGTTGTGTCATGATCCATGTCCTTCTATTTCTTTTGAATCTGTCAGCCCTACACTTATTTGAGGGTCTCTAGGTCATTTACAACTCAAAGTCTTGTTTTGTATCAGTCATCTCCTTTCCAGGCTGAAGAGACCCAGCGGTTTTAGTTGTTGCTTGTGTAGAAGCTACTTCACACCTTTGATCACCTGTATAATCCTTTGCCAGTTCTACTTTACTTTTTTTGAGGTGAGGAACAGAACCGATTTCACTGACTTTCATCTTCCAACAAGGAGAATTGTAGACTAATGCAAAAAGGTATCAGTCCTAACACAACCCCCAGGCCTGACTTTGCAGATAAAACCATGTCCTCTCATTGGTGAGATGCAGCAGGAGCAGGGCTGCTCTGAAGGGGAAGGTGAGCCAGCAGCTGAGGGTGACAGCAGGGCAGGTGGGTGTAGTCACCTCACTTACAAGAGGTGCAGTCCCACACCAACGAAAACTGAGGAGTGCGTACAGAGGTGGTGACAAGGCTGTGCTGACAGACCCGTGGCTGCCATACAAGCCTGTTGCAACGAGGCAGGCCCAAGGTCCAGCAGAAGGTCGTGTCACCAGCTCAGGGACAGCAAGGCGCATGGCCAGGCACAGGCAGAGCTGTGACATAGCTCAGGGCATGAGCTTACCTGCAGCTCCCAAACAAAGGGATGGAGGCTCCCAAGAAAGCTCCTTATAGCTCCTGCTCACATGCCCGCTGCACAGCACTGTGATCTGCGGTGCCGTGGAGGCACCGCACTGGTGCCAGCTGTCGGCTCGGGCACTCAGACCCTGGCTAGGGTAGACAGGGTGTCAGGGTGTCTGCATCTTGTGCAGGGCCTGGGCAGCTGCTATGTAGAAATGAGAAGCTGTAAGAGAAATCGATTGTTTCCAAGAAAGAAGTAGAAGAAACCTCATGCTGCTGTTACAGATCCATTACGCTTGTTTTGAATGCTAATGCAGTTTCATCTTTCTATCGAAAGATAAATGTAGTAATTTTCATTTGTCAGTTCATTTTTTTTTAAAATGTTTGAAATGTTCTGTATGTTCTCCAAATGAAGTGGAAAGATTTGGCTACATTTCTTTCATGGTTTTCCTTGTTTGTCTATTTTGAATTTTCTTTCTTTGTTGATTCCCAAATCAAAATTCATTTCCACTCCAGGCTGTGATTCATGCTACTCTGGTCTAAACATATACAGGGAAAGGTAATATAATATCTGGAACAGCAGAATGTAACAGATCACCTAACAGCTTCAAAACTGGGAAAACCTGTTTGAAGTAGATTGTGAGGAAAACTTGTCATATTTCTTAAAAATAAACAAGTGAAGTGATATGAATATTCTTTTCAGATATTTAGATCATTATTCCCTTTAATTGAGTGGCAAAATCCTGCTAACTTAATTAATAGTTAG